>NW_028233361.1:46045833-46650416 GCF_057557595.1 Rhyacophila brunnea | reverse complement strand
TGATGGGAAAACTCCAACTAATTGGATTGTCTGATCGATTTCTCAGGTTATTCGGGAGCTATTTTAAGAATCGTCAACAATACGTATCGTACGGCCTCTATCAGACATTTGAAATATTTTCTGGTGTGCCTCATGGCTCAAACTTGGGGCCATTGCTGTTCACAATTTTTATAAATGACATATAGCATTGATATAACATATGTAATTAAAAATGATATGTTTTTGTTGTTTGCTGATGACTTGAAACTCTTCATAGAAGTTGTCACCTTGGACGATTATCGTCGACTTGATATGGATAATATATTAGATTGGGCAGGTGTAACAAACTGGACTTCAATATTGATAAATGCAATGTTTTAACGTTTACGAAGTATTGTTTTTCCAGTACTCGATGCATGGCAGAGTTCTCTCGCAAATATCATCTGTAAGGGATCTTGGGATTACGTTTGACAGTAAACTAACGTTTACTGGTCATATGGATACCATTTGTAAGAATGCGCTAAAAATGTTGGGCTTTGTCTTACGTAGGTACTTCCCTTGTCTTTTCGGATGTTACGGTACTAAAAATTCTCTATAACTCCTTAGTTAGAAGCAGACTTGAGAGTGGGTCTATAGTTTAGACCCCGCAACAGTTGAAGTACGGCCTTATGGTGTAGAGGGTGCAGAAGAAATTTTTGAGACTCCTTTACTTTCGGTTGTATGGATATTATCCATGGCTCTATCCGACTGACTTTTTCTTAGGTGTGCTTACATACTCAGCTTAAAATTTAGAAGGGATCTTTATTTAGCTACATATTTTTTCCGACTTATACGCGACGTAAATGGAAACTCTGCCATTTTTGGTGGTGTTGGCTTGTATGTCTCTGATTATCTTAGGAATTGACGGAATCCGTTGTTTGTTCTCCCAAGGCGCTGAACTAACCTGCTGTTAGTAATGTCAACTGGGAGGGCAATAACCATGTTAAATGAAATCGCTTCGGATATTGATATATTCCACTTATGCGAGGGTGAATTTAGGTGGACGTTGTTTTATAAGTTTTTGAGATAGGGTCTATCAATAGTTTACTCGGTGTGCTTCCATTCTTTTCTTCTTTCATTAGATATTGTATTATTAAATCACATTGCTCAGTATTTTTATTTGAAAATTGTTAACACTTATTTTATGTCATGTTGTGAACGCTTTAAATTTATAATTTGTTATGTTCATTATATGTAGAATAAATAAATTTGAATTTGAATTATGAACAACCATATATTGTTGTTTTGCATTCAAAGGGTAAATACGGTGTTCTAAAAGGAAAGTATCATTCATTAAGCGAGTGATGGCATATAATGTCGTCAGCAAATTCACATGTTGTTTTTCAATATGTGTTTGAAACAAGAGTATGGACCTAATAGGCTGAGCAGGGGACATAATTTCAACTTGCACGATCAGAAAAAACCTAACAATATTTATTCGTATTCATACGTATTATAGAGGTATAATTGTAAAATTGTATGTCCCTGATCAAAAGCAAGGGAGCCCCTGTACAAAGCTGTTGACTCGTATGCTGCAATTTTGTTTTTAAAAAAATGTCCTTCAATTGTAAATGTTATAGGTACCTATATGTTGATTACTAATTAATTCGGAAAAAATATAATTGTAATTAACGTGAACTCTCGCCAAGATTTCTCAGAAGACTAAAAAATACACAGTTAATATAGGTTCTTAAGGTAACTTTCGACCAACAATCGACTAAGGTAATGTTACTCAAATACTATAAATATGTTGACCAAATGTACACAATATGGACACCGTGTTGATATCACCTGTATTGGATACAAAATAAATAATTACACCGGCGTGTTTTTCATTTCAACCATTCCGCTGATTATAGACGGGCTGACAAATTAACATAGAAGTACAAAGATGGCGTGGAGTTTATTACATTCACAATTCTAATTATTACCGTCCATATGGACGCTCACGAAAGAATATGTGGACTCTGATATTATTATTGAATAATTACGGCGGGCATGATATTAAAATTCTTTCGAAATCATTAAGTACAGTGGTTAAGCTAACCGGCCATAGATGCTGTTTAACTGCAGTATCTACCTATATATATTTTTTAAAAGCATTGATTTTTTTATAAGTTATTATTATATTTTATTAATGTGCCTGAAGTCATAAAATGATCCTTAATAGGTTCAGTAACCTCTTAAATATGTTAAGGCGACCATCATAGGGCCGTGTCAACGATAGCACATTTCCGCATACAAAATATGTGCATCGGAAGCATTTTGCGTACTTATACCTATTTCAACAATGTTAGTTAGTTAAGCTGGCGCTACAGACCATTTAGGTCCATGGTAGACTGCACAACCGTTCTCCAAGATTTCTACCACAGAACAGATAATACATATAATTCCGATATGCTATATACCTACCAATACAGTACATTTTGACGGAGGGTTTTTAATGTGTGAGTGTCCTACGAAAATGAACCACGCATTGTAGACGTGCAGTAGTGTGTGTAATACACCAATATTAAATGAGCGTCATTGCATAAACCGAAATTCAACGTAGGACGTATTCTTGATACGTGTTTAAATTTATCCCGTATTCTTCCTTACTCGAGATGGGAATGGGACGACTGGCCTCCGGACAATTGGACGCCGCACTGTCGTAGACACGTGTAGATGAGGTATTTTAATCAGTTTCTATCTACTATTTAGTAGTTTGAATTCATTTTACTCTCAACATAATGTATTCTTTATCTCGGATTGAGAATTACCATGACTACGGCTTTATATAAAATAAAAAACTCTTTTTTCGTTGGAACTTAAACATATGCACGATTAAATCATTGTTTACGTCTGCATATTTACATTCTCACTAACTATTAAATCATAATATAATCATTGAAATATAAATAATAATATTGAATATTTTTTTAAGGTACCTATAAGTACCTAACGTCTATTTATTTTCGAATTCCGTGGCGTCCAGTTGTCCGGTGCCAAATCGTCCTAGACCCCTCGAGATCGCTTGCCTGCTTCTCCTTACCCGTTAGGTTTTTCAGTTCCCATTATTTTTGAATTCCCTGATTTCTAACGCAAATCAAAAACAGTAGCTTCAGATTTTAAATTAAAATGTGGTGATAACGTAGGTACACGTTAAATATGGGGTTACCATTAAGATCAAGCACGGAGTATAGTTGATTTTAATCGAAAGATTGTGTAGTAGGTATGCCAGTTTGTGCGTTTCTGTAGGACTCGCTGGCAGTTACCTTAGTGTGTAAGCCGATAAAGTAATACTGAGCCAATACAAACTTCGAGCAACTGTACGATAATGCCGTTTTATGTTGTGCAAATATGCAAAAAAACAAGTGTATGATGGTAAAATGGGATACTTATAATAATATTCTATTTCAATAATCTGATATTTGTCAAGTACCGTGCCGATCTGTATGCTAAGCTGTGATTGGCTAATATCAGAATTTTGGTTTGGTGGGTTTGTTATAACAATTTTAATAATTTCATGTTAGGAATATGTTAACGTCAAATTACTAAACACAATGCTTACGGGCCCCTTTAATTAATTTTGTAATTAACGTGTTAATTTGCATTTGAAAAGTAATTAGCAAAAACACAATTTTGTGCGGCCCGTAAGCATTGGGTTAACTACAAATCCTGGTAACCTTAGCATTGTATTCTTCTTCCTCTACGCTACAATGCCGAATTGGCCTCCTGCACAAGTGCCTTCGGATGAATCCTACCCATGCCCCCCACATACTGAAGCGAGCCCTCAGGCCAGGATGTTTGGCGGGTCCCCCTTGGCTATCGCAAAGGCAGTGTGATATTTTACAGTAGTTTTCTCCAAATGGTATTCCATGGAATCCCAGGGTTCCGCGAGGTAAAATTAAGGGTAGGTATTCCATGTATTTTTAGTGATTTTTGTATTTTTAAATAAATTCACTTGAGTTATCGGCACTTGTCGTCATATTATGAAGCACTGATTGCGACCCCCCTCGGTAGTAGTCAAGTAACATGCGCCCCTTCGCCATATTGAATAAATAGCCATTTTTATTAGTCAGGAAACACACTAAAAATTGTTATAATATATAAGATTCTACACGTGAACTATCTTTTAATTACATCAATTATCTTAGGATCACTTTAAATTGGATCGCATAGCAACATATTATTTTTTATACTGTTAATCTTCTTTAAGTAAAATAGTTCCATAGGCGACTTTTTTTACTATTAGAGCAAATTTGTCGTGTGTGCCTCTATCTCACTTAGACTCGATCCGCAACACCGGGCCCTATCTAAGCCCAGGCCCCCAGACTAGAGCGCTGTCAGCCCCCCCCCCCCTAGTGGGGGCCACGATCCTAGCCCTCGCTACTCCTCCCTAGTTTACATGTCTCCCTGTCCTGTTCCAGTATTCCTCCACACTAACTCCTCCCGGATATTTTTTCAAAATCGACCCCCAAACAATTTTTCTGTGTGCGCCACCTGATCTATAATATATTATGTTAGTTATATAATAATATATCACTTGGAACTGGAAAACTGGATATAGGTACATCTATGGTACGTAATACGAAGGTAATGGGATTTTATAAAAACTAGTTAGATACGCAAGTACGCAAGTTCACAGGAAAATAGTTTTACTATCAGTGTGCGGGGAAAAGGTTGACAATACAAAAATAAGCTCAGTTTCATCGTACCTATATCTACGTTTGAAATTGGTTAGAGTTCAAAGAGATTCCACCGGCCGATTTCTTCGCGCGAAACTTTAATTACTGAGTGAAATAACTTTAAAAGTTACTACCAAGTCGGTGCTCATTCGGGCGCGAAACTAATTTCGCGATTATTCCCGCCATTTAAGGGCGCGTTTGTTTTGTGTAAATCAACAAGACGAAGCCTCTCTTCTCTCTCAGTTACCGTTCGACGCGCCAAACACTTAACACGTAGCGTCCCAAACACAACAGTTATACCGCCCTTGTAACACGTCTACATAATAATATTATCTAGGCTAAGCTCGCACACGATAACCCAAAATTCTTCATTTTCGACATTCACACAGCACTCCGGCTCTTTAATCGATACTCAGAGATAATCGGGACCCATGGTAATTATAAGCCAACACATTACCTACCGCTCGGGAATTGTGTTTAACGTAATTATTTGACAGTGGCTGTCAGTTTCGTTGCAACGTTTCGATCAGCCATTTATTGATAGTTATTATTTCTAATTTATCTGAAAATTGGCTTAGTACATAAACCGACATATCCAAATAAGTATATAGGTAGGTAGGTACCTACTACGAGGTATACCAAGGCCGAATATATTTTGGTCGGGCACGAAGCTGCAAATTTCGATCGTAGTGCTAACTGTTGGCTATTTTTCGAATATATTATGGTAAACTGTTAGTAGATAATGATTATTGTTGTAAAATGGTAATACGTTAATTAATTTAAACGAAATATTCACTCAAAAATCTTCAGTTACTGAGAACAACACAAACTTGAAAATAACCGCCTCGCACCACACTCGTTCTTAATGGAGCCTATCACAAAGCCCGACATTTGGTGTGAAGCATCAGCAGTTTTTTACGCCTAGAAATGTCTAAAGAGGAGATACCCAATACTGAGGTCACCACGCACTCAAGTGTGCTTTGACAGAGTTTAGAGAGACTTTCTAATGAAAATTGCACGTGGGAGAGAAGACCATGGTGACGTAACAAACATTAATGATTGTAATTAATAAATATATAGTACAAAAACAATGCTAAAACGATACGGACGTACACAATTATGTAAAGAGATCTTGAATGCCGCAATAAGATGGCGCAAACCCAATGGCCCCAACAGCTGGTTTGACCAACTTGAGCATCTCATCCCTTTCGGAGCACATTCTCGAATATTCCCAGAGAATGTGGTTTGCATCCTGCGAACAAGTTACCGCATTGCATTCGAAAATAATCAATAACTACTTAGACTATAGATACATCTAGACGCCACCCATTGCATTGCTAAATGAAGTTGCGTGCCGTGCGTTTGGTTTGTGGGCGAGCGAACGCATTCGTAGACAAATGTTCGAGACCTTAGACCATTTCGCTAGTGCTCGCCCAAAGTGCTCGCACTAGACGCTCAGAATTAAAATATATTTTTCTATTCGGTCAAAATGCAACCATTAGGTAAAAATATCCATAATTTAAGTTATTTTAAAGAAACACGGTCATTTGATATTAAGATAAGTATATAATAATATACAAATAAATTATCACGAACATGTATCAACTTACCTATGAAACGTAATACCATCTTCTCGCTTATCAGTACGGCTACTACATTTTAATACAGCACACAGAACCATATTTTCTACTTAATTAACTAAAAATATTTACCACTGACTTTATATTTAACACAAAAAATATCAATTTTAGCAACACGCGCTCGAAGGTTATCGACGCTTAGTTAAGCAAAAAACTAAGATTTGGCGGCTACGCCGACAACAAAATCTTCTACACATCTGTAAACCTTTTATCTTACTCTAGCGCGTATCGCAGAGATTATTAGGGTGCCGAATACTTTCTCACTCGCACTTATGCATAGTTTTTGTTCAGGCCTTGAATAACTATCACTACCATCGTTACTCGTAGTTCAGTAGAGTATACGTTATATTATATTGCACTTTTTACTACACTGATACGCCTCTTTGCCTGATTACCTCGCATAAAATTAGATCAAATAATATTCACTTGTATTAATATAGTAATAAATAAATAACAATACTTATAAGTAGGTATGTAAAAGAAATGAATTAGAATATATTACATCATTTTCATCCTAGATCCGGAGGTCAAAATTACTATACCCCAACCTGACTATAGTCGGCCTCGAGGTATAAGTGGCACATGCTCACAGGCAAAGCGGTTTAGTAAATTAGGTTAGTTTATGAGAGTGGATGAATTTATTAAAAACATATTTAAATTTTAAGACATTAAATATGTAAAGTGAAGGAACAGTTAAACGAAAGGAAAAAAATAGCTACCGGTGACAGAAAGAGTTAAGCACATTTATGCGCGTGCAAAATCGATTTTTTTTATCACCGGCTGTCGAACCGCTGCCGCTGCGTCTGGCAGACCCGGAGAATTGACCCCGGGTCGCACAGACTCTGGAGGTCTCGTCTTTGACCCTGAATAACAAGATTCTTAGACTATGAGACCTCCAGGTGGCGATCGACGAAGACTCGACACAAGAACACTTGTCTGACAAGGATTACTAATAAGATTTAGGTACACGTATTCTATCATGTTCGTTTACTACTGTTAACACAGAAATGTTTGCATAATCAGATATTTATTATTAACAAGATAATTAAATAAGGTGTACCAAAACATATATGAACATTTACGTATTCTGATAAAAAATAAACACCACAGTGGAGTGGTTGGTAGAGCGCGTGTTACTGAAGACGTGTGTGCGGGTTGTCTTAAAGCATCTGGCAAAAAGTATACGTTTTCTAATAATTGTGTGTTGAATTGAGGGCCTGGAGACAAAAACGGCAGTCTCCATTCTCGCAATATGTTGGCGAGTCATTAAAAATGTCTTGCACCTTTCTTATAGGTATAATTACTGAAAAAAGTATTTTAACATGTTGTTTTAGTATACAAACAACATTTTAAAATACTTTTTTCAGTAATTATACCTATTAGAAAGATGTAAGACATTTTTAATGTAAGTAGGTAAGTATATGAAAATCTAGTTCTAAGCAGTTAAGTCTACTAGAAAATGTTAATTTCCTTTTATTCTTATAAACTAAAGCAATGGTTCTATTGGAATGTATATCTACTCTATACGATTATTAAATTTAAAAAAATATTAAAATCTGTTAATCATTGTAATATACAGGTATCAATAATTGAGGCAATACAGACCATTTATTTAGTTTTACATTCATATTATATATTATACTGGTTATTTTCTCCTGAGGCACATAATGGTAGGTGTATAAACTGCATAACATCCATAGACATTGCACATTTAAAAACATCTATGGCAGTTAACCGTATGTAATTGAATGTTTTGTCATTAGATGTTCTTAGAAGTAGGTATTACACACCCCCTTGAAACTGTTCCTTATGATGTTGTACATATTCCGTATAATTTTAAAACGATCATGGCCGGTTTCGTACACTTTAATACAATATTATTAACTGAATTTGCTATAATTGTGTATCGAGAGAATTACCAACGAATGATTTTCGTGCACAATAAAACCGACTAATAATTATTTTATTATTATGAATGTTATTTCATATTAAATGCAAAATAAGCTATCTCCATTAAAAGCATATTATTACCTAATAATTAATTATGCAACGAAATTATTATATTATGGGTAAGTGACCTTGGACTAGGTGAGAGACTGTCGATCAGCTGGTCCAGGGTTCAATGTAGATTGATATCAATTATCCACGCCTGTGACGTGATGGATTGTGCGCCGTCTGTGTATGTGTGTTAACAGAGGTGGATCTAGGGTGAATTTTAAAATTAATATTTGAGTTATTAAAGCATAACACCATGATTTCATAGTAAGATGCACAATTTCAATGTTTAGTTTACATAATCGCATAAAATGTTTAAATGTATTAAACACTTGAGGGTGATTATATTTGTAATTGTCTACCTAATATTCGTTAATAAGCTATTTCGCATTGTTTGTCATTATTTTGTTATTCTATGTAAATATTTACAAATTCTAATATTCGTTAAGATGAATTAAGTGAAAAAAAAAGATAATAAGTACCAAATTATTTTAATAAAATGTTTGCATTAATTACTCTACAAAGTAATTAGTAAATAGCGAACGAATCAATGAACGTCGCTAAAATACACGGCTTTTCGTTTTGTCCCATTTATTATAAAATTTAAAATTTATGAGTATTTATGTTATGTTATAATATTCTTGTTAAGATAAAATGAATAACAACGATTTTTTTTATTTTAAATTGCGGTCATCTCAGTCATCTATCTCCCTACCGAGGGAATATGCTGCTACAGAAAATTTGTGTCACAAGATGATGTTATTCACATGCATAGACTAATAAATTAAAATATATTTGTATTCAAGCGCTATCTCGCTCGCGCGCATTTAATATCAATAGTATTGAACGTCTATCAACTAGCCAGTGACTCGCGATGTTTTTTGTTGCTAGTTTTTTGGGCCACACGTACTGAGTATGGGTAGTTTCATCCGATACTTGAGTACACAAACTGGTGACAGTATTTCCAACTCACCTCTAGATTAGACCCACTGGTCTTTATAACAATAATGTGGATAAAATAGGTAGGTACATATTATTATAATGTTTTAAAATAATG
The DNA here is from genome assembly GCF_057557595.1 of Rhyacophila brunnea. Taxonomy (NCBI): domain Eukaryota; kingdom Metazoa; phylum Arthropoda; class Insecta; order Trichoptera; family Rhyacophilidae; genus Rhyacophila; species Rhyacophila brunnea. The sequence continues at coordinate 46,641,039 of NW_028233361.1, read as the reverse complement.
TCTCGTGTCTTATTACAAATTATAAATTAGGCCGATTCGGAAACATGTAAGTACGTAGAGTGATTTGCAGTGAAACAACAACGCATCTAAACCAATAACATGACGCCAAAACGTCAAAATTCTCACACTACCAGCCTTTAAAAATAGAAACACTGCGAAATCTGTAATAAACATAGACTTAACCCAATTTAATTAAAGGAAAAGGGTTAAAAAATACTACAATCCGCCACTGTGAACCTATGAATCACGAGTGTGTATTATTTTAACCCCACAACGGGATGTAAATTCCGGAGTCAGATTCCACAGATTATGGCGTGACGATCGCTTAGTTATAGTCCAAAAGATTTTTTTAAATAACTCTACACATCATTATGAAACACTGCGAGTTGTTTATATTCATTTGACTGATTTCAAGTTTTCCTCGAAATATTTATTATAATTATACCAACTCGAATGCAATGTAGTAACCCTGATCATGGCCCCCACAGGGGGGGGGGGGCGGCTGACAGGGCTCTAGCCTGGGCACCCGGACTCTAGGGGGCCAAGCGGGGCGGGTCGACCTGATAAGTGAGATAAACACACATCACAAATTTGCCCTAATGGGGAACAAAGTCGCCTGCGGTGCTATTTTCTTTGTAGAGTCTTAAAATTTTAAAATGTACAGTTTTCGATTACTGTGTGTTGATATTTCACAACTCCACAATTCAAATGGATTTATTCAACAAAACAAATACACCGAATACCCTTAATTTAACCTGAAACATTTAGATGACGATTCTGTAAAAAAATCCCACTGCCTTTAACCCTAGCGATGGGTAGGGGGGGCAGCCAAAGATTCTGGCTTGGGGGCCCTGTTCAAGATGTGGCCGATGTCGGGGTAATGTCCCAGATACAGAAGGTAATTTTTTATTGATTTAAAATTTAGTTATATTTTTTTATATCTATGAGAATGTGTAATCTTTCATAAATATAATATTATTTTTCTTATAATGTCCATGTCACCGCAGGCTTATAATTTGTCATGTTTATTTCGTGTAAGTAAATTTGAATGTGTTGTCAAATACTAAATGTAGTATGTTAAATATGTTGTTTCTAATCTTAAAACTGAACGTCTGGAAGTCACAATTTAATCATTTTTGAGTTAAATATACAGGCTTCAACAATGTTTAGTTTAGGTAATTCTAAAATAACTGAAGTTCATACAGAATAAACGATTGTCCAAACTGCTCTCCTGCAAAATTATGCAAATACTGTACATGTGGCTTACAGATCTTCTGCTATATTGTATAGATATATATGTGGGTGTGTAAAATTTACTTGTTCTGAGGAAGCCAGCCACCCAATAAATCCGATGGTGTAAGACGCTCAGCGATGGGGCAGTACGGAATTTGGAGAGCATGATGCACGAAGTGTAATCGGTCACAATAGAACATTGTAATACTGGTGCGATGAAGTGGAATGTACTATACCTATTAGGTACCGATTTATATGAAAGTACACACTTGTTCCATTACCAATGTAGCTATATTTTATTTGGTATCCAATGTTAATTAATACTTGGTACGCATATGTGTAACGTGAGAAATACGTTACGTTTAGCGGAAACTTGTCTATACTGTGGAGTGTGGTTTAGTGCGCTGTGGTACGAGGGTGGGTCAATAAGTCCTTAGAAAAGCCGACAAGTGGCGCGACTAGTACTGTAAGCGGTTTGTTTTCATGCAGCGGCACTACCGATTCAGTATGCTGCGAAGTTTCAATCAGATTGGTCGGGTTGTTGTGTGTTTCTCGTACATTTAAAAAAAAAATGTTTGTGGAAAATGGAAAAATGGAAAATGGAGAAAATTGAGTTTAGAGCTGTTATTAAACATTTTAATATAAAAGGGTTAACAGCAAAGGAAATAAAAAATGAGTTGGATTTAGTTCACGGCATATCTGCTCCTTCACTTGCAACTATTTATAACTGGTTAAATGAATTTAAACGTGGTCGTACATCAACAAAGGATGAACCACGCTCAGGACGTCCTGTAGAGGTGACTACACCAGAAATGATCAATAAAATCCACGATATGGTGATAAGTGAGCGAAGATTAAAGTTGAGTGAGATAATTGAGGTTACAGGGATCTCAAAAGGTAGCGGCATTTCTATTTTACATGACAAATTGGGCATGAAAAAAGTTTCTGCAAGATGGGTGCCGCGTTTGCTCACAGTCGACAATAAACGCAATATGGTGGTGGCCTCTAAAGCCCTGTTGTCGCTCATGCAACGCAATCCGGATGAATTTTTTCGTCGTTTTGTGACTGTAGATGAAACATGGATACACCACTATACTCCCGAGACGAAAGAACAGTCAAAGCAGTGGATTGCGAAAGGCGAACCATGTCCAAAGAAGGCGAAAACCGTAAAATCAGCTGGTAAGGTTATGGCTACTGTATTTTGGGATGCACGTGGAATTATTTTCGTTGACTATTTGGAAAAAGGAAAAACAATAACAGGGGATTATTATGCATCTTTATTGGACCAGCTAAAAAACGAAATTGAAGAAAAACGGCCTCATTTAAACAGGAAAAAAATCCTCTTTCATCAGGACAATGCCCGTGTTCACACATGTTTACGATCAATGGCTAAAATTGAAGAATTGAAGTTCGAATTGGTCGACCACCCACCGTATTCGCCAGATTTAGCCCCCAGTGACTTTTTCCTTTTCGCAAACTTAAAAAAATGGCTAAGTGGACAACGTTTTTTTTCAAATGAAGAAGTCATCGATCGGACAAATGCTTATTTTGAGGACCTTCCGAAAACTTATTTTTCTGACGGTTTAAAAAAAATTGAGAAACGTCTAACCAAGTGTATTGAGCTCCAAGGAGATTATGTTGAGAAATAAAAAAAAATACAAAAATAAAAACTGTTTTAATGCCTTTTTCTAAGGAATTATTGACCCACCCTCGTACCACTGTATCACAATTGTATGCGCGATGGACGCTGTCAAGTATCACTGTCTTTTTAGTAAGATATTATATATTTTAGTAGGTACATTTATGTAGAGTTGGGTATTTCCCGAGAAAATCTCAATCTCGAGATTCGGGATTTCCAGAAAAGAATTCTCGAGAACTCTCGAGATATCGGGAAATTTAATAAAAACGTGTAAAAATCCTAAAATCAGTGTAAAAACAGACAAATTCCAAAAAAATATGATTTTTTTGTGTTTATGTAAGACAAACAAAATAGAAGTAGAAAAACAAAATAATTCAAAACATTAATTATTAAAATAGGATTTCAAAAAATACAGACTGTCAATCGCTGCGTCTGACTGATGTTGCAAAAAATGCGTTCGTTTTGAGTCGACGTTGGCTTAATTGTGTGAAATGCCCCGATCAGTCTTGGAACGTTTTGTGTTTCCTGTCCAATTTTTTCATAAAGAAAATCGCTTTTTCAATTGATATTTGATAGTAAAGAAATCCCGAATCCCGAGAAAAGATTCTTGAGATCCAGGATTTTCCGAAATGTTAAAAATTTCAATTCTCAAGAATTCCCGTCGGGAAATTCCCGAAACCCAACTCTACATATTATATGTTTAGTACATTAGGACTTTTTTTCAGATACCTATCACGGCATACCTTCCTTCACAGGTAGTCATCCCCACTGACACCCGGTACTAGTGGACTAACGAATAATAATGCACCAGGAAACGAATTTCAGCTGCAAATAGTGTAACTCGATTCAACAGGTTAAAATAAGAGTCGGAGGGCAAGATGCAAGAAATAATAACATTATTGGTTGCATACAATATAATAATATTATAACAGACCATTTACCCGTGAAAATTCACCACTCGAATGGAAATCATTATTGGATTGCATCTTACGCAATTACGTAATAAGGCAAGGTAACGAGAAATCAATATACACAAGATGGCTGCTTTAAATTATTTCCGTAATGGCGGATCGATCTATATCCGCCGAGTTATCGTGTCAAAGATGCGTTGAGGTTGAGTGATGGGATGGTGAGAGTTGAAGCCATTTTCAATGCAGGTGCTTGCATAAAAAATAGAAAATGTTTAACAAATTCAATACAGTAAGAATTTTAGGAATATCTCTAATAAGAATTCTAGAATATATCACTGATGATAATGAAATTGCATAGTAAGTACGTCATGGCCCCCAAATTCTGAAGCGGGCCCCCTGGTTAGGATCTTTGGCGGGCCCCCATACCTATCGCTAAGGTTAAAGGCAGTGTGACACTCTTCAATAGTGTTTTCCAAGTGGTGTTCGAGGTAAAATTAACGGAATTCAGTGTATTTTTATCGATTTAATACACACATCCACTTGAATTATGGACTTGTCGAGTATCGATACACAATAATCATAAATTGCGTCAAACATCCACAAAATTTAAAAAAGTTAATATGCTCGAATCAACACTTTTTTTACAATTAGAGCAGATTTGTAATGTGCGCGGCTTAAGTCGTGGGTCCCAGGTTCGAATCCTGGGTCTGGCAAGTACACATAGTGTTTTTCAATTTGCGTGTGAGTCAGGGTATGGACCTAATAGGTTGAGCAAGTGGCTGACATCCATTTCTCGTAAAAAAAAAACAAAATCTGTTAATACAAACCTCCACTGTATGCAGGCCCATATGATCCTATTAGGATCGGACATGGTCGGATTGATTGATTGTAATGTGTGTTTACCTCATATATCTACGCCGGACCCCCCTGAATTCGGGCCTTCAGACTAGAGCCTTGTCACCCCCACCCCTTGTGGGGGCCATGATGTAGGTATTACCAGATTCAAAACTTTTCAATAATTTTATCGTAATGTCGGGAAAAATGGTTATTGTTTTTTCACGGTGTGTATAATATTATAATCATTTTCAATGCAACTATTGCAATTTATATTTAAATTATAATTTGATCACCACAACCGATTCGGTGGTCATTTAATCTATTTCGTTAGCACTGTATGACTGAATTTTTAAAGCGATTATCCATTCGCCAAGCATTCGCCATATTGTAATATTGTACCATCTCGAAGAAAACAATATAATACAGTAGAACCTCGATTATTCGGACTAATTGGGGTTGAAGATAGTCCGGATAAGGAAAAATCCGGATAATTGAAAAAAAAATCATAATTGACAGGGAAAGACAAGTATATTCAGTATGAATAATTTTTATTTGTCTAGATTTACATATATGTAAAATAAATTATTTTTTATTAAAAAAATCAATTATCGATTTTTGCTTAAAGCAGGTTCTACCGCGTTACTGCAACGTACTAATAGTCTTTTCAAAATTTTGTTCCATGATTTTTTCAAAGTTGAAGAATTCCAACTATTGTACGACAACGTCTTCATGGCTTCGTGAAGGAAGGCGCCGTTGTCGACTAAATGAGGCTTATGGAAGTGCGGTTAAAAATGGGAGGAGCATGTTAGTTCACAGTTTTAATACGTAGCCAAGAAGATGTTGTCATAGAGTATCTGCTGCCATGTAGCAACAATCTTTTAATTTTATTTTCTTGTAGACGCTGATAACTGTTTCTTCATTATTTTCGTCTGCTAGCAATAATCGTCGAAGCATATTATGTTTTCTATATAAACGTTTGAATGTTTCTATTACACCCTGATCCATCAGTTGTATTACCGACGAGACTCTTTCGTCTTTGTATGGACCACATAAAAATAAACTCTTCAACTTCTTTATTTCCTGATTTTTTCATAACTTTCCGCTCTCAGCTTCCATCTTCTGACATTAAACAATTAGTAAACTTCATAATAGTTTCATTTTTTTATATGTTAGATAGATAGTTGACGTTCCGGCACCATATTTATTAGATAGATGACGTCCCGAGTCGCCGCGTTTCAAAGCATCGATTCTATCCAATTTGTCTTTTAATGAAAGTAATCCGGATAATCGAAAATCCGGATAATGGAGGATCTACTGTAATTAAAACGAGACAACTTTGAAGAATACTATGAAATAAATCATTTTGGCTTCGTGAACGTTGTATCGTAGGGCCAATCTATTGCTTGAAGATTGTGCCAATGTCCATATCGAGTCGTCATTACGTCCGGGCCTAATAATGTCGATATCCAGCGATGATTGAATTTCGATCGATTGGAAATTGAAACGCCACAAAAACATCTTGCGCGGCCGGGCGTTAGATTACGGCGATGAGGGGCGTTGCGCCTGTCGCCCCGCGTATTATGCCTGCTCCTCGTGGATCAACATCTTCAGTTCATGCCCTGGTAGGGCCACCACAAACTAAACTCAGAGGAAAATAATAATAATAATCGTAAGTACAGTCCTTGCCCCGTTTCTTTTCATCATCTCCTTTGACTTCATACTACGGAAGTCAATACCACCCGACCGACGCATACCTGTTACCCCCACGGTGAAGCTATGTGACCTGGAATGCGTCGAGCTGTCTTATTCGACAACTCAATCGAGGGCATTCAAGAGACAATCGACAGGTTGCATAACAACTCATCTCGCGTTGGTTTGAAAATCAACACGAAGAAAACCAACGTTTTGACGGAAATAGAATTTGTTTCTAATAATTATGGTCAACTACTAAGTTTTACATAACGTTTGCAAAATTATTAGCAAATGCAAGAACATCAAAATATTTTTTTGAATAAGTAAGTACCTACTCCTGTCGACATCTATAAATAAAATATATAATGTCATTAGCTTGATTTAAATTGCAAATTTGGCAAATGATAAATGACGGAATATGAACCTCTCAGATAGAGCAGTTATAAGGATACTAAGGAGCTGCATGCGTGAAAGCCGAAAGCGCATAGATGTGTGTTCGAATCCCACTTTGTCGAAGATTTTTTGTCGGGAACGTGCTAGATGCATCAATGGCACGTACAATATATTGTATAGAATATACATAATTATTTTTGTATTGCATGACAGGTTGAATGATCCCTTTAAAAATTTTGCCTGTGCGACAAGCCGATACCACGTGTTAAAAAATGGTAAATATCAACGTGTGATTTTTCGTTGCGCTCATGGAGACTCCCTTACAAACGAAAATCATACATTTCCCACGTTCAGTTTGGGTTCACATGTATCATAGTGAAATATTATCTGATTGGCTGAAAACCGCTCCATACAAATCAGGAGAAGATCCTGGAAGAAGCAGGAATCCTGCGAAGCTATTCTATACACAAGGCGGCTATCGACGGTAGTTTATTATATTTATGTATTGAGGCGCTTAATTGATAAAATAAGTTAACCGTCTTAACTGTCAAAAAGTAGTGATATTTATTATTTTAGCCGTCGATAGCCGCCCTGTGTAAAGACTAGACCCACTGATTGCCTACATACCTACTGTAAGAAATTGTTAACGTATACAAATTCAAATTAAGAACATTCGCACCATTTAAAGACTTTGGAACTTTTTGACAAAGCGAGTGAAGTCTAAATAAATAACATGAAAATGCTATGAAATAATCTATCATAACTCTTTTAATATAATATGTATAATATAGCAGATAGCACAACCCTGCATTTGAAATGCAGTAAACGGCCACAAAGATGTTGTTTGGTGGAAAAAAGCAAGAAAATCTCTCAGTAATGGGATAATTCGACACCGCAAAAAGAGCACTGCTTAGTGATCTGATAACTTATTTATAAAGTAACATAACGTTATATTGTAATAAAATATATAATCAACCGATTATTACTCCACGAAACCATTCGTCGAAATAAACATTACGTCTTATTGGAGTGTGACAAGACGGCTTAGCTAGGTATACAGTAAATTGGTAGGTATATGAGTAGATATATAGTATGGCAAAAAAACGGAATACATATTTTAGTAATTGAAAAACGTTTTCAAGACGGTAAACACGGTAGTGAATAGATATTATTAAAACATCGTTTAATTTTAATATTAGGTAAAGTATATACCAGTAGCAAAAGGTGGAGGTAGGCTGTTAAGATCCACCATAAATAGTTCACATTACACATTGTTAGTCTTACTTATTTGTTTTTATTCAGCTAAGGACTATGTACAATTAATTTACAGATGTTAGGTATTGCTTAGTTTTAAAAATATAATTAAACCCTCTCTAAGCCAAACCATAATAGTTGTGGTATATTTTGGACGATACGACAAAATTATTGTGCACACTTTTTCATTCATACTTATTTGTTTTCGTTGGATTAAGAATACATATTACACAATATCGTTGGTTCATTTTTTTAAACTCATTAATCCCTACCAAAACCAAACTATAATAGATAAAAAATATCATTATATCCATAAAATATTCAAAGTTATGTATGTTTTAATTGCATATATTTAGATATTTTATTGATAGACGAGTATTTTATTACAACGTTTTATTAGCTCGTATTCTTATTTTTCCGGTGGTTGTTTATCCAGTACAAATCTTGCAATCAATTTTTAACTAACTTCCCGACTAGCTAGACATTTTAAACTTTTAGAATATATCAGAATACGATGCCAATGCATTATTTTAATACTTTTAGCCATCTTTAAGTAGAATTGAATTCATTTTCAGTTAATTCTGTTTTGTATGAAAAGTTATTTCGGAAGAAATCCGTAATCCAATCCACTATTATTGGTTGCGAAGTGGGTGGTCCTAGCTACTAAATTATTAATATATACTTGCGTTACTATGGAAATCAAAATGACATTTCAGTATTCTATATTCTATATTTGTTTGTTTATTTGTTTTTTATTTACTTCATATAAAGTACGAGTTTGAGCATATTGAGCGTAATAAGTCAACAGAAAATTTAAATACGTTGTATATTAAAAGTTCTTTTTATCTTGTAATTATTTTAACTATCATCTATTCTTGGTTTCGCAGGGTTTAATTGAATTTTAAAAACTAACTAACACCATCTGTAAATTGTAGTCTAATTTCAATGAAGACAATACGTATGACTGAAAAACTTTAGTGTACACTATTTATGGCTGATCTTAACAGCCTTTCCACCCTTCGCTATTGGTATATACCTATCTAATTCCTCTGTCAGCTTTGATTATACCATAAATACCTAAGTATCGTATTGTTATAACTTTACCTAGATAACTTAATTAAAAATTGAAACACTACTATAAAATACATCTACGATAAAATAATAATAATTTAGTGACTACGAAATCTATTTTAAAAGATGTAGTAGGTACCAACACTAGTACGGTATAGAGTAATATAAATAGTAAGGTATAAAATATTTACAATTTCTTCCTAATCAACGCATGATCTACCTACTCTCACGGGACGTTTTAACATTGTTCTGTGAAATCTAAACCGATATTATTTAAAAAAAATCATGATTTACTGAGAAATACGCATCTTTTATAAATTTCGGTATAAGTTAATATTGTTATGACTGGTTTGACCTGTTTGGAGGCCCCTTTTAAATTTTCTGGCGGATCGGTTGTGGCATTTGCGTCAAAAAAAAACTCGCCGACGCCAGTGCGCCTTACTGAGGCGAAAAAAACTTTTGAATTTGAACTTACGTATTGTGGGCGCCCTTCGAAAAGAAGCCAGAAGCGGCATGCACCGGTCAAGTAGGTAGGTACCTAAGTGTTATATCATATCTAATATTATTAACTAGAAAATTAGTGTTACGAATTGTGACAAATTTACCTGCCGTGAGGCTGCTCAGTTCAGTTATAGATTCAAATGTAAAAAGATCCACCCCCTGACATCTGATATGCGTTATCTTACCTATCGGTGTGTGTTTTGAATTACTAGTTTGCACCTTGCTGGCTACCTTTTAGATGGAAACAATATTAATTAAAACAGACCTAACGGTCTATCTATGACAAACAGAAGGAGAAGAAAGTAGAAGAATTTGTAATTGGTATTGTATTGTGACTCGTGGATGAAGCAATGGTGTAATTTATTGAACGGAAGAGATCGGGGAGAGAGGGGCAAAACGATTATAATTTTGTTATTTTTATTGTTAACGCTAAGAAGATTTTGCGGTGAGGTCGTGAAGTAATGGGAAGAGCGGGGTAGACGGGGGATAATGTTCCGCGGGAAAATTGTATCACTTTGGAACTGAAGGAAATTCAATCAGCGGTGTTATTATTTCAGCAACATTTTATTGGAGATTCTAAAACTGTGTTATGAAAGTATTTAAACGGAAAGATAAAATTAATCAACTTCATTACCATTACCATTACATTATAAGATGGTAGGTAAATATTTAATTTAATATTATTAAAAATAATGAAAAAAGTGTAGATTTATGTATTTAGGCAAAAATAGTTTCAATAGTTACGACCCGCAAAAACGACGATATTAATAATAATTCCGTTTTAAAAAACCATTTCTTTTATTTAACGAATCGCATTTCATATAATGACTACTATAAATATATCACATAAGCGTGAAGTTCGATGGTTTTAATTGAAAATATGACGTAGTCAGCGACGCCAAGCGAGAGAAAACGATGCAATAGACTTCATGTAAGAGCAGTCGAAAATCATTACGTTAAAAATAATTAATTTTAGTATGTACCTAATTCGTGCGCAGTAGAAGAAATCGCAATGTGCGCAATTTCCAGGTTAAGTTATTCCACTATAGTTAAATTCGTCGTAATTAAGTAGGATGTCCGTAGTTTAATAATTATAAAAGCACATTGGCGAAAATTCAGTGGTACCTACCTATATTATATAAGTATGAGATGTTTTCAAATTATGTGTATTCAATTCCGTTTTCTTGAAAATAGCATAGAAATGTACTAACACAAAACTATGTATAAAGTTTCAACGCCCACTATGGCCAAACGGTTAGGTACGCGTCAGGTTTATTATGTTGTGAATTTCCAATGTTTGTTTGGACCTTGAATATACCTAGTCCTAATAGGCTGAAAATTAATTGCCTAGGACTAGGTATATCTACTCTTTAAAAACATAAATCTGTTAATATAACCTCCATTCTGTGAAGGCTCATATTACATCAAACCAAGTTTTTCTAATACTGTAAGAAAGGTGTATAAATACAAATGGTACCTATTTTTTTTCAAACATGTCCGATCCTAATAGTGTCATATGCGCCTTCACAGAGTAGAGGTTTGTATTAACAGATTTTGTTTTTTACGAGAAATGGATGTCAGCCATTTGCTTAACCTATTAGGTCCATACCCTGACAGACACAGATTGAAAAACAATATGTGTACTAGCCAGACCCAGGATTCGAACCTGGGACCCACGGCGTTATAGTCCAACGCTTAAGCCGCGCAGCCACCGTGGGTGCTATATGGTACTTATACCTACTTAATACTTGATCTATTTTTTTCTATATTATACATACTTAATGCGTGTGTTGCCGAACAGTTTGAGAGCAGTTTGTTGTGATCACTTAACGATTATTTGTAATGATAATAATAATAATGATATCGGTTCGATTCCCGGCGTCCGATTTTGATTCCGATGCGGTGAACGCATCCCGCGAGTCAGTCTTATGCCAGCCTACCCGCAACATTATGCATACCTGTAGATGCAAAATAATAACATCGTAATGCATCATAATTGCATCTATTGTTACTGCAGCTTATAAAATTGCTCCTCGGGTCGCATGATTGCTACAATGTTGCGCGAGATTTTATTGCACTGCTGAATTCTAATTTCGCTAGTGCGTAAAATGCAGCGTATGTTGTACATACGGGATTGTTATACGTGAGCGAAATCTATGCGATATAATTGATAAATACACACGCTGAATACATTTGCGTTTTACGAGTGCGTTAAACGAATACGTTGAAAGTTCTAATTAAATTCTGTAATAAAAAGTGAACAAAGTTTTTGGAAGCTACTACTACTAAGACTTCACCCTGTCGCGAGTCAGTGTCGGGGCATAGGGCAAGCGTAAGATCGCGCTACTTCCCTCGGTCCATCATATCGTCTTGCGCCTCCCTCCATCGCTTTCGAAGCACCGATCCAGGTTGAGGGAGGGTCGACCACGGCGTCGGAACCAATTTTGATGAATTTAGTGGTGTCACACTGCCAATGTGAAGATCTCATCACTTTAATTTATTAAAATTTTAATTTTGCCTGTACGTGCTCATATGGGAACTCGTAACTTAAAGTCGTGTAAATTCAGTTAAAGCACACATACGTGCGTGGTGACCCCAGCCTTGGGTAAGTGCTGCCGATGTAGTGGTCAATGACTTAGGGCCTTGTCAGCATTATTTCGACAGTGTAAGAATTAGCAAGTCATTTAAACTATCGCACAATCGTCGTATCTAGTCAGCATAATATTCTACACGCGTGACATTATTCGATGGGATCGAAACGTTCGAAGTGCAATAATGCGGAGGCCAGCAGATTTCTCAATTGAAAACTTCATCAACAATGACTCGCATTTACCGAATATTCATGCATATAATTAGCGGGTCATAGTTGATGAGTTAGTCAGTCTAAATACCTATTAGTACCAATCAATCATAATCTTCGTCCGATCAGTAAGCTTCGTGTCAGTCGCTCCGCACAGCATTCTATTAAACCGAGCTCGGACCTGGGAACAGTATCATAAGTATTATAACATAACGCTCTGGTAACATAATCTTATACCGACTGTTTACGCTGCGAATAAAATTCGCTCTTTCATCCATCATAACAACCACCAAATCTCGACTTCTCATCTCTCCTCCTGACGACTCTCCATCTACACCTCCTGGTTATCCCAATCACAGCGGCCTCATCCCACAACCACAAGACACCGCCAAACTCATATAACAAAATATTGATTTAGACACATTATACGTACCTAGGGTAACGTGAAACACTCGATTAAGATATGGTGTGGCAGAGGGGCGGTTGTGGTTTCATGGAGCCTTTGATTTAAATATTAAAATAAGTACTTATATTATTTTTGTCGGTCAAGTGTCGGAATTGTACGCACAGGTAGGTGTTTAAAACATGAGTATTGTAAGTTTGTGAAAATTAGCCTCGATTGATAGAGGCGAGTGAACGAGTGCCCGACAGTAAAGCGGCGGAAGACACGCACTTTTGTGGCTTTCGATCATAATCGATGAGACTTTTTACGATTCGCCGGATTGCAAATGACTCGCAGGGCGCGAGAAATATTTTGGCCAAAATGGCAAGAAAAAAAATCATCGTCGTTTTTTGACACGAAAATATCGTCATTAATTTTTATGTACATACATCTATGACGAGATTGAATTAAAAATATAAAAACTCAAAAAACCCTAATATTCTAATACTTATCACGTCAGTTTCTTTTCTCCATTTAAAATGAGATATGAAAATTGGAAATCATTTACTTAATGTAAACTAGCACTGAGCATAAATTTATCAGAACCTAGAGGAGTGCATTCAGGTTGGAGAGGCTTTTATTTAGCAGTGGATATAAGCAGGCTGATGGGGTGCACTATGCCGAGACGTAGCCAAGTGCTTGCCCTATGCCCTGATCCTGGAGCGTATTCGAGTGTAGTAATAGTATAGGTAATAATGTCAAAAAATGAATTAGGGTGATGTTTTCAGTTTTAAATTTATGTTCAAATCTTGGGTGAGGTCCGGGCCGGAACTACCGAAAATAAATGCACCTGATACAATTACATATGGGTAGGTAGGTATCAGTGGCGTACGGTCCATAGATACTGTAGAGCATCGATACTCAACCTGCGGCCCGCGGGCCACATGCGGCCTTTTAAGCTTTTATGTGCGGCCCGAAACACATTTATTACCAGGAATTTAGTATATCTTGAGATTCGTTTCGACTTTGACGCACAGATAGTGACACCGGAAGAGGATTGTCATTGTGGTCCACATCAGATCTGGTATAAGAGTGTTGCTATTGCACACGATTAATTTAAAAAACACGCATAATTTTTAAAATCTCAAAAATGTTTTGTAAAAAAGGGGGGGGTTTCATGATTTTTTTCGTCACACCTGTAGTGATGCGGCCCGCGTTACTTTACAAATATATGTATTTGGCCCGAAGAAAAAAAAGGTTGAGTATCATTGCTGTAGAGTGTAGATGCAGAGCATGCCCAGGAATTATGGATAATAATACCTACGTAACAACATTTCTTCTTCTTATCGTGCCATCCCCTAGCGATGGTTGACCACCATTATGGTGACCTTTGCCTTACTATCTAGGGTTCTTAAGCCACAAAATGCGGCGTCATAGCAGCTGTCCACCAATATTTAATTAAGTACTTAATAAAAACATTAAGTTGATTATAATATGAAGCAAAAAGCAGTTAAGTATGTATACTTATATTTATTTTTCAACAACATCCAAATTAGAGCGACGTGTATAGTGGTATAAAATGTGATGTTATAAAAATTCTGAATAGCCCATTGATTTGTTCGAGAAAATTATTTTGTCGATACTCAGACGATTCAAAAGGAACAAAAAAAACATTTAGAATTCCTACTTAATATGCATTTTGTAGATTGACAGGTGTATTAATCCAAATTCAAAGGTGAAATCACAAAACAGTAGGTAAGCCATAACTCTCCGCGACCGCCTACGTCAATGCTCATTTCGCGTTTAGTTTTTTTTAATACTCGAATGCATTTATCGATTGTTTGAATGGTCAACTCGAAAAATATCGACTATTTTAATATGCAAATATAATAAATTGACGTAGACAATGTCTTCGTGAAAGTAAGCCGATGACAAGGTTGTTTATTATCGAAATGCAATCACTCTTTCTATGTATGATACTACGATATTTGAAAATCTTAATGTTTGACCTTTACAGGGCAAGTGAGCTAATTTTCTTCTCACATAGGTAACATATTAATAAATAGAATTCAGATAGGCTATAACCCCTACACTTTGACGCAGGGTGTTGAATGTGTGAGTATCCTACGGAAATGAAACACACATTATAGACGTGCAATAGTGTGTGTTGCAACACGACAAAAATACACCAATATTTAATGAGCGTCAGTGTATAGACCGACAGCAGTTGGCAGAACGAAGAACAAGTTTAGAATGACATATTCTTGACATGTGTTTAAGTTTATCCCATATTCTTCCACACTCGAGATCGGTTGCCTGTTACTCCACACCCGTTATGTATTTCAGTTATTCTATACCAATACTTAAATGCACTTAATTACTTAGGTATAGAAACCGATGTAAAATGTATCATTTAACCTATAGCTTACGGGCCGCACACAATTGTGTTTTTGGTAATTACTTTTCAAATGCAAATTAACACGTTAATTACAAAATTAATTAAAAGGGCCCGTAAGCATTGTGTAATTTAGACCATAATAACTCCAATATAAGTACCTGGTAATCACTTCAAAATTATTACAAACACTCACTCGATGATGGTGACTCATTAAACTTACTACGTGTTATTTAGATAAACACTTACAAAAAATGAAAATCTACTTTAATTGCCTCTCTTTTAAAATTTAAATTTTGTCACATCGAAAGCTTTCAAAAAGCTCAACGGCTATAATATGATTTTATGACTCAGTAGCTACATCGAGTTTCTACGCGTCAATGGGGGTGAAGAATTTCGGGTTTCCAGTTAGAGGATTCCTTGGTTAAATGCGCCTTATATTTATATAAATAGATTTTTTTCAGATTCTAGTGTTTATTACAATTTAAAATTTGGAAAGAAATCATTATCAATTTTATTAGAAAATACAAGCTTTGTATATACCACGTATAAGTATATTATTACGAGGCGTACTTTTATGAATAGCAGATAATATTAATTAACTAAATTAATTTAAAAAAATGAAATACTTACTTACTGATGAATAACCAATCTGATTGTAAGCAAACGGGGCCCGTTATAATCATTAATGAAATCACGTTAATGAAGGAATATATATATTTTTTTAAATTAGTGTAGGTACCTACCTTATATGTGTATTTCCGCTAAAATTGACAATTAACACCTGTTAACACAGTTCTTTGATGCGATATCAAGGTCGGGAGGCCGGATGGGAGACAACAGGCCTCGTTAACTGCATTCCATCGGCCATTTTATGCATATAACTCGTGAGATCTCGACAGATCAGTGCGTTTACGTTATACCTACTTTGTAAGACATTAATTTATTCAAAAAAAACTAAATAAATAAAAAAATATATATTTCATTCGCTAATTTCGCCCTGAATCGTCCTCGCTGACAAATGTGGTTATACGTCCATAATATCTCGGACTCAATTCGTTAGTGAAAAACTGAAACAGTTTTCAGTTATCGTTCACGTCTCCAGCGCATGGCTAGAAACCAGTGTGTCCGAGAAATGTTGACTGCAAAAAATAATGTAATTTTCGGTCTACCTAACACAAAAGGCTATTAGCAGAAAAGCCATAACATAATTAAATCATGATTGAGTGTATTTTCACATTAGTTTTGTTATTGCAAAGCGCGAATTTGTACTATTTGCATGTTGTTCGTATGTGTAATAATATGTTAACTGCAAATTGTTATTGATGATTATGTTTTGAAAGCAGTAATAAATTGAATTATATTTTATAAATGCCAGCCAAAATTGTTTTATTCCTTGTTTTACATTCAAGAAAATAACATGTAAGTAAATTATTAATTTAATGCATAAAAAGCGACATGCCTACATGTAGAAGTAGTAGACGTCACCTGTTGTGGGTAGAGTTGGGTATTTCCCGAGAAAATCTCAATCTCGAGATTCAGGATTTCCAGAAAAGAATTCTCGAAATATCGGGATATTTAAAAAAAAAACTGCAAAAATCCTAAAATCTGTAAAAACAGACAAATTCCAAAAAAAATGTGATTTTTTTTATTTATCTAAGAAGACAAACAAAATAGATGTAGGAAAACAAAAATAATTCAAAACTACTTATTAAAATAGAATTTTTAAAAACACAGACTGTCATTCGCTGCGTCTGACAATCGCGTACGCTTTTGAAAAGCAAAATGCCCTGATGTTGCAATAATTGCGCTCATTTTGAGTCGACGTTGGCTTAATTGTGTTAAATGACCCGATCAGTCTTTGAACGTTTTGTGTTTTCTGTCCACTTTTTTCATATGGAAAATCGTTTTTTTTTCAATTAATATTTGATAATAAAGAAATCCCGAATCCCGAGAAAAGATTCTCGAGATCCGGGATTTCCCGAAATGTTAACAATTTCTATTCTCGAGATTCGGGATGGAAAATCTCGAAAATTTCTCGAGAATTCCCGAAACCTAACTCTACCTGTGGCCCTGTGGGGTTATAAGTCAAATAACAACTATAATTAATGTTACCACGATCAGGACCGACTTCGTTTGATAAGAAGGATAACATTATCAGTTAGTGCTAAAATTTTATTGTCATATAGGTACCTACAGCAATGTATTTTTTAATTAATAAATAAAAAAAAAAATGCAATGCAAAGACGTCATTATTCAATTTGGTAAACGAGCCCACCCGCCATATTATGTATGTAAGTAATATAATCGCATTGGCGGATTTTTAAACAATATCTCCGTTATCGTATGACTAATTTGCGTGATTCATAGACAAATCGGTAGGTAGCGTAATGGATAAAACACTCAACTCAACTCAAACGACACAGAGGTAAGTTAGAATCCCACCCGGTCCAACTTTTGACTACCAAAAGTAGATATTTAAGGTTTTCAAAATTAGGTAGGTACTTATTTAGATATTTTCATGGAATCAAACAAAAGTTGAAAGACAATGATTAGATAATAAAATTATGTATTTATTGCCATGGTAATGATTCGTTTTGTGTCTGTCTGTAACGTTTGTCTGATTAAGCGGATGAAACAGATACTGGTATAGGTACTAGAATTTGATACAGCAAGTCAGTCGCTAAATTCTACTTCGAGGATGAGTAGCAGTAGAGTAGCCATTATTCGTTCTGCACTCTGTAGAGGCGGCGCGTAAAGCGAAAATGGTAATTATACTTACATTGCAATAAGGTGATTTTTGCAATGCCACATTCATATTATTATGTTTACAGCATTGTGATTATATTCTACTAACGTGTCTGCGGATGTCCACATAATGTACTGTAGAATGCATGTGACATTATGTAGATGAAAAACGAATTTTAAAAGCATTGGGGTAATGGTGATTATCACAAATTCGCGTTCATACTTTTGACCTATTCTGATAACGTGTCCACTTACACGTCTAAGTTGTAAGGGATAATTTAGCGATCATTGGTTTTTTATGGGGTTGGGTATATTTTTAGAATGTCATCGACCAGCGTAGTATAAGTGCATCAGCAAGAGTTATTCCGTGTCGAATTTACAGTTATTTTTTGGTTTGGTAGAATTGAAAATATATGGCAAAACTAAAAGAAATCTTATTTCATATTACCATGCCGTACTTACAGAGTGATCTTGTATAAGTCAGTGGTGTAGTGTTCTTTTGGTAGGTAAACGAAAGCATTAGGTACTTACATTTTTAAGTAAATTTAAACTAGTGGCTTGTTAGGACAAAATCTAAATATGATAACAGGCAGCCGATTTCGAGCGTGGAAGAATATTGGATAAACTTAAACACGTGTCAAGAATACACTAATTGTATTTCGTTTGGACAACTGCTCTCGGTTTATACACTGACGCTCATTCAATATTGGTGTATTTGAAGGTAGCAACACACACTATTGCACGTTTATAATGTGTGATTCATTTTCGTAGGACACTCACACGTTCAAAACCCTCATGTCAACATGATTTGTATTGGGGCTTAGCCTATCGGAATTATATTTATTAATCGGTTCTGTGGTGTAGTATACAGATGCACTATGTTGAGCTTACTAACTCGATTAACTGTTTTTTTTTTTTTGTGAAGTTCATGTACATAACTAATTTCATTTACTCTTTTTGTAAACCAGGGCATTCAAGTCATCAACCACCAAAATCGATTATTTATAGTTCAGATATGTTGTAGTATTCTGTTATAGTGACAGAAACAGTTAAAAGCTTTACCTCTCTTGCGACACTGTTAAAAACGATTAAGTTATGTACCTACCGATTCATATTTTATTATTGAGATGTACATGTAATGGTTTATAAGTCAATGTGTTATTCAGTTAAATGAAAGAGCATATTAAATTTTGAATTATATTTAAATACTTTGTTGCCGTGTTCAAGGCTTTCTTTTCTAGTGACAGGTAAACTTTTACAAGATTTATCCCTCTTGCGAGACTATTAAAAAATCGATTACCTCACCGCTTCAAACAATGATCGATACTGGGAAAAAACAAACCGGCCTTACTCGCGCACAATGAGATGAGTAATAAAAGTAAAAAGATAATAAAACTTTGGCCGGAGAAAAAGCGCATAATTGTATGTAAGCATGCCGTAAAGCGGGATGAAATATGAGGCGGCCGGAGCGGCCGGTGCGGCCCTGGCCGGGTGGGTGCGCGTACAAAAAACAGCGGTAGCACTGCGAGGTAATTAAACAGGCGGCTACCATGCGCATAGGTGTGCGCGGCTGGACCACCAGGGCTGTATTGTGCCATTGAACAATGCGCAATTACGACGGAAGTATGTAAGCTTTGATATTAGTATAATTCGTTAGCCATTTTTAAATTAAGATGGCCAAGGTGGGTGGATCTGGAAAGTACCTACACATATTGTTTTTCAATTTGTGCATGAGTCAGAGTGTGGACTGGTTGAACAATTTCTCGTAAAAAACGTGGTAATACAAACCTCCACTCTATGATCTTATTAGGATCGGACATGGTCGGAAAGGTGACGAAGCCCCACTCGTATAAATATAACAAAATATTGATTGAGCTAGCATAATATACGATATCAACAGTATTATACTGGTAATAGAGGCGGCCCTCGTGGTTTAGTGCGTAAGTCACTGGGCACTCATTCGGGGGCTCCGGGATCGATTCTCGTTACAATAAAAATGTTTTTGGTTTTCTCAAAGTCTGAATGATCGCTTCCACTACCTACTGCACTACTGTATACATTACTTATATTATAAAAAATAGGTTTTTGGTCGTTAGAAATTTCGGTTGTAGCACCATTATCGACTATCTATCTAAATTAATAATGATTTAAAGGCGATAAGTACCTACTTTATTGGTATGGTTTAAAAATATATAGGTACCCACGTGACGAGTGTATAATCGCTAGACAAATACCATTATTCGGTGGTACTCGAGATACACGAAATGGTTACAGGACAAGTGAATTGACGAAATGATTAAGTATGTGACGGTAATAAATAAAGGACTACCTAATAGGAGTAGAAATAGTTATGGAGAGAAAGTTTAAATAAGACGATTTAATTGTAATACATATCATAACCACATACTTACGATTTTTAATGCGAGAGATTATAGAGTATATTTTATAACTTTGCACTTTTTACTATACCTACACCTCCTGATATGCCTCTATACATGATTACCTCGCATAAAATTAGATTAAATGATATTTACTTGTATTAATATACCTATGTAGTAATAAATAAATAAATAGATAATTAATACGTACTTACACTGAACTCCCTTAACAAGGTTTTTTACACGATTTCGAAACAACACGGTGCAAAGCCATCAACTCTGAATGCATGTTGGAGACTAATTTGGCCAGAATGTGTTAAAACATAGTGAATAATTTTTGTTACCTTTGATTTTTTAAAGTATTTTAGTATATACTTTTTTTACACGTTTTATTAACACGGTATCGCGTGGAATGTTCGTCACTGTTCTGGCAGAAGACACTAATTCGAAAAAATGACATATTGAGTTAGTTATACTAAAATGTTAATTATTTCAAACTTTACCGCCTGGAAACCTTCTTAATAAATAAACAGTCTTTATTTTAAAGTCATCCTTTATACGATTACTTAATAAACTCACATGATAGACCATTTAAAATATTTTAACAACTTCAAAGTCTAATTACTCCAAACTAGTATTCTCCAGGTAGTGTGTTCTGCCAGAACAGAGACGGTATCTACCGTGTAAATGGGGAGTTCAGTGTATATTATGTAAAAAAATATTATTAGAACCACTGGCGGCTCCCTCTATAGGTCATTCGGTCATTGACCTGCCAAAATAAATACCTAAAAGTGCGGCCACACCGGCAACAAGTCGCGCGACAACTCGTTAAATTTTACGATAATTATCATAATTGCTTAAGAAATTTTACGATAATTATCATGCTTATCGTAAAATTTAACGAGTTGTCGCGCGACTTGTTTTCGGTGTGGACCCGGCATTACAATCGACATAATAATATTAATAATATGTGCAATGTCATATATAATAATATTAATAATAATCGGTGGATTTGAAATTATAGGGCGCGCGATATTGTGTCAACCCAGTCTATTGGGCTTTTTTTGTTTGGGCGATAATTCCCCGAACAAAAATATTGTGTTCGCCGGCAGTCTGAAAATTGACCCAAATTGAATATTTTTATAAAATTTTCTCTCTCGTTTCTCATACATAAGACAGAGATCGATATAACACAACATACGAGATCGAAGCTTGTAACGGTGCGTGAATTACTGTAATATCGGCAATGCCCGAGTGTGAGACAAAAGATTTTTTCACCTAATTAAATGAAACAGAATGATAACACTGACTAGATAATTGGTCTCAAGACGCAACTGTGTATGCGGTTCGGATTCGTTGACAGGTTTTGACGAATGCCTTTGGTTATTTTAATAATATATAAGGAGTTTTTGGTGATTTATAACATTTTTGTGAAGCAGTTAGTACGCACGCAGTAGCAATTGAAGTCTGTGATACAATTATAATGGAAATGGAAGCACGATTTGCATCCAACGATCATCTCATTATATCCGATTTGTTCAATAAAGAAAATTACACTGATTTTAAAAATAATTTTCCCACACGTCAAGTAAATTTGGTAAAACTGTTAGAAGAAATAAACATAATCAAGTTAAAAAATGAATTATTGGTGTTTTATCAACGAGATGATTTGCATGGCGCTATTAGTGCAGTTTCTCTTCTACATTTTTTACTCAGCAATAATTTCAACGAAACATTTTCCGAGTCGATTAAAGTTCTCCAATTTATTTGCGTCATACCAATGACAACAGTTGAAAGTGAAAGATGTTTTTCCACTCTCAAAAGAATAAAAACCTTTCTACGCAATAGGGCCAGGATAGACTGACCGCTCTTGCAATGCTCAGTATTGAAAAAAAATATGTGGGAAAAATAGACAATTTTTATAATCGTGTGATTGATGATTTTTCAAAAAGCAAAGAAAGAAAAGTGGACCTGATTTACAAAAAATTATAACGCGTTGTGTGCAATTTCGGTTAACGATGGGTTGGCGTTATGAAAAACGGACATTTTTTGAAGGGTTAGTAGGTACCGACCTATAACAATTTCTAGCACTTATTCTATAATGTATAAAAAGTCAATTTGCAATACGTCTTTTCAGTATACAATGAAAAGGCAAATTAAAATAATATATTCAAAATTGACCTGCTAAGTTTTTCCGGATTAAGCCGCCAATGATTAGAACATAAATTAAGTAGGATTTTCATCCTAGAGCCGGAATGCAAAGTTATGAAGCATACCTATACTCTATCTACATGAATATTGATTTTTTTTAATTAATAAGAAGAAGCTATAAATATACTTTGTAAAAACGATACTCTCTACTAACACAGTTACGTTCCTCTCACTTGTAGCTGATCCGCAGATATCGTGTAAACTGTGAACGTATGTTTTATTTATGTTTTAGGGACGAATAGACTATTTTAAATAGACAACGGAAAAAATTTAAATATAAACAATCAACAAAAATATTTTAACGACTTGGTGGGCCTTATAATGAGTAATGCTGGTCCTGTGATGAGCAACAAAAGCACCGGGAGAGTCAGTAAACAAAAAGTGCCCAAAAAATATTTTAGTTTCATTAAGGAACACAGCTACCGAAAAATTAGATACATACACCACCCACCATAAATAAGGAGCACATATGGACTGGCTGGAAAGTCACCATAATCTTACAATGATTTACCATAAAATTAATACCATTGACTAATCACTAAGGGTAGTTTATGGAATTTACCCTTAACCCTAACCCTTATTTAATTAACTTTAATTGAATCATTTAATTAACTTATTTAATTAACTTTAATTGATTGAATTAACCCTAAACCTTAGTGATTAGGGTAGTTTATGGAATTTGAATATAATTAAAATTGATTTATGTTTTGAAGTAGGTACCTGTTATATTTGGATCGCTTTTAGCGACCTCTTGACATCTTTAGGCATTATGCATTTTCACCTGTGGGCCCCATGATGGTCGAGCGGTTTCGCGTCAAACCTATAATGACGTCGTGGGTCCAGAATTCGAATCCCTGGTTTCATAAATTGACATGATGTTTTCAAATGTGTGTTTGAACCAGAGAATGGAATTAAAAAGTTAAGCAGGTGACTAATATCGGAACTAATTCGGATTTAGTACCTAGTTATAGCAATTGGGTAATGAATAATAATATAAAACAACGGTGCATGCATACTGGCTTGATCCGGAAAGACGCAAGAAGACGGATGACGGAGATTCTTGGAGGCGTTGTGTGGTGTCCATAGGCTCAACCCAAAGAGCTGTCATGGACAATGAAAAATATTTGATAATCACGAATTTTCCAATTTAAGTGTGTACCTATATATTATGTAATTTGTAGACACCTCAGTGCAACTATTATTAACAGTTAACATTTTTCCACATTTTAACACGTTTCCGTTATTTTCATTGGTCCAAATTAACACGGAAGCCATGCTATACACAAGGCGGTTATCTACAATAATTGGTAAATTCGTAATACGGCGAGAATTTAAGTTGGTAGAAAATGTTGTGTGAAATACGTCTCTTATTTGTGGACTTCGGTCAAATTCGGTCATGTTTCTGCTGGCGTAGCTGTTTTTTCCACCTGAACCTCGAAGTGCACCAAATTTTGTTTTGAAACGTCAAACAATATAACATAACCTACAATTTTATTAGTCATGTCATTGCAGCATGTAGTGAAGCAAATATTATGTTACTACTAGCCACTCAATATTTGACAGCTCGCGGGTAAAAATAAACTGAGGCGGAGGACGTTACCCGTGACGTAGATTATTTAAAAAAAATAGTAGTATCTCGCGTCTCAATTTTCAATATGTAATTGATGTACTCCATCTCGCTCTAAAAGCTAACACAGCTTCTTAGCTTAGCTATTTTTGGATATTAAGTGATATGTTAGAATAGCCTCGCAGATACCAATATCGACTAGAATAAATCTCTTAAATAAAAATACGACGCCAAGCGGGGCGGGTTTGAGTCCACTTGATTCACGCAAATGTGCTTTACCAATTGAGCTATTGCGTTATATTTAATTATTATAAAATTAACTAGTAGGTTTTTTACATTTTTATGCGTTTTTAAATAATGCATGTTCAATAAAGAATGTTATATTCTAAAATCTTGTGAATCATTCGTTGAATAATAAAACATCTATGTTACTGTGTGTAAGTACCTAAGTATTTCTTATCCACACTGCACCCAGATGTGTAACAAAAGAAGCCAAGAAACAATGTGACGCGGAGGTGCGAGAAGACAGAAAGAGACAGCAAACGCGAGGGAGTGAGAGGTTAGCGGGGTTGGCGAGTGATTAATGACTTATTAGAAATTCAAACCAGAAGCTTAGTGTCAAAACTTACTGGTCCGAGATTGAGGATGTAATACTTCATTAACTTAATTATTATGATTATTTGAATCACGATTTACTAATAAAGACAAGGAATATTACGCGTTATGAAAAAACGTAGACTCGAATTCTTTAGCCAGAATCTCAGGCCTGATTATAGTTACTAAAAAAATGCTATGGTTAATTATAAACGACAGAATGTCAGAAAGGAAACGCTTCTTTCGGCTGAAGAAACTGCGTCAGGGGCCAATAAAATACAATGTCACTTCTCTAATATTGATAATATGTAGTTTGCTACTAACTATTTGGCCTGAACAAAAACTAATCATATGTGCGAGTGAGAAAGTATTCGGCACGTGTATAATTTCCGCGATATGCATTAGGCTCGTTAAAGTAAGATAGAAGACATATGAATAAATGACAATGAAACTAGACATGAAGCCGGTAAATATTGGTTTGAATAGTGTGCTTAGGGCATGTGTTGCTGAAATGTACGTAAGTATAAGTAAAATACGTAAGTGTAAGTAGGTACCTACTTATTTTTTTTGTGCAAAATATAAAATTAGTGCTCAATATTTTAGTTAGGTAATTTGGAAAATATGTGGATCATTTGGGATTGCGGTTGTACAAGACAGCGAAATTAGATTGTTATTATGTTATTAGGTAAGTACCTAGGTACTTATCAACATTAAATGACAAACATTAAAAAAAACCTAAATTTGGCCGCCATTGTGGAATCCATACCCAACACACATGTACGGGACAGGTCTGCACATAATATATTTTTATTCCAAATTTTAAACAAGTGCCAAACAAGCAAACATGTTTCATCGGACGTAGCGACGCGTGGTATTGTGGAATATTATATTATAACTTACAAATTTGTAAGACGTGGATTCTACATACTACCTACTACATTTAATTTGATATCAATGTTTGCAGGTGATGATATGCGCTGATTTTCGAACAAATGATTGAACACGTGCATTTGTGTAGCAGCCAATGGTACGGATTATATTATGCATTACTGTCAAATATTCCGTCTTTCACTCGATATTCTAATTGATTAAATACACTCCACATAATTATTCTCGAGTATACAGACATATAGATATTATGGACAGAAAATAGGAAGAATAAATACTTAAGTGTTATGCCCGAAGGAAAAATATGGTAGATTTCCCCAAAATTCCGGGACATTTTGTGTCTTAGATAATATGATCCAACTGGGATTTTGAACTTATATTCCGGATCGGTTGGTAACCCTACATGAAGAAGGCAATTTGATTAATACCCAGTCGTTTAAAGGAGGCAAAAGAACAAAATAAATGGATTCGATCACTGTGGATATTAAAAATAATGGACAACAGCTAATGATAATTGCTGTAATAATTGTTACATTAAAGGAAAAACACATTTCAGCGGCCGGTCAGGCGTGACAGCAAATAACCTCAAACAAACTGATATAAATTACATTAAATTGAAACTGACCGTGATTACTTTTGAGGTCCTCGAACTCGTGGCCTTACGATACTCAATACTCAAGTCCCACAACCGAGCAGCAGAGCATTGTGTCCGCCTCACACGTTACACGAAAGAAAAGATTAATAATAATAAAAAGAGTAAATAAATAAAATAAAAAAATAAATTACAACAAAAAAACATCACTGCATAGCCTGCCAGGTTGTTGATGTATAAAATATCGTGCAAGTTTTTATATTAATCCCTCTCGCACTCACAGAATCAAATGGTTTATTGGATATGTGCGTCTCGGTTGCTCTCAGGTGAGCGTTGCATTATAATGGTGCTACCGGGTTTACGCTGAGCGTTGAAAAATTATTATTATATTAGTCCATTAGAACTAAAACAGGCTTTCGGAGTGTAAATAAAAAAGTGGGCATCGCTCAAGATTAAAATAAGTAGTTGATGTAGTCAGTAGTGGCTACATAGTTTGCTGAGACATTGCTTAGAGAATACGTCATATGAATCAGGATGAAAATTCAGATTATTTATAACATGATTATTTTTAATTAAACATTAATTTACTTAATAATAATATACATATTCAATTCTCTTCAATGAATAATTCAAAAGATTTGGGAATGACACACTCTATATATTGACTGCATAATCTGCAAACCAGCAACTGCATTTGGGCAAATTGTTCAGAAAGGAGAAAAAACTTAATAATTTTAACTATCGAGCGGAATTTAAAAATTCCAAAATTACACTTGGATTTTTTTTACAAATAAGCCGGCACTATGAATTACTACTCTAATATAGCTTCCCTTATATATATAAAGAAAAATTATATAAAGAGCGGAGTTGTTCCATTTACGATATTAAAAGTTTGGTAGGTACATTACCTGCAATTGGCTGTTTTATGTGAAGAACGATAGCGCATTTGTTTAACGGTTTAGGAGTTTGAAATTTTGTGCGAGCATAGAAAACATGCTTTATAACAATATGCCATCAAAATCTCATTTTTGGTCAAAGCTGGTTTGCAGACTAAGCAGTCGAGATTGAACATACATAATTTGAAAACAACTCATACATATACCCACTAAAAATCCCCCGACGACACCCGACGGGGCATTACATTATTAACACAATTTGATAAGTATTTCATGTAAGAACTAAGTACTAGTTATATTCGTCGTTATTAAGTAGGACGCCCGGAGCTTAATCGGAAAAGCACATTGCACAGGTTGCAGGTTCGTGTCCCGTCGGATGTCGTATTTTTGTCTAAAAAGGATTTTTTTCTAGTGGGTTATCTTAAATTTGAGCGGAATTAGAATACGTATAATCATATGACATTTGCTTACCTGGTGAGGATGCAGTTACAAGGGACTGTCTACTGTGATCATGATGATACTTGGCTCGAAAGCTTTTAGGTCAGAGCTCTTCCCCTGTATGGTCTTGCAAAGTTATATGTAAACGACGTTTACGTCGTAATGAAAATTTACATTTGGCAAACTCCTATTGCTTTGGTGATAAGTTTTGAAAACATGTTGCCCAAACTTTATTTAGGTATGGGCTGGTGTTGCAAGTCAAGGCACATGATATGCGTGTAATTAAAGATATCGACATGACTGGTAGGCAACACTGAACACAAAAAAACAACAACAAAAAGCATATTTTAAATTTTAATAGGTTCGAATGTACTCTTTAAGATTTGCTAACGGAAAAATCATATAATACAATCCAATATGATAGAATGATAGATCCGTTTAGAATCACAACGATAATTAGAAATGGTGATGCCAAATGGAACTTTTAAAAATACAATGGTAAATTCCACAGTTGTGAGAGAAAAAATATAACTGAATGTATCGCGATATGTTGTAGGATTAGCAATAAATAGAAATAAAAATAACAAGTAGGTACTTAGATACGTTATAATATTTATAAATGAATAGGTATATCATCAGTCATCACATCACACTGCTTCTGGTGTCAAATTTTCATAATAGTTTATGATTATTATAATCAGTATGAAAAGAAAAAAAAACATTATTTAATTCAACGAAAATCTTCAATATCACAGACCTACACATTTCTGTCACCCATCACACTGATCAGTATGATCTAACATTCTAACGAATGCAGTGATATGTCATTTTAGGCTATAGTAGGTAATACAAATTCTTACATATATAAAATACAAATTCTGTTCACGCCGCAGGCTAAAAAACTTTTTTCAATAAAACATAAATTCAAATTATATAATTCTCTTTCTTTCTATTAATTGCAGCCCCTAAATTGTCCGTACTTACCTCTGCATGCTGCCAACTTTACTGATGATGTCATTCAAAACAAACGAAAATGGTTCAATGATGTGGAATAAGACTATAAGTAGGTACCTATATTTTATTTTATATTCATTGCCTATATAATGTATTTCCATCAAGAGTTGTCAGTGAACACAAATTTTTACTGGTAGGTAGGTACCTATCGTCTCGACAAGGTTAGTACATGTCAACCAAGGTGTTGCTCCAGGGAAACAAGTTTGAAGGGTGTCTAATATTTGTTAAGCCATGGTAAAGGTCAGCATAACGCGTCTGTATGAGATATTAGGAATTTAAAACTAGTTTAGTCTTACACAATTTAATTATTTAATAAACTATTTTTTTATATTCAACGAATAATTCACAAGATTTAAGAATGTAACATTATTTTATTGAACACGTGTGGTGTTTTTGTGAAGGTTTTCATTACAATAATGTTACTTGAATGAACGGTTATTCTACGTCTATTATTATTCCCTGTAGTGCCTTTTAAAATTATAACGATGGATTTTGATACTGTCCGCTTTTGAAGCCGTGGGTCGTAAGTTCGAATCTCGCGTCAGGAAAATTTACATTTTCTTCAATGCGTGTTTGGATCCAGAGCTTATATAGATTGAGCAAGTGGCTAACATCCATTTCTCGTAAAATAAATCTGTTTAGAAACGTTTTTTCCTCTGGCACCCAAGATCCAGGTCGGATTTTCTAGTCAATGAAAGGTCGCTAAAAATATAAGTACCAAAATTTAATTTATACCTGTTTAGGTCAACATTTTCAAAACTGGGGCAAACAATTTTCTGCGCATTTTCAAAAAGCTTGCGATACTCCAAGCCATCTGTTACGAGTAAAACGCGATCCGAGATTCATCTGCATAAAATGCAAATAGAAGCGAGGTGTTGATACGGGCCGTGTCCAGATGGTTATCTTGTATGATGCATGATCCGAGTTCAGCGTCTGGTAGACGATAACGCCTTGGAGATAGCCATCGCGGAACCCAACCGGACCGAAAATGTTCTGTCACTTTTATTGGAGCCCTATAACCATAATTGAAACTGAAGATCTGATCTTAGGAGAGTATTTCTGTAGATTATTTGTTACGTTTGGCTTTTACGAATTCGTTCTTAGTAAATTGATATATACCTACAGTCGAAGTCGGGGATTTTTATGATGGTTTTCAGATTTTTTATGTTCTATGCTTAAATAGAACGTGGTGCGAAAAATGTTATATAACGATATAACGAGTAATGCTCGGTCCCATCTTCCTCGTAATAACCAAGTTCGACTGTACTTATATTATAATATACTGAATAAAAATATGTATAACTATAAGCTTGCACTATATCTTTGACACATTATCTATAACTATAACATATCTATAACTATAATCTTTGACACATTTTCGTATAAGACCAAATTCACGATTCAATATCTTTCTATTGAATCAACGATAAACGAATAGTTAAAATTG
Source organism: Rhyacophila brunnea (assembly GCF_057557595.1). NCBI lineage: Eukaryota > Metazoa > Arthropoda > Insecta > Trichoptera > Rhyacophilidae > Rhyacophila > Rhyacophila brunnea. The sequence goes on along the minus strand of NW_028233361.1, from coordinate 46,611,158 downwards.
TAAAGCCCAAAATACCTACTTACTAAGTGCTAGGAATTAAAATTGCAATCCCGGGGTTAGTAATTTTCAAACCCCCTGATTCCGGAACTAGATAAAATCATGTATTTTCTCTATTGTTTGTTCGAAGCACCTAATTGAAAATTATCCGACCTAAGAAGCGTTTCTGAACAGCCAATCGAAATTTTTAAAATGGTGGGTGTTTAATACACAATTAAGGACAGTTGTCTAAATTAAATATTGACTGGTATAAGCGAGGTTTTATAATTATGAATATTTTTTCAGTATTTGTTGAACTGGCGTTCATGTGCCTGGTGGCAGAACTCCATTTTAACAGTTTTGAATAATAAAAAAACTTTTTAAATTGAGTTACATGATGTCGGTTGAGATAAAATAAAGTACCTACATACCTACTAAAATAATGCTACTCGTATTTCATCGCAGTACAGAGTAGTTCTCTTTCGGTGACCAAATAATTTTACCTACACGTATGCTGCCCTATTCATTTCCTGATATATTACGCCGGAATAGACTATTTGCTATAGTAGCAGCGTTGCTAACTGCAATTGACAAAAATATGAGAGATATGATAAGAAAAGAAGCTAGTTGGCAGAAAAAAACGCTATATCTTCTTATAATAAAAATATCTAGAATTTAGCTAATTAATTCACGAAAAGTCACTACATAACCAAAGAATAATCAGATATGAAATTTCGTGATTTTTTTGTAGGTTTTTTGCGGTGTCAAATAGAGCTAGATTTAACACCATACGCCAGATGCGTATTTTACAAGTTAGATATCTATTAAAAAACGCTAGATATGGCAATAATTTGGTAATGTTGTAATAAATAGTAGAGAAACTTGCAAGATTTATAAGGGAAATATGATGAGATTGTTGGAAAGACATTTTCCCCACAACTTGACCACCTGAGAATAAAGTTTAATTTATTTCAGTTTTGTTTAGTTTTCAGATTTGCGCTGATACGGACACTTATAGCCGGATACCGATGACGAAACTTACTTATATATCGTACATATATTATCAAATATTAATACTTATACGATTAATATACTTGACGAATAGTTCGCTGTAATATAATACAACAGATTTTTTGAAAATGGAAATACAATTTCTGTATTACGATATTATATAATTATATAAAAAAATCTTATGCTGGCAGATTCAAATTCTATCAGGGGTGCACTTTCGTCCGTGGACACGCTGTTGCGAAATCCTATAATCACGGCCCCCACAAGGGGAGGACTGACAGGGCTCTAGCCTGGGTGCCTGGGCTTAAGGGGTCCGGCTTGACGGATCGACAAGCCAGGTTAGATAAACACACATCACAAAAGTGCAGTGAAAATACAAAAAATGTCGCCTGCGGCGCTATTTCACTTTAAGTGTGTTAACATTTAAAAAAAGTGATTGTGCAATGCAATTTTTGATTATTTTTTGTCGATATACGACAACTCCATAATTCAAGTGAGTGCATTCTACACTGAACTACAGTGCAAAATACACTGAATACCCTTAATTTCATCTCGAACACCATTTGGAATACGCAAATGTAGATCATCACACTGTCTTTAAATAACCTTTGCGATAGGTAGGTGGACCCGCCTAAGATTCTAGCCCAGGGGCCCGCTTCAGGATGTGGGGGGCATGCCTACAATACAGCATATGGGTATATTTATTAAGGAAAATGTGTTTGAAATAAAGAGCTTTCAAACGATTTCAAAATATTATTCAACCATTAATTATTAATTTGATAAATTCGATATGGTCATAAATTTCCATAACATAGATAGCCTGCAATACTCAGTATTACGTTCAAATCCAATAATATGAAATGAAATGCAAAATTTAACAATTCTAGCCCAGGGGCCCGCTTCAGGATGTGGGGGGCATGCCTACAATACAGCATATGGGTATATTTATTAAGGAAAATGTGTTTGAAATAAAGAGCTTTCAAACGATTTCAAAATATTATTCAACCATTAATTATTAATTTGATAAATTCGATATGGTCATAAATTTCCATAACATAGATAGCCTGCAATACTCAGTATTACGTTCAAATCCAATAATATGAAATGAAATGCAAAATTTAACGTTACGTTTATTGGTAGTATTGCGTGACCATTTAAAAAAAATATTTTTGTGAATCATCCATTCGGCCGAATTCAATCAACACCAATAATCACCTGATAGCAAAAAAAAAATGAGTAAAATCACCTAAACGCCTGTCAAGGGCGATCAGCTGTTTTTATCGCAACTGACGTGTCAAATCATCACAATCGATCAATTAAAATTCGACAGCCGGTTTCAATTGAATAAAAAAATCAAGTGTTTTTTTAAGGTCCATACTGTGAAATATTGCAGTACAATGTTTTTGATTGAGTTTTAGAAATTGAATAAGTTAGCTATGGAATATCTCAAATTTTTGATATAATATTTATATGAAATAATCAGCTTGGTACCTACTTCCAAGCTCGATAGTTCAAGTACGATTCCTGGAAACCGATGCATGCATTATCAGCTCTGATACTAACAGCTAATGAACATTATTTTGTAACTGAGGAATCTTTATAACAATGATATCAAGCAGAATTTTGAAGGTTCAGATTATTTTCAACATGCTTAATACCTACATGACAATAAATGGAACCATGCCTGGAAACTTGTACGTATGCAGTTCGCTGTATCACACTTCACCGTGAAATGTTGTATCGGAAATATATGGCCGTATATTAAAGAACATCCAACCTCTTTTGGTCGTATAGTACTGACATAAAATTGATGTCTAAATAAAACATGATTCTTGTCGGTAGGTACCTATACACTTTACAGAAAGCCAGCAGCAAACAAATTTTGAATAATTACAAGATAAAAAGAACTTTTTATATACAACGTTTTTAAATTTTAAAATAAATACTGAAAATAGCCGATATATTAGATTATTTGTTAGATTAGGTTAGGATCGAATAAAATTGTAACATTATTGTCTGCAATGCTCCACGAACAACGCGTATTTCATATCGATGCTGTAAAGATAGTGCTATATAGTATACGGTCATTTTTTTCCGATAAGAAAGCTCACAGCGAGCTGTGGTACGGTGAAATGTAATACGTATAATTTACATCTAACCAGATCATTCAAGCCCATGGCTGACAGTACAACCGTCTTCCAGGAATCTATATTCCAAGCTAGGTCTCTCCAGTCGATCACACTCGGTCTCTTTTCATCCCTATTTACGTTATCTACCCATTTCCTCGGGGGTGGCTCAGGAGCCAAGTTCCATCTATATACAAAATGATTTTATTCGACATAATTTCTGCTTACTATAGTTACACTATAACTTACAAGAATATTGAAGAAGGCACAATATTGCATGAAGACACACTCATAGACTTGTTTCGTCAATTGGACACAGTTTTTGACATTGTTTAAACATCTCTTTACGAACCGGATGCGGATACCATCACGCGGTATAGCTTAATAATAATTGTATTCTGATCTTTTCAATTTTCGCCTAAACAATATTCGCAGATAAAAATAAACTCGTATAACTACCTAACATAACCATCTGACAAAAGACGTGGAGACATCTGGTCTACTTTAGGGATATTGAACGTTTTATTAAACTGTATAGAAATCGGCACATAAGACAAACGGAATATAAGATTGAAATGTAGATAGCATATAGACACATAGAAATCAGCTTTCATTATATCATGTTAAATAGTTTCCAAGATACGAGTATACCTACCAGAGAGTTACATTTAATTCTATATAACCAAAAATGCCAGGACCAAATTAATAATAATATGCTACCTACTTACATAAGAAGGTAGGTACTTACTAAATCCGCGAGGCTACTTAATTAAACAAAACAAAAAAGTTGTTGGGCTCATCGTGCCGTCTGACCTGGTCGCCACAAAGGCAAATTTTATTGCGTTTAAAAAAAATACGGCGTCTTATTGTGGACGTGAAAATCTCTTAACAAAGTTTTGTATATCCGTATTGTTTTAACTTTGTTTTTTGTATCATATATTTATTGATTTTCACTATGCTCCGCTCGCCCATGGTAAAGTCCCTAAATTAACTCAGTCAAAGCACACTTAATGGTGTGGAGACTTTAGTCTCGGGTATCTGCTCCTGAGACATTCCCAGGCGTAAAAACTGCTGTTGCGGGGTGGGTTTGTTTGGATGGGGTCTATGTTTGTGTTGGGGGAAGTTATATTTTTGTCATTTCAAAATGTTGCTTGAAGTAAACAATTTTACATTTAATACAATGAAAATAATTGGAGGGCTACGGCGAAAGTTGGTAAGTTTCGATATCATGTTATGGAATAATTGCAATTTGAAGTTTGACATGTCCTCTAAAATCAGGCATAATGCTAATTTATTTGTGCTTCATGTGCATGTTCTATATATCGGATTACTTTGATTTTTTTATAGCATAAATATTTTTATATAGACACACAATCTGTTGTTTACTCTAAATACTTAAATTATCGACTTACCAACTTTTGGAAGCAACCTCACGAACTATATTGCTGAAATGTGTTCCATCTACGTCATATGGAGCTACTCTTTCTTATTCCATTAAATAATTCGGCTCAAAGAACGGCAGCTGCCATATCGAATCGATATTATTAAATTAAAATTAAAAACTCGACCCGTGAGTCGAAATCGAGGCGCGGTGAAAACAACACTGGACCGTGACCGTCGCCAAATGAAAACAGGAATATTAATAGCATAGTACTTGTAATAGCTACCTAACATAAAAAAGATTGAAAATATAGAAGGGTTAAAATAATTAATTTATTTCGTTGGTATTAAAAAGTGATCCTCATCAAATGGTACTCGTACCTACTCAAATCGAGCGGGTCAACAATTAGAACTAAGCCTACTTAAGTTCCCTCCAAACCAATCCACTTAAGGTCTTAATCAAGCGTATTACGAGGCCCTACGTTTGATGTGAAGCATTCGCAGTTCTTTATGCCTGGGAATGTCTCAGGAGTAGATGCCCAAGATTGAGGTCGCCACGCACTCAACTGTGCTTTGACCAACAAAAATAAATGATTCTAATCAATTTACATATCATATGTAAAAAACAAAGATAAAACAATACATAGATACTAAAATACGCGAGGAGATTGTCACACCTGCAATAAGACATCGCATTTTTTAAAAAGAATTATAGCTACGCCGACGATGGTAAGAATGTATGACGAGAGTTTTCCCGGAAAATGTACCGTGGTGACAATTAATTGATTGCTGACGGAAAATAACGTGAATTTTTCAGTAGGTACCTACTTCGAGGTTTTTTAATATTTTTTTGTTTTCATTTATGGTTGCTGTAAAACTGAGCAATATCTATGTTCTATCTATGTATGAAAATAAGTCACTGCTGGTGTACACTATTTAATTCGCTATACGCTCGAATTATTGAAAATTATGAAAAAATATCTCTGATTTATATTATTAAACGTGGTTAATACTCGTATAAACATAAATAAGAGAATATTTTTTGAAAAAAATATTTAATAAACTGTTTTCTTTTATTCAACGAGTAAGACACAAGATTTGAGAATGTAATATTCTATAAATATATTGAACATACATAATTTGAAAACATCTCATGTATAATTATATACACACTAGAAAAAATCGTTTTGTAGAAAAAATACGACACCAGACGGGACTTGAAACTGTATGTTCTGGATTCATGCCAGTATGCTTTTCCTGTTAAGCTACGGACATCTTATTAAATTACGACGATTTAAATTAGTAGTTGTTATATGAAATGCTTATCGAATTGCGTTATAATGTTGGCTATCGGTTTTAGTATAAGTGTTAAATTAAGGTAGGTATCAATTAATTCCTTAATTACTAACCTAACTTAACTCATTTGCTGCTGACTAGATAATGATTTTTTAAGTACCACCTTTAAAATGCACTATAATTAAATCGATCGGCCGCCTGGTTATTACGCGCCAGGTGCGTCTTCAGCGTCCTAAGTATTAATACTAAATATGTATGAAAAAAATATTGTAACGGAGCGGAACTTGGCTTCCGGCCAATGTGTTTTACCAAAATGAACTAATAGCCATGCAACTGAAGCGATATCAATGTTACAATAATATTGCCGATTGGTTTTTGTGGTAGGTATGAATCAAAGTATTAGATAGTAAGTAGAATGGTAGTAATGACAGTGTAGGCGACTTATTTAAGAATTGGTATCGTTACTTTCAAATAACACCAACACCGTTCCAAAGTGATTTCGTCGTAGCTGCAATGCCAGAAGAATCTGTCTTTCTCTAGGTACTTACCTCGATTCAATTTCTGAAATTTTAAGTTTTAACGTAAGTACCTGCATTTGCTAATATTTTTTAACTACCAATATTGAAAAAATGTTTTCTATTTCTCAAAAGGTATGTTTCTGAAGCGTTCCAAATAATCCAAATGGTGTAGGTATGTACGAATATAACTAGACATTATGTTGAGAAATACTGTTATCTTACCGATATTAAAAAGTAAGAATATTAAATTTAATGGAGGGGCGATACACCCATACCATTAAGTAATTAATCGATTGATTTGACCACACCCAACATACTACATAGATAGATACTAACAATACCAACAGATTACGATTCTTCTTCATTTATTAACCAACTAAAGTCAATACCCCTACAATGTTTTTAATACGGCGGTTGATCTAATACAATGTTGCAACTATTGTCAGTGGTTCTGAAACTTTAACAGGCGAAAAAGTATATTATTAAGATTGCTTTGAAATTATAAATACGATTCTTTGAAAATCGTTAATGGATAATTAGAAGAATGATGCTAACAAGTAATAAGTGCATATTTTACAGATCAACGTGCGTATATATTAAGGATATAAAATTGAACATGTGAATACTAAGTACGTAGGAGGGATAAGTGGGATCCACGACACTGGCGTGGCTGATACCATAAGTTTTCGTGTATACCAGGAGTTCCCAACCTTTCATTCACTAGGAGGACATTTATAGTAAAAAATGGAACGGCGGCCACATTTTTCAATTAATCGGTGTTGTTTCGGGATAACCTGAAAACTGATTTTTTGGTAATTTTATGTTAAGAGTAAAAATTAGGTCACTGTAGTATTATTATCTTCCATTTGGTAAAATGGTAATAATCCGATATCTATATTTCATTTAAAATGCTCAAAAGGCTGTGGTAATAATATGATGCTATGTGAACAAACACAGCGGTTAGTTTGGTCAAAACATGACCAAAGACCATGTTGATTAATGATAAGTGACATCATTTTCCTAATTAGTGGAATAATCGACAATCTAATTATTGTCATGTTCTTCTTCAGTTATTAACTTAAAATGTTTTATCAATTGCAGACAAAAAAAAATTAACCCGGAATTATGTGGGTAATTTAAAGCTTAAAATTGCTCTCCTGTAAATTCAACATTTTGCAGTTATGGCATAATATGGCAGTTATAACAGGTTATGCCCAAACAACACCGAAATATTGTTTGTATTTTTTTTAACAATTCCTAGTCAATAATCCTGTTGTAATGAAGTTAAATATTATGTTAAAACATTGTTAAATATAATGAAACAGATAATTACAAATATTTAATTACAAGTTTTTATTAATAAAAATAATGGCATTGGAGTTGTTCAATCAAGTTGGAGTAGTTTGGAATGTACTTATGTGGATATTCGTATTCTTGAACAGTCATTTAGAATCGCATCAGTGAGTCGCGATCTATAATATTATGATTTTATTATGCTGTTTGTTGAAAATAATGATACCTAAAATAAAACGCAAATAAGTCCGTGGGCGCGCACAAGAGTGCTGGGCATATTGTTGGGAATCCTTGGGGTATACCAGGTAGACGAATTACGAAAGAAACTGCGTCATGCGTGTATCGTATTCTGCAGACGAATCCGAGGCGATCGAGCGGTTCCAATCAAGTACTAAGTTACCGAGATGATGAGTGGGAGCCACATGGAACTCAGAAATAATGGGATCTGAAATACCTAACGGATGTGGAGAAGCAGGCAACCGATCTCGAGTACGGAATACGAGATGAACTTAAACACCTGTCAAGAATACGTCATACGTCGAATACTGACAATTGCCCTGACGCTCATTTAATATTGGTGTATTGAAGGTTGCAACACACTATTGCACGTCTATAATGCGTGGTTCGTTTTCGTAAGACACTCATATATCCAAAACCCTGCGTCAAAATGTAGGTACTGTATTGGAATATATCTTATCGGAATGATTTTTTATTAATCTGTACTGTAGGGAGCCATGACCACTTTTCGGCTTGGCTTTTCGTGTATATGCATAGTATTGTCTCATGTAGGCGAATCACAAAAGAAACTGCGTCTTTCATATTATGCATACGAAAAGTATTTCAGCATAACCTCACACTTTTCCCTGCTAGCGATAATGTGTCCAAATCCCATTCGGGTCAATATTTTTTCTAATATGTATGTTTCTTTGATTGAATGAGGCTTTTTTATGTTATGTACTTGATACTAGGTATGTTGTAAATAATCTGCACCTAATTTTAAAACTTACATTGCATACACAGAACATTCTGAGTTCCCTGATTGCATATACTTATTATTATAAAGGCTCCATACTTCCATTCTAGTATTTTACTTTACTTATTGATTATTTTTTTATTTAAATTATTGGAAAAATCTAGGAAGCCAACTTTTTGGGAAAACACTGTTGTACTTATAGGCATACTGCATAGTAGGTAATATTATGATGATTGTTTAGCAGTAGTTATTTGTCATAAATATTATTTATGACAATTGTTGAGAAAACAGTGATGACATCTTTTCTACCATAATTTCCCACCGTCTTGTCTTGCCAACCAACGTTGGTTCTTCGCACACCATTCCAAGTTAATTGATATTTCCTCAATCGATTCCACAGAGGCGAGGTTGGATAATTTATTGCCCATTCATGGAAATGGGTCCTTTAATTACTTACGGAAGGTTACGCCCCTGCGTACACAATGCCCTGAGTGATTGTTACGATCAGATAAATTAATTTCAACTAGGTATAACTAGGTACCCGCGTACAATGTTTAAAGTACATGAGTTTTATTATAGTAATAAGTAATAATATAATACGTAAAAATTTAATGAAACATAGTACATTTGATAATGAAATATCTTTGTTAATCCATAGGCATAAAGGGTCTATTTATTTTCGCTATTTTCACATACATAATAACAAATTACAATTTACAATAACTATTTACATAGTTCAACCAACTTGGAGTCGCATGGAGGTCAAGGCTGTATTCTGTGAGGACCAAATGTCGTTTGTTTAACGCGTGCGTGCTACCTGTGCTCCTGTATGGCTGTGAGACATGGTATCTTACTAAGCTTCAAGAGTCTCGGCTTTTGAGCTTTGAGAATCGATGTCTCCGCCGAATCTTAGGGGTACATTGGTACGACCGCGTTACAAACACCCGAGTTCGTGAGCAGACACAACAGCCTTCGGTGATTGAAGTTATCACGAAGAGACGATTTACGTGGCTGGGACACGTATCCGGATGCCGCCAAAGAGTGCGGCACTTCCTACCCTTGTGGCACAGCCTCAAGGGTTCCGTCGCCGTGGCCGGCCCTCCCTCACCCTGCAGCGGTGCTACAAAAGCTACCTACGTGTTGCAGATCTGACATGGCGGGAGGCGCAGGAGTTGGCGATGGACCGAGGGAAGTGGCGCCAACTTGTGCTTGTCCTATGCCCCAATGTTGGGACGTGACAGGGTGGAAGAAGAAGAATTTACATAATAATGATGTGGTGTTTTTAAAATTGTGGATGTTTCGCGTTTGCATTTAATATGATTTATAAAATAGCTGTTCAATTATATTGTGTTTTATATAAAATGATTTCTCTTGTTTTTGCCTTGATTGACGAATGTGTAAAAATATATTGAATAAAATATATTGTGGTCGGTTGTTCTCATTATGTATATAGGAGCTGTCAATGTTTTATTGAATTGGGCAACGGCGATGTATGATGGGCGTACAGTTCGGCACTGATCAATTTTCCAATGTTTGCTTTGATCCAGAGCATGGACCCAATATGTTAAGTAAATGGTTAATAACTATTTATCGTCATTAAGACACATTATATTATAAAATAATGTGATAATTGTTATTTCATTACATAATGTAAGTTTGATAGTTTTGGCACGATTGTCGGGAAGGCGCCAGAACGAAAGAAAGCTACGCAATTTGCTTGATGTAAGTAGATACAGTTAATAATCATACACGTAGCAATAATCAATTAAGCCCTGCATTATTCAAACGCACAAGAAGAAATTGCATCTGTGCATATTCACGGTTAAATTGTTCCATTACAGCGAGGGGACCAAGTGCTAGAAGAAACTAAAACGACTAGATAAACATCTACTATAGACATATGAATAAAAGATAACCCGATCGTAACATGGTGGTAACATATTGTGGTTAGGTCACCTATAGCAAATTAGTTAACTATATAAATTTGACTATAGTAGGCCAGGGATGTGTCTGAGTGGGTTATTATTTTTGCATGCAATGTTTACGGTTAAAACTGAAATGAAAAGCTATCATTAAAAGTTGAGTACCTACCATGGACATCATACCCATCTCCGATACATGTATCCCCTGCTTTTAAGTGAGGAAACAATTAAAAGTAACAAGTAATATTAGTTAACCTGTTACCTTCCATTTATATACGTGCCTACAGCTTGAAAGCTAATGTATGTACAACTCAAAAGTAATTTTTATGTATATAGATATGTACACTTAATGTCGACGAATTTAAGTTTTGCATTATTCCATTTGAGTCGTTTTTTGCGACCCGGGTTTCGCCTTTCGCGCACTACCCAATGGTAAATACACACTGACAACGAATGCAGTTAATTTATACTTATATAATAAATTAATACAATAAAGTCGATAAAAACAAGTAAAGACAAAGTCAAGAATCACAATAAAAATATAGCAAACTAATTATGAATAGTTGAAGTATTTGGAAATCGACATCATACTATACGTATTACGGGTTAATTTTTATGTCATAAATATATGCGTTAATCCTGTGACGAAGACTCGATTCTAAACGATTATTTTACGCTTAACTTGACTGGTAAAAATTATTTTCTAAAAAACTATAGAGTAGGTACCTAATATGTATTTGTTTTTATTGAACTAAAAATACAAATTGCAGATTTGGTTAGTTTTTTTAAAATTCAAACCATACCGAATATTAGATAACAAATATTCTTCTGTCTATAAAATATTTCAAATTTGCTAATTAATCATACATAGTTTTAAATATTTTATAGATAGAAGAATATTTATATCTATTATGGTTTGGTTTAGGCAGGGCTTAATCGAATTTTAAAAACAGATAATTATGATTCACAAAGTGTGCATTATTTTTGTCGGATCTCGACAGCCTACCTCTACTATTAAGGCTTGATCTAAGGCAGGGTTTAATTGAATTTTAACAACTGACCGATACAATCTACAATTTGTATTCTTCGTTCAATGAAAGCAAATAAGTATGACTGACAAAGTTTAGTGTGCATTATTTATCTATCTTCACCCTTCGCCACTGATATGTATATATGTATGTGTGTATTTGTGTTATTATCTCAAGGTTCATTCTTTCCCAATCAATAAATGTTTCGATTTAACTACAGAAAAATTTCTAGGATAAAAAATATAGGGTATCATAATGATATACTTATTTGATTTTCCTACAAAATACCTTTACATTTTGTTCATACTTAGCTCACGACTTAGATACCAAAAAATCTTAGTTTTCGACCATAACTCAGCACGTAGGAGCAGTGCTGCCAATTGTTTATCACAAATATATGCCAGGGTAAGAAAATAAGCTAGGTGGCAGAAAAATATGCAAATTATTTTCAAAATTGAAAGTGTATAGAAACTAACATTTCCAAAAAAAAATATGTACTTACCTAATAGTTATTATTAACATAGTTTTTACAAAAAGAAAAATTAAAGAAGAATTTAGTATTTCACATTTAATAAAACAAGTCATAAAACATTTAATAAGTTACATGTCTTGATTTATCTGTCTGTAACGGAGCGCAACACATACACTGCCGCACACACATACATACTCTCTATCTGCGTATTGAACGCATTGAGCGTATCGATTACAATGCTGGCAGGTGGCACTGCTACCTGGTAGTTGTAGTTGTTTTTTAGGCACATATAAGGTACCTACAAAAGACCAGCAAGTTCTGGTATAATATTCACTTTATTATGAGAAATTTTAGCAGTGATTTAACGCCATATGCCAGATGCGAATTTTGCAAGCTAGACGTCTATTTGAAAATGTTAGATTTGGCAAGAAAAACGCTAAGATGGCAACGCTGGGTGGGGCATAAGAACAGTTTCGCTGAAAATGTCGCTTGGTATCTATAAATGCTTAACGTGTTTCAGTGGGCAATAACGACCGAGGCGTCGCAGGCAAAATTGTCAATAAAGTATAACCACAGATCGCGCTCCGTCCGGCGTATAAAATATAAATCATAGTAATTGGACGCAGTTGCTATTGTAAAATAAAAATCATTAATGTCGCCTCATTATCGGCGCATCGGGCCCCGCACAATAGGTCGGGCCGAATTGTCGCGTGAATAATGGGCCGAGATGGGGGACGAGATAGGCGAAATTAGCATTGATGCTCGCGCTTCGATGCCTTTGTTTCTTGTCCCCGGCTTTGGTCGAGATGCGCGGACTTGCGCGCGGGATGTTTATTGTTACGCGCGCCACCGTTTTGTGTGCGCTTGTTTGTTTTTTGTTTTCGGCTTCGGTGATTATCCAAGGATGAGCGAGGCCAAGCTTTCATTGCACACAGTATCTATCAACAAATAATTTTAGTATATACTTATACGTTAGCACGTATTCTTGTTTGTCCGGTGGTTGTTTGTCCAGTACAAATCTTGCAATCGATTTTTCACTAACTTCCCGACTACCTAGACATTTGAAACTTTTAGAATATATCAGAACACGATGCCAATGCATTCTTTTAATACTTTTAGCCATCTTTAAGCAGAATTGAATTCATTTTCAGTTAATTCTGTTTTGTATGGAAAGTTATTTCAGAAAAATCCGTAAAAAGTAAAAGACTATTATTGGTTGCTAAGGGGGTGGTCCTAAGGGGGTGGTCCTAGCAACTAAATTATTAATATAAACGTGCGACTATGGAAATCAAAATGAAATACCAAAATGACATTTCAGTATTCTATATTTGTTTGTTTGTTTGTTTTATATTTACTTCATATCAAGTACAAGTTTGAGCATATTGAACATAATAAGTCAACAAAAAAATTAAAAACCTTGTATATAAAAAGTTCTTTTTATCTTGTAATTATTTTATCAATGGGTTCACGATCCAATGTGAATTTTGGTTGCCTCCCGAATAGATTTTTTTTTTTTTTTAAGTAGATGGACAGAATCGGACTCTATAACAGCACTCATTAATCGCACGCATTTCTATTAATACTCACAGTGCTTAAACTTGAATTGGCCTCTACTGTGCTAAACCTAAAATGTGTACATAGTGCTAAAGAAAAAAAAATTACATCACGTGATATCACAAACTAGAACCATCAGAACATTCAGTAATAAACACTGTCAACCTACAAAAACATCGTGTCAATTACCTGTCATTTGTAGCGTTCTCCAAATTACTAAAACAATTTACGTGAGTCGAAAATGTGTAAATTTTCATGAAAAAAAGTTACATCATGCGTGCGGTTGATGGAGTGGTGTGATACGCGTGAGGTGATCTTAGTGTGGTTCTGACACATTTTGCAGATTTTGCTAACTGTCGCTATTCGTTTTCAGTTGAAAATGTGCTATGCAGCATCTGTCTCATGTCTTATGACTCATGTGAGCTTACACGACGCGATCGTAATGTATTTCTAGCAAAAATATAAGAGTAAGTTCTTCAATATTTCAGAGTTGTGTATGAAAATTATACGCCCGAGGTCATTTTTGTCTCATGTTTAGGTTACATCTCTATAGGTATGATAATGTTTATTCAATATCTTTGCCATTATTTAATATAGTGGTTAAAAAATGTACCTACAACCTGTCTCAATACTATTAGACAAAAACTACAGAATTGGCGTAGTATTAGGGGCCGCTAGGTTTTGTTTTTACTATGGATATTTCTACGGCCTACGCCATCCCTCTACGGCGTAGCAGAATTAAAAACGTTGGTTATTTCAAAACAATGTAGGTACCTATGTAAACAGATATTGTATATTTAAATAAATTTGTTGATGTAGGCTAGGCATAGAAAAATCGAACTTTCATTTAAATAACCTGAGTCAGTTTCCCATATTATGGTTATGTGTGACAATTTACAATTGTATTATGGTGTAATTTCAGCATTAGTATCCCGCTTCAAAATATGAATCTTTCACTGATAAATGTAAGTATTGCAAAGGTTAATGTTGTTAATAGTTTTTCGCCCTTTCCTGAAATGCAATTTTGGCAGGGCCGCCGCTAGCTGGCAATCTCCATTTTTCGCCCGCTTAATCGGTCGCGATCGCATTAGCATCGGACCTTATACAACTGTCCGTTCGGCGGCTGACCAAAAAACCGCGACGACCCTCGCACACAACCGAATTCACGGCATTTCTACCAAAAGTCAAAATCACTTGCACTTCTCACATGAACGGACTATCCACATACACACTACCGATAACTGGAATAACAGTAGATGAACTAATAATAATATATGTTTTTCATATTAATACTATCGACCGACGGTACTTGATGGAATTTGAATTTAAATTCTAATGGATTTAAGTTTTGTAATATTCCATTAAGTCGTTTTTTGCGTGCCGGGATTCGCCTTTCAGCATTTTCATTTTCATTTTCGAATCATATAAACTTGACTTGACTAGCTTAAACGATCAAAAAAATTGTACTTGAAGAAATACTGAATAATGAAATGTCATTTCATATTGATTTCCATAGTAACGCACGTATATATTATTTAATAATTCAGTTGCTAGGACCCCCTAGCAACCAATAATGGTATTGAAATAACTTTTCATACAAAACAGAATTAACAGAAAATGAATTCAAGTCTACTTAATACTTTGGACGCAGAAGACGCACCCGGCGCGTAATGACCAGACGGCCGATCGATGTAATTAACGTGCATTTTAAAGGTGCTAATTAAAAAATCATTATCTACTCAGCAGCGAATGAGTTAAAGATGGAGTTAAAGACTGAAAATGAATTCAATTCTGCTTAAAGATGGCTAAAAGTATTAAAAATGCATTGGCATCGTGTTCTGATATATTCTAGAAGTTTCAGATGTCTAGCTAGTCGGGAAGTTAGTTAAAAATCGATTGCAAGATTTGTACCCGACAAATAAGAATACGAGCTAAGAAAAACGTTGTAAAATACTACCTACACTCAAGAGGTGTAAAATCGTCCATTCTGGGAACAATGGTAACGTATTGAGAATTTAACGGCGTTAACTAATGAAATATATCTATTATATCCGTCTTTAAAAAGTTATTAGTTTTTCATTTCGATAAATGGATCATGGATGTATAGTCACCCCCGTTCATCGTGAATTACTAATAATACAATTTAAGTGTCCGTATTTTCGATTCGTTATAACTAAAAGGTAACGAAGTATAATATCAATATTTGATGAAACGTGCACAGCTTAAAGACTACATTGTTAGTAATAATGCACTTGTAAAATAGCAATGGTAGAATGGTGAGATGAAGTGGGACTAGAGGTGAGTGCATACTTGCATTCAATCATATCACTCGAAGCAATCAGAATTAAGTATTCTATCGATATATTTTTATCCCAATAAATACCAGAAGGTACTTACTTCGTTACAGAATAACTTTGACGTGGCCCCATATCCCGAAGCGGGCCCCCAGGCAAAGATCTTTGGTGGACTCCCCTATCTATCGCTAAGGTTAAAGGTAGTGTGACGCTCTACGATAGCGTTTTCCACATGGTGTTCGAGGTCAAATTAAGGGTAGGTATTCAGTGTATTTTTAATACATCCACTTGAATTACGCAGTTGTCAAGTATCGACGCACTACATATTTTTAAATGTTATTAGGATCAGATAACATTTTCGATGTGTATTTATTTCACGTATCTGGCCGACCCACCACACCGAGCCTCTAGCCACCTAGCCCTGTCAGCCCCACTTGTGGGGACTATGATCTATGCTGACGCAATTTAGAGCGCCTAAAAAGAAGGTTCTAGAATTAGATAATCTAATATTTTACAAAACTCATTTTCGACAAAATTTTCTTTTAATATAGGTAGGTAGACAAGTCATGGAATATGTACATAATTAGAGGAGCAAGTTAATGGTGCAGTGTATGAATATTTTTTTCTACAATGGACAGCGCGGTGAAAAAACAATAAAAGTTGCATCGTATTGAATTGGAAACAAAAAGCTCGAATGCGTGCAGCGAAATGAGCTTAAAAGCTTCTGGCGTTAACGTGCAAAGGTCAAATTACCAATATCGCTCGACTTTTCGTGCACCAAATAACTAACGGGCGAACGATTATGCATTGGTAATTATTGTAGGATTGATTAAAAATTAATGACAATTCGAATTTTAATAACATCTTATTTTTCTACTAAAAGAAATGACATTTTAGGGGAATGGGACGACTGGCCTCCGGACAATTGGACGCCGCACTATCGTAGACACGTGTAGACGAGGTATTTTAATCAGTTTCTATCTACTACTTAGTAGTTTGAATTCATTTTACTCTTAACATAATGTATTCTTTATCGCGGATTGAGAATTATCATACCTAAGGCTTTATATAAAATAAAAAACCCTTTTTTCGTTGGAACTTAAACCTATTCACGATTAAATCATTGTTTACGTCTGCATATTTACATTTTCACCAAATATTAAATCATAATATGAATACGTGTATTAATTAAGGCGCTAAGTACCAAAAACAAAAAAACTGACATTTTTATAGAAAAGTGTTCTACATACGGTCTAAGTGCCTCAAGCAAGTCAAAAAAATACAGCAAAATATTTAAACCTGTCGACGTTGTAAGTCCGTTGGCCTGTTTTATTTATAATGGTGTAAATAGCACTACAGTGGTCAACCTCATTCAATATAAAATGGCTGACGATGGTGTGTTGACGCTTGCGAGTTCTTAATACCTAAAATTATAGAAGCTGCCGTGATTGCTTCACACTGTAAAGCCACATTTTTCAAAAGGTCTGCTTCATGAAATTTTACTGCAATGACTCGGTATTTTGTAACTACAGGCAATAGTACTTTTTGGTACTTAGAGCCTTAATTAATACACGTATTCATATAATCATTGAAATATAAATAATAATATTGAATATTTTTTTTTAAAGTACCTATAAGTACCTAACGTCTATTTATTTTAGAATTCCGTGGCGTCCAGTTGTCCGGTGCCAAATCGTCCTAGACCCCATTTTAGCGATCTTTACTATTTATTGTGAAATCGTAAATTTCACCTGAACCCAGTAGCGCACCCAGGGGGGGGGGGGGGGCAGGGGGCCTTGGCCCCCCCCAAAATATGGAAATCATCAGAATGATTTTACACATTGAAATTAAAAGCCAATAAACTATACCTTGGGCTTAGACAAACAACACGGAAAAAAATGATTTGTAATTCTCTAGCACCCTTTTTAGTAAAATTTCTTAGATTTTAATTTCTAACACAAAAATTTCGAAACACTGATGTCAGGTTTTTTAGAAACCCGTTCCCTAATGAAATTCTCGGTGTCCACCCGAATTCTGGAGTGGTATAGGTCCCTAGCCTGGGGGCCCGGGCTGTGGGGGGCCGGCGTGTCGGGTTGACCAGATAAGTGAGATAAACATACATCATAAATTATCTTTAATAGCAAAAAAAGTCGCCTGCGGCGCTATTACACTTCATGACTATGAACATTTTAAATTATATAATTGTCCAATATATTTTCAGATTATTATATTGTGTTGATACTCGACAGCTCCATTATTAAAGTAGAAGTATTGAAAATCGCCAATAATTCACTGTATAAGTACCCTCAATTTGAACTAAAACACAATTTGAAAAACGTTAATGTAGTGTTTCACACTGTCTTTAATCTAAGCGGTGGATAGGGGGCCCGTCAAATACTCTAACCCAGTGGTCGGCAAACTCATTAGTCAATAGAGCCAAATATCAACAGTACAACGATTGAGATTTCTTTTGAGAGCCAAATTTCTTAAACTGAAATTATATGCGTAGGTAGTAAGTAGGTACACTGCTAATTTTACTTAATATACTTTAGTTAAAGTTTTAAGTTCTTATTAATTATAGGTAGGTACACTGAATAAAACTGAATATCATACGTAATAATGATCTTATTTATTAATAAAAATTAAATTGTAAGTCAGGTATCCATAAAATTGAATCATGACAATGACTGACAAACTCAATGTGAATAATGGCCTTGCATCTCCTTGTAAAGTTTGGGTAAGTCAGGTTCGTATGTTGTTGATTTAATTTTAAGCACGATTCCAGGTTCTCATCAATAAATCGATTTCTCAATTTACTCTTGATTTCCTCTCTTGGAAATCTTTTTACTTACCACAAAACTTGCAATATTAACATTGTTGAAAGATTTTATTCAGTACCTAATTAATAAATACAGAACTTTATTTTTCTTGACTCTTCTCCTCAGCTGCTTTCTTCCTTGCATTATCGACAGAATATTTAGCGCAAAATTACGAGTTTTTAGTTGTAGTATCTCTCTAAATTTGAATGCGCTAACTTTTCCCGACACATAAATAAAGGTCGGAAAGCCATTTAAGTTTTGAATAAACGCTAAGTTCTATTCTATTCTATTCAATATTACATTTACGGTTATCCTCTTCTATTTTCTTTGCTTCTTCTTTGTAGCCATGTCAAATATGGCAGAGAGCATCTGTGGAAGAGCCGCACTCAAGGGGCCAAAGAGTCGCAGTTTGCCGACCACTGCCCTAGCCTGAGGGCCCGTTTCAGGATGTGGGGGCCATGGTGTAGGTACACCGAGTGCAATAGACAAAAGACCGATAAATGAGATATTAGGCTGTGTTGTATTGAGTAGGTTGTGTATAATTTAAAAGCAATAATACTTTTTTTGTCCATTTTCAATTAATATTTTGGAACCTCAATATTAAAAAACCAAAAATCTGCGATAAACATTCGGCGAAAAGAACGACTACACCCACTACGGTGGTGGTGTAAATCAAAAGATTATTTTTTTCGGTGGAATTCGGCATAAATATTGTAGATCTCTAGACCAGTGTTCCCCAAACTTTCGACATCTGTGTACCCCTTCTTTAATTTTCGTAACACTGAGTAATCCTCGTCAAAGAAAAATGCATATAAGTACTTAAATAACAATCAAAATATATTCCTTTTGTAGTACATAAACAAAATAATAATAAACGAAAAATAAGATTCATTCATAATAAAATATAAATAAAAGTTATATTTAAAAAAATAACATTCATTATAAACCATGAGAAGGGTGAAATTATTTATGTTGAAACGACAGATCATCATAATTTGGTTCCCTGGTTATTAATTTTAATCTGAGATGCGGTTACACACCCAAAGGCTGTTCCTTTTTTTGACTTAATGTCTACAAATGCTGAAAAGCAACTTCACATAGATATGGAGTTGAAAAAGGCAATGTTTTTCAGAAATTTCTCTGTTAAAACTGGATACACATGTTGAATTTGCAACCTAAATGATGTTTAAGTACACTCCTTATATTTATTTTGCAAGAATCCGTCTGAAGCTAATAATTCCAACAATTGCTCTTCTTCCGCATGCGATAAACCTTCTAGCATGGATGTTGTATTAATGCTTGTTGCACCAGGCGTAGCCATAACCCGGTGCAGCGCGTACCCCCACCAAACTCTTCCCGTACCCCAGGGGGTATGCGTACCACACTTTGGGAAACACTGCTCTTGACCAAGCGGGTAGCACAGCCGATATCATTTAAGTAATGTTTAAGCATACTAGGTACACATGGCTACCATGGTCGCTGTTCACTTCCAGTCCGCCAGTCGCTGATGACACGCTCAACGGTTACCGCCACTATGCCTCCAATTTAATAAAAACTAGGAGAAACTGTACAAATATATCGCCGTGTATTGTGAAATTATGTAAAAATATTTATATGAAGAAGAAAAAGAGCCTATGGGACTAATTTTCATTCTCCTCCTTCGGCCCCCCCCCAATAATAAATCCTGGGTGCGCCACTGCCTGAACCCACTACATCGGTGGCGAAAGATGGAGGTAGGCTGTTAAAATCCGACATAAATAGTGCACACCAAGCTTTGTCAGTCAAACGTATTTGTTTTCATTGAACTAAGACTATAATGTGTTGGTTTTTAAAATTCAATAAAAATATTCTTTAATTTATAAAATATCTTAAATTATGCCGTTCAATCAAACATAACGGACCCGACTCCCCCCACCCTTGTGCGCGTGCCAATACGGCTGCGTGATCTAGTAGAGGGTGGTCTTATTACACAAATAATTTCTAAATATGGGTATACCGGAGAATCATAGCTACAAAGAATATTAAATTAATGAAATAGTGATATAAACAATGAATTTGAAAATGGTCGAATTGATCTAGTAAATAATATGACTCGTTTGATCGAATGGCTAATAACCATTCCTCGTAGGAAGTTTATTTGGGAGCCAAAAATAGATTGAGGTAGATAATTTTTATAAAATGTTTCTCTGTGATAAATATTAATTCAACAGAGTTGATTCGATTTGTCACCATTGACCTTAACGCATGTACGTATTACGGTCAATTTGTCATATTCAATGACTGTTCATTTTAATTCTATATAAGGTACATAAGTACTTATCACACCATCGTATATAAATATAGGCAAGTATTAACAATTTCGGAAACTTATTGATAAATCATACCTTTCTAAAGATTTAAAAGTTAACCTGGTCAACGTACAGGTGTACTATAAATCGTGTCAAGTGAGGGCCATGCTACACGGCTAGCAGTGAACATGCACATTACGACGGCATCTAACTCGCAATTTAGTAAAATGATTTAACTTTATCAAAGCAACATTTAAAAAAAACTATATTTAAATACACGTATGCAATGTTAACAGATATAAACGAAAGAAAATATAGTTTAGGTGTAGGTGAGTGATACAAAGTGTATTCGGCGAACAGAGCTTTTGTGTGTTACATGCTATTGCACTACCAACTGATTTATAAAGCGAGCGACACCAGGTTAACGAAAGTAAAGAATTTGGCGGGTTGAATTAATTATGTCCCTATATGTAAGCTGCATGAAATTCAGGGATAGACAACCGAATACAGTTTTCTATAATATTTTTTTTCTAACTGTGTACATACATACGAAAATAACTGTAGTACTATAATAAATAAATAAAATAAAAATAAAATAATAAAGTAAATGCTAATAATAGAGAGTATCTAGGTACCAGTGGCGAAGGGTGACTTTTGGAAAGAGGATCTGAGAAAAAGAGCACACGTCTTCTCAGGTATACTTAAGAGAAATAAGAAAATAGTACAATATTACTACTAATGAATAGTTACACATTGATGACAACGACGGACTAATTCATTAAAACTTTAAAAATTCACTAACGACATAAAATTGAGTGTGACTTTAAATTTACTATGTATTTTTCAAAACATTTATATACTTACATCAAAAATTATTAAATAAAATTCTTTTTATTTTTTAAAAACAATCTAGGTATATTTATTAATATGCGATTAAAAGCCATACAATTTTTTTTTTTTAATTATCTAATTATTAATTATTTTAGTGCAGTCATGACAACGCCAACAACAACATGCGTGAAGGTTTTAGGCTCTGCGATACGAGCCTACCATATTTCATACAATTCGATAGACTGACTGAGGTTACGTGACGTAAAGTCCATACGAAAAAGTATCACAATTTCTTCACATATACGAAATCTGTCGGAACCGTTTCCTCGTGTCAAACCTATCTGGCACCATTAGCGAGGGGTGCAAGACTAGTCAATGCGCTCCCCGAAAACATATACATTTTCAGTGACGTGTATTTTGTTTTCGAAATTTTATTTTTCTGTATACGTATTTTTTTTTTAAATATATTTTTTCTCTCTTGTAATAATTTTTATAATGTACCTAAATCTCATGTTGTGAACGTCTTGAATTTAGATTTGTTATGTTTTTGTTTTCTTAAATAAAATAAAAAATAAAAATATATGACAGTATTTTATTACATAGGTAACTACATAGTTAGTATCGTACATTATATTTTAAATGTGAATTTTCTCATAAATACTCGTACGTATGTGCCAAAGTTACAAGCCCCTGGTTAAAGTTTATCGCTTTTGGGAGAATAATTGAAATTCATTTTCGTCGAGACGTTTTAAATACAAAAATCACGACGCGTATTTTAGGCAATAGAATAGCTTTTATGTTAGCGTTCTCTTATACCCTTTAGTTCTTGGCTTGTCTTTTAGTCAAGTGGGTGAACGCGCTGTTTTCATTTCGCCTATACAGCTGTCAGATTGAATCAGTCCTTTTGGGTTTATTTCCAATGAATCGTTTTTATTTATTTCAGAAAAACACGGAATGGCTTTTGTCAGAAGAGTGGTATAATAATATAATATGGTAGTTTTTCGTGAAATCAAAGCATTAAATTACATATGTGGTACCGAAGCATTTGAATTTCTACTCTACAAATAAATATATATACTTACCCAAATAAATATGTAGGTTCCTACCTTATTTTTTTATCATGATAAGTATATAACTACTTATTTTTATATTGACATAATATACATTTTAACGAAATATCGTCTGAGTTCATAGGTTTACCTAACATACATGAAGCTATCTGCCAGTAGGTACCTACATTATTTTGGACTCCGCGAAATACTTATATTTTTAGAATATGTAATAAATATGACAATCAATCCAGTCATTAATAAATAATTCATTATTTTATAAATGTGTGTTTGGACACAGAGCCTGGAGCTAATATTGTTAGGTTTGTTGAGCAAGCCAGCTAACACCAATTTCTCGTAAAGTCATGGTAATGTGGTAAATGTGGATATAAAAAAAAATATAATAGGTAGGTCCCTACATATATTTTTTAGAATCCTTCAAATCAGGGCTTTGAACCGTTATTTTTTTTCATTTCGGTTCATATATACGGTACGGATATAACAATAATATACGGTTTAGATTCGGTTTTCGTTCCGACAAGTATAACCGTTTTTCCGGTTTTAGGTTTTTGATTCACTTCCGAGTGATTAATTTTTACGCCTACGAAAACTGAACGACAGCGAGTAAGATTATGTTAACGCGTGTGTTTGAACATTTACCGAACTGAAAAAACCGATATTATTTTTTCGGTTCGGTTCCGGTTCGAAGCCCTGCTCGAAATGGTAACTGGCTACAATGTAATAGGCTTACTGCAAAAAGTCTGCTGTTGTAATACAACCTGCACCCACGGTGTCACTTGGCGCGAAATTATAAATATAGTATGATACCAATTAATTGCAGGTTTCCCTTTTTTATTATTTTGGTGACTATAATACATTGATACATTTCGCACTACTTAACTCAATAGAAGATGATTCCGCCGGTGTAGGAAGCATTCATCGCATCATCTCATACCCACTCAAAAACACTATCGTATATTATAAGTATAATATTATTTTACATTTATTATTATCTAAAAGAAATACGGACATAATTTAATTGCATTACATAATACCTACTGCATTAGACATAATTAGCAAAAGACAGTAAAAACGGGTAGTAAAAAAACATAATCGTAATGTGAAAATGGAATAAAAACAATAAATTAATTCCACTGTCATAAAAACAAGCTAATGGTAAAATCAACAAATTAATGCAATTATTAACGTGTTTAACGACGACAGACGTAAAGTTTGTTTTATAATCTCGTAAAATTAATAAGTAACTTGTTAGGTGGTATTAATAATGCCTAACCATTCTCTGGTGTGGTTTTAACCATCGAATGGGTATCATTTTAAACTTAGGAAATTATAATAATTTCCATTGAAACTACATTGTATTGTATTATGAAGTCAAGCAGAATGAAGCGTTCTTCATTGATAATATGCAAATTAAATAAGCCTCAAAAACATATATACCTACTTATCAGAAAAATCCTATAAGTAATTATTTATCATTATTATTAGGTATCATCATCATGTTTTATTGAAAAAAAAATGTGAATTAGACCATTCGGTGCAGTTTTTCAATTTTTCTCAGATTGTTCTATAATTGTTCGAATAATAATTTTACATTGATGTTATATTATATGTAAAATGAAAATAGAATATATTCAATTAAAAAAAATATAGCAAATGGAAATAGGTACCTACCTACTATCTAGGTTAAAACTAAAATTTAGAAAGATTCTGACGACGTCTAAGAATCAAATTTAGTCTGTTAATACCTTGTTGATAATAAATTGTAGAATTTAAAACAAGATCTCATATTATGAAGCGTTGTTAGGAATTTTCTGCATGTACAGTAGTTGTAACTAGAAAATGAAGTACATAATTGAAAGAAATCTGAGGTTGCCAACGGGACAATACTGAAATCGCTCTGGTATTTATTTATTTATAAAAAAGAGTATTACGGCATTACAGCTTTTGGCCAATGCGCCATAATACATAATACATACAAATATATAAAAATATCTTAATTACAAATAACAACTAATATGACAAGAAAGTGGAAAAGACAGCATGTGTAAATATTAAAGAAATATGATAATATATACAATTATAAATTTATCCTATTTAAAACGTCTACAAACATTATATAATTAATAAAAAACAAATCAACCTTTATGGTGCCATCAAATAAGCTAATTGCACGATACACAGCATCATGAAACATAACATCTGTCCTGCGACGAGGTATCTTGAAGACCGTGGAGCTGCGAGTGATATTGGTGGGAACATGAAAATTAATATTTGCCAGTATATGCGGATTGTAAATGAACCCACGAAGAAGTAAAAAGAAATGCTTTAAAAGAACAATCACTCTTCGGGTAGACAGGGATTGCATTGATAGCATACCCAGAAGAAAACGAGTCGGGAAATTCATTTTATTGTCATTATCATAAGGAAAGAACCCGTATGTTCTTAAGTAGAGAAATCTAAGAAATCTATTGTGGACTCGATCCAGCTTAATTGTGTGCATGAACCTATTAGGACTCCAAATAATGCTGGCATATTCAAGAATACTCAACACAAATGATACGTATAATGTACGTAGCACTCGGACGTTTTCGAATGATTTTGAAACCCTCATAACAAAACCAAGCATTTTGCTAGATCTAGTACTGATGTTAAGAATATGCTGATTGAAAGTGAACTTTGTATCATACAATACTCCCAAATCTTTTATCTCCGTTACCCTACTCAATATTATACCAGACAATGTGTATGGGAACAATAAGGTGTGCCTTGAACGATTGAATGAAATAATATTACATTTGGAGGTAGCGAATTCAAGTTTATTTAAGATAGACCATTGCGAGATAGCATCTAGGTCAGACTGCAACATCGCACAGCATAATGGGGTTTCAATAGTTCGAAAAAGTTTAAGATCATCTGCGAATAGCAAACAAGAAGAATTGGTTATAACTTTGACAATATCATCAAAAAATATTAAAAACAAAATTGGGCCAAGATTTGAACCTTGAGGAACACCAGAGTTTGTTCTAAAAATCCGCGATTCATTCCCATGGTAATCAACAAATTGACGGCGATTTTTCAAATAAGAAGCAAAAAAACATATTATACTATATGACGCGCCAAATGTACAAAGCTTTTGTAATAAAATATCGTGATCAACACGATCAAATGCCTTGGAAATATCTGTGTACACAGAATCAACTTGAATTGACTTATCCATAGAATTTGAAATAAAATTATTATACACTATAAGATTTGTTACTGTGGACCGCCTAAGTCGAAAACCATGCTGCGAATCGGAGAGGCGAGAGTCTATTTGACGGTTGATGTTTATTTGTAATATCGATTCAAATAATTTACATGGAGCCGAAAGAACTGCTATTGGCCTATAGTTAGAGATCTCTGATCTAGATCCCTTTTTATGAAGCGGCCTTAGGCGGGTTATTTTCCATGCATCAGGAAAAGTGCTGGATGCTATGATTAAATTAAATATATGTTTAAGCGGAAAGGATATATGTTCGTAACAGCCCTTAACCACATAAGGTGGCAAGCCATCTGGACCAAATGAACTTTTGGGAGACAAATTTGAAAACCCATATTCCATATCTTTCTCGTCAAAAGCTGAGATTTGAATATCTTGCGTTGCAGACGAAGGACCAGCAGAATCGGGGTCAAGTAGCGGTTCTATTGAGCTATAAAGTGATTCAAAATGCTTAGCAAATGCATCAGATATAACATGGTTCTCTATAGGATCATTATTCAACGTCATCATGGCATTGTCTTTTGTAGTACTACTGGAACTAAGCGAATGAATATATTTCCAAAAACAATTAGGATCTGAGACAATATTTCGACCAATCGACGTTAGATATGATTTGTGAGCCGAAGAGATGTCACACTTCAATGAGTTTCTAAGACAGGAAAATTTACTATAATCTGCAGTCCGTCTATGTTTTTTCCACAGTGCATGATAATATGCCTTTGACCTTAGATTTAAAATAATTTCTGGCGTAAACCACTTAGGATATGAGTACTTCGGTAGATGAACGAGCCGGCGAGGGAAACAGGAGTCCAAACTATTATAAAATTTATTATAAAAAATAGCTAATGCCGTGTTTACATCAATTTGTTCATATAAAGAGGTCCAATCTGTAGTACTCAAAGAATTATACAGCGCTAAAAAATTTCCATTTGAAAAATTCCATTGCGGATTATGCCTATTCAGTGGAGGAATCGACGAATCATTTCTGTGCGATACATGCTTAAAAGATAAAATTGTGCAAGTAGAGGGATGATAGACATCTTCAGGAACGAGAGGCTCATCACACGCGCTGACCACCGTGCAACCAACGTTAGATAGCACCAAATCAAGCGTCCGACCGAGACTATTTTTCACAGAAGAAAATTGTTTTAAATTAAATAAATTATTAAAGCTGGTATAATCAGATTCAATTATACCAGCGGAATACAAATTAAAATCTCCCAAAATAATTAGTTTTTTGTTGGGCAGTACCAAATTTTCTATTATGTGAAAAAAATCACTGTATGTAGTCGCTGAGCTGCCGGGAGGGAAGTATACAGCGGACAGTGAACAAAAGTTAAAATTAACTTTACACAAATTAAAATCAAAATCATATTCAGTTAAATTTGATCTGGTTGGATATAAAGTTTGTGTGGATAATGCTACCCCATTTCTAATTGCCAGCAAAACGCCCCCACCTCGTCTACCATTTCGACGGTCTGTTCTATGCACAGAATATTCACTTCCGAACAGCTCATTGGCCGATATGGTGTCGTCGAGCCATGTTTCGCTTAGAGCAATTATCGATGGTCGGGCACACAATATACCCTCTTTAAATGTATTTACTTTAGTTTTTAGGCCTCTTACATTTTGATAATAAATCTCGCATGACCGAGGTGCGGAAGTTGTTGAATGATGCTTATTATAAGCGAGTCATGCTGAGGATGGGTGAGGGATTTCAATTGAGTAGTCCGTCATTGATCGCTCCCTCTGCTCCGCATACAGGCGAGCCGGACATGTTGCACTATGGGTCGGGTGGTCATATGGCCGCTTGTGACGGCGGCAGGCAACGCATTTTGGTGAAGCTTCCTTCACGGGGCAGTAGAGTTGTAAATTGCCTCCCGAAGCTGGGGTTCTGTAGTGGAAGCCGGCATATTAAAAATAATAATGCGAGGCTGCCTTTTTCCTGCAAGTTTAACACTCAGAGCAGTCTCTGAGGTCTCCAGAGCGCTGACGAGACGCTTGGCCTCGTCCTCAGAGCGGGGGTGTACGATAACACCTCCGTTTCTGACGTTTCTAATTTCCGTTATTTGTACCCCAATATCCCTGGGGTTAAGGGACTTCTTGATGAGCTCTCTTGTCGTTTCCGATCGTTTTTCTCCTTCTCCCGTAGGGAAAAAGAGGACTCCAGGCCTTGGTGCTAGCGGCAACAGCGAAGGAAATGCTGACCCGGTGACAGCAGGTGCCGTGAATGGCGCCGCTGCCGGACGCTGCCGCCTTCCTAACGCAGTAGCCCAGGTGGTATAAATAGGGAAGGCAGTGATGGTAGGCTCCTTGTTGATTTGTAATGTGGCAGTTTTGAGAGTTTTCGTCTGCTCTCTTAAATCAGCAATGGCCAGGTTTTGATTTTCAATGCTTAATTGCTTATCACGAAGTTGAATCTGCAGGCCCTTAATCTCGCATTCATGCGCTACGACTTTTATCTCCAGCTTGGCCATGCACAAATTCTGCCTTCCAACAGCCTCGGAAAGGCTTAGTAGGGCATTATGTAGCTTATCTTTAGAGTCAGCCCTAAGGGAGGAGTGCACTTCATGTAAGCACGTTTGTATGTCATCATAAATGACATTATTTTCAGGCTCGGTTGTGGTGTCCGATACTGCTGAATCTATAACGACGTTGCAGTCGCTTTCGACATCCGACGTACTCGGGGGTGCAGGCTGGTGGCTTCTTTGTTTGGTTTTCTTTTGCTTTGGCTCTCTTTCTCCATCTTCAGCAGTAGAGGCCTTATCTTGTTGTGATTTGGGGCTCTTCGGCGAGCGTTCCTTTTTTGACCGCTCGCGTACGCGTGTTCCGATTCCTGAAGCAGTTTTTGCAGGGCCTGGAATGTCCGGTAGCGATTCCCCACGAGGAGGGGTCCGTTTGAGCGGCATATTACTATGCCTTTGCTGCCAATATGATTTAAATGTCTGAACGGTTGCTACCTTAGGATTTTGCAAGATCACTTAGTTTTACCGGAGTGTAGGTCATTATAACTAAACACAAAGTACGATATTAAATTGTTGCCTTAATCCATAATAATAATAAGAAATTACAAAATTACAATATTAAACTATCCCGTTTATTTATTAACTACAAAATCGTTATTATTAATAATTATTATAAATATAAGATGAACTAAATCGAAACAATTTGTACAACGTTAACAAATTTTTATGAAACACCAAATTTAATTACTAGCTTAACACTAATTTAACGATTTATAATGATCGTTTATGAGCGAAATAACTAATTAAGCAAAGCAATTATTTGTAATTAGACGGCGACATAAATTTATTGAAAACACGTCTGTTCACGCCGAAGACTCAACACTGATCAAGTGTAAAAAAATGCAAATGAATCACCATAGGCAGGCTTACCATACGTTCTGGATTCACGATGTGTCCCAAAATCCCGGCCGGTAAATACGTAATTTTGTTTCGTTTATAATGTTATATTACGTATTTTCTCATTCACTTACAAGGGATCGATAATTTGACCCCTGAACCGCCATATAATGTATTTTTTTTTTTAAATATATAGAGAGAATACAATATATTCAGCCAAGTTATTTAAGTGCATCTTAATATTATTAGCACGCCATGCTTTTTGTGCATTTTTGGTATTGTTATGTCAGTTATCAAAAATGAGACTGTCAAAAAATTTTGATTTCATTTGACACAATAATATTATTTATTTATGTAGGTACTTAATATAATCTATAAAACGTCTGATTGCACTTTTAAAATAATATTGAATTTTTCAATTTGATGAATGATCAAATTTAAACGTTTAACGTTTAACGTCTGATTTACTTAGACCATTCATAATTGTTTCCAATTTCAATGCTGTGTTTCAAATCAATAAAAGATTATTATTGTTTTAACTTAAATTTATCCATTTAATGTTTAAGTCTAACTATAGGTTATACTACTAACTAAGTCTTTAGTGAATAAAAAATAGGCACATACGCCATTTGTATTGAGACGTTGTCGAATACATTTGTGAAAGTCACTGTGAGTGAAATGAAATAAATGTGCCGTAAGTGCCGACGGCCGTCATTAGCCATTCATTACGTCGCGCTTTGTGGGCTGTTGTAACAATAATTAAGCCTTCGGTCGTCATTTGTGCGATTCGTATTATTGCAAGTTGTGCATAATGCGTGGCGATCGGATGCACACTGCGCGGGACAACTGCGCGTGAAAGACATTAGCGAAATGTGCAGAGTGGCCGAAGATAACGATTAATTAAAAAAAAATGTACATATTGACCAAACCTCATGAACGGTAAAAAATGTAAGTGAACATATCGATTCAAACATTAGCAGCAACTGACAATGATTGACTTTGAGACCAAAATATTGAGTTGGAATGAGCTATATTTTCGCGCTTAGTAAAGGAAGCTATTGAAATTCACGGAAAGCTTGGCAGTTCGATTCAATTGATTTTTTTAAATTTTTGTGGACATTACAAATTATAAGTTTAAGATGTTCATAGCATGACATGTAACATTATTATAAAGAAGAAAAAAAGTAATAAAAGCGATAAAAATCAAAATATAAAAAGAGAACATAATATAAACATACAAAAGCAGTGAAAATACAATTATACATCTATAGAAGTTCAAAGACGTACCTACACCGAGTTTGGTAAGGAGACCCTATTTTAAGAATTTATAAAAAAAGCCTCCACCTAAACTCACCCTCACGCAAGTGCAATATATCAATACCCGAATCAATTTGGTTGAACATAGTTATCGCCCTCTCAATTGGCATTACCATTACAATGCTAATATGAACGATGTGGTATGTTTACAAACGTAATGGCTACCGGCATTTTTAGCAAAATCTGATTCCAATCCGATTTTGTATCTGTGGTCATCGCAACTGACACAGCACACTATCTTCCCCTTTTACTCTGATCACCGTTTGCTCCCTTTTCCGACACACACCCAGTTTGCATTAATACACCTAACAGTTTCAGTATTCGTTATCTTTTGAGAAAATATTAGAGAAAACGTAATAAAATTATTATTAATGTCGAACTTTCGAGGTTGTTTGTTATTGAAATGGAGATTGAACGTCTTGTCACCAAGTATTCTTCCTAATTTCTTCGTCAGGCAATTTACGTCAGGCAATTTCAGGCACAGGACATGTCTGTATGTATTAGTTTGATTTGGTTTCTTATGAAAAAAATTATCTAAATATCATGTAATGAACGTGTTGAACTTATTCCTAGTATATAATACATATAATAATATTATAGGCATTATATACTAGGTGTAAGTTATGTTAAAATAAATAAATACAAAAAGGAATTAAGATTAGATACCCACTTATGGTTATGTTATGTATGGTTGGCGAAATTTCGAGAATTTTTTAAATAGTGTTAGCAACCGATTCAATGTAGTACTTATTTAAAAAAAATGTCATCTTTATTTTGGAGACGTTCAGTATATCAAAGAGACAGTGCAAGTTAATGCATATAATTAAGGTCACTTACTCCATGCCCCGAGAAATGAGAGTATGTAAAAAATTAACTGTAAAATAAATTAAACTATTAAGAGTAATTTTATAATGATCCGCAATATTATTCACGGATGACAAGACAATGCAATCAATGAAACTAAATGGTAATGCATAATTATGTAGATACAATAATATGTAATAATTACTACAAATACTATTTCCAAGTAGATAACCTACTATTTTAAATGTGGGAGTCGGAAGTCGCTGGCAATTAAAAAAAAAAATTATATCTGAAGAAGGACCAAATTTCAAGTTAAGTTCAAAGATATTCCGTTGTCTGACTTCTGGTTGATCGTAAAAAAGAGGTAATCATTAAAATTTCTCAAAGAAAGTAGTTCTTTCAAGCATCGAGCTAGACATAATAAACGCGTTTTAAAAGAGTTAAAAGAAAAGCGGTCCGAAGAAAATGAAAAATTTAATTAACATTTTTTCTTAATTTATAAAATCAATTGGTAATGAGTATTAATATTCATTATAGTGTATTAATTTATATTATTAATTATTAATATGGCGGAAAATTTTTAATACAAATATTTTCACCCGGATTTTTCAGGTAAAATACGAAAAATATCTTAATTGAAAAGTATGAGAAAGTCTTAAAACACGTCAGTATAGCAGACAAAAATATAAATACAACGTTATTTAGGTACCTATGTTATGTATGTACCTACGTTAAACTGACAATAAAATTGTCACATCTGCAAGTAAGTATATAGTCTTCAGTGTGTCATGAAAATGTATAACTTGAATAGTGTATTGTAACGCGTAAAAAATTTGGAAGCACTGGTTTAGAAAACACAGATTTTAGAAGAAACATAAGGCGTTTATTACGACTTCTGTTTCTTTATTTCACGGTATCTCAATAGGAAAACAATTGTTTCTAACTAGAATAGTATGGTTGTTTAATAAGTCACTTACCCGTTAATATCAGTCCTGCTCATGAAGAAGCCGAGGAAACTCTTCAGCATGCAGTGCCAGAGCTGGGTCCAGACCCACGAGGACTTCTCGATGGAGTCGGAGATGAAAGAGCGAGTATCAGGGTCAGGATGGAGCTGATAAAAATGAGCGTTGGCGGTATCACTCAGTTTTTGGCGGTTGCAGAGGTACCACTGGAAAAAGAGAATAGAAAATAAAATAATATATACTTACGATAAATTGTAAAAACACTTAAGTTATTCTATTTTATGGTTTAATTCATATCGAATAATTATTATTCAATAATAGTAAATATCCACTAAGTTTCGTTGGTCGTGAACTATCTAATTCTATCGCAGTGAAAATAACTGTGGTCTTTGGTCAAACTATGTTGGTATGTACTTAATTTCAATTCCTATACTTATAGTTTTTTTTTTAATTTCTGGTTTACTATTTCTTAGGCAAACATTACACATTCAATCCGGATCGCGGATAGTGGTTCTCGTTCAAAGCGATTCACCAATCTATCAATCTGCTCATTACACGTTCAATTTGGATCGCGATCATGGATTAAACTGATTCGATCACGATCCAGATGGAATGTCTAATTTCTACCATAGATATTCCAATCAGTCAACCAGTCAGTCAATTATAACTAGTACTGAAATAATTACAATGACTACTTGTCACACATATATAACTTTCCATTGAGTAAGCACAGTTTCTTAGTTAACATGAAAAACATAATGTTTCAAACTCTTCTTAAAAAAGGTATTATCTTATCTAGGTATTAGGAGTCTATAACCATGCCAAGCCCCAATACTGTTTTGTACTGCCTCTACCGTCATGAGAACGAGATCATTTTAATACGGCTTCAAATTATTTGGTAAGTATATATATACATTAACAGCAAGTATTTAAATAAAAAATCGAGCAAGCATTTTATTAAAAAGGTGGGAACTATTTAATATGAACCGCAAGCAAAAAATGATAATTGGTAAGTATTATAATATAACAATGGAAGTATTTAAATTAGGATAGGGAATTATTTAAATAATTTTCGGGAATTATTTAAATAATTAATGGTAAGTATAAATATCAATTTGTCAGTATAAAATCTATTTTGGACAGATTTTTTCTTTTACAGAAATAACTTATTTAGTAGCTTCCTTATTATGTTAAATTTAGTAGGATAGTATTGTTCTTTCTATCTGGCTCTCCAGAACAGATTGTACTATTAGAATGGTATTTCTCTATTATTTCATCCCTTACGCTCATTTAGTGTAGCAGCATTTGTGTATCTATAAAATGGCTCAATGATGCAATGCGAGTCTTCTGAGCAAGCTTCTAGTGCCTTTAAGATACTATTTCATTTTAACTATCAGCTGTAACTTAACTTAACTGCACCTTCCGAACCATCAGCTGTTAGGCATACACTCTTGATCTAAGCGAACTTCAAAGATATATGTAACCTTACCTTATGAGATTCAAAGCCTTAATCTCTACTTCATTGCGGAGTTAAATAAATTGTAGTGTCTATTATATACATTTTCAACTTTGCAATAATAACAAGACATACTTCAGACTTGTATAGTGCTTATTACATATTATTTTCAGTATCAGAATTAAATAATAAGACAGACTTCAGTTGTTTACAATAAATGTATTTCTTGTGTTCAAAAATTCACAATAATAATCAATGGTAACAAACATATGACAGAATAAGACGTTTCCTTCAATGATTATATCAATTACATACAACCTATTACTAAAGACGACCGATGTCGATCAATGTGAATGATTGAAAATGATAATCTAGAATACACACCCAGTCAAACGATAACATAAAAATCTTTTCCTTCAATTACGTACAACCTATTACTAAAAACGTTCATGAAATTCATAAAAAAAAAATAAAATTTGTGTTTTTTTTATTGTTATATTATTTTATGCAAGTCTACATATAAATAACACAACATTTTAGGATTATCGGAAAACATTCCGATAATCGCAACTTTTGACAGCTCGATTTTTTTATTCGTTCGTTGATCAGTATCAGAGCATAGACAAATCGGACGACTTATTAATTGTCCTCGGACTTTTGGCTCGCCAATGGCAATACGTTTCACGGTCTTGTTTACATTACATACTGCAATAAATTAACAATATTAAATTATTATCTGATTCGGCATTTACACTAATAGTAAAAATAATAATATACATATTATATAAATAATTAAGATGCTTACTTAAATTAGTAATTTTAAAAGACGTTGAAAAAACCTTTTTTGTAGTGATGAGTAAAAAACATGTAAAATATAAAAAATCAACGAACCCTAACTAATTAATTTAGCATACAATTTTAATTGAGATAAATTTAATATCATACTATTAATTATTGTTGTACCCAAACTGAGATTCATTTTTTTTATAAAATTAGACAATAATAGGTTATAAAAATGTACTTAGTTTAAAAAAATGATTTGTGTAATATTTGTAGTACGAGTACCTACCTAGAGAACCTACATTTTTGATCAATCATTAATTTAACCTTTGAGGTTATTCGCATTTATTTTGTGAAATGTCCATCTAGCTCTTTTTTCTGCACCTCTGCGACTTCTTATTTGATCTTCTTTTAATAATAATATTATCATAAATAGTTTGTTCTTACCGATATTCATGAATGCATAGACTAATATACTTTATATGCGATAATGGTAACCCTAAAATGCCGTGCGCCCCATTGAATGTTTTTTACTTTTCATACTATCAAAATAATAATGGATATTGATTTTATGTATTGGCCCATGTCATTTAAATAATGATTATTTATTTTTACTACTGATTTTTGAATATTATTTCTTGCTGTACCAATATTTTACATTCAACATTAAAACTGGCGGGCTTATACCGATACTTTGAAATAAATACTTACCATTCACTTAAAATTCTGACAGTTGTTATTTAAAAACTTTTCAAAATTGTCTATTAATACTTGCTTCAAAAATGCACGCCTTTTAATACTTTGGACGCTGAAGACGCGCGTAATGACCAGGCGGCCGATCGATGTAATTAACGTGCATTTTAAAGGTGCTAATTAAAAAATCATTATATAGTCAGCAGCGAATGAGTTAAAGGTGCTTTTAGAATAATTATCTTTATAAGAAACACGTTAAAAACGTATACCATCATTAACTGTCCGGTGTTCGAATTTAGAACTATGCTTATCACAGCATAAAAGTAGGTATTATATCGTATGCCAAATTTAGCATGTCCTCTCACCTAACGGACAAATTATACTTGCGGCTGTAAATGGATCCGTTTGATCCAGTTCTCAAATTAATATAATTTATGTATTTAATGATTCACAGGCCGGCAGCAGTTTTGAATAACACTGACTCGATGAGAAAGAAAAAAATAAGCTGTTCTTTAGATATTATATTCTTTTGCATACAAAACGTTTTCTCACCAAAAGTTTGGGATACTTGTGCTTTTATTTTAACCATGTTGGCTTCAATAAAAAGTCTAGAACGATCGAACAAATGTCTCACTCGTAATACTCACCCCAAATAGCTAACTTAAACTTTTCATTTCACATTGTATCTTGCTAGAGAACTTAGTGCACCAGACCATAATACCTACCTGTCTCTTATATTGAATCACTGTATTACTGTACTTCTGTCAATCTCGCAAATAAACACGCAATTTACATCATCCTCAGTTCTTCACACCACTCCTACATCGCTCATCTTCACCTACCTCCAAATGCTGGTGGATCTATAGTATTCGACGACCCCACTCCAAAAATAAGTTTCAATGTCCATCGATCTATACAATATTCAAAACTTGTATGAAAATATTAAGATAGGTAATAGAATTGATTCGATAAAATAAGGTAGTTTTCGGAGTCAGATGAAGGTATATTAAATCAGTATAGATAACAATACAAATAATAAAAACGTTTCCAAGAAATACGATATAAATAATATATTAAGATATTCCAACTAAAACCATGAAAATATGCTTTCAATTTTGTAAGGGTGAATGAACATCTTTGGATTTAACAGTAAGTATAAAATTATTATACTAAATTTACAGAATAAAATTAATTCAGTAGTTACTTACGTAAGTAGCGCAGAAGCTGATTCTGACAATCGTGTTAAGTAAAAAAGCGGAATAATAAATAGTTTGAAATTAATATGGAATAAAAAACACCTTGTACCGATTGTATTCACGGAAAATAGAGTCACTTCAAAAACATGTTGAGGACCGTCTACTTAAGTTTTACTTATTATCATAATACGTATACGAAACTGAAATAATTCGTAATTTCGATTGTCTAACATTGACACCTTATGATAGACATTATTTGTCCATTTTTACAAGGCCTAATAAAAAAGTAAAAAAAATCAGGAAATAAAATTAAATAAAAACAAAAACTTAAATAAACAATTATTTACCTACGTACCAACCATTGTATTTTTATTTATTATAATCTAATTTGATGTATATGTAAAATGTACACGTCTGTTGTTTTTATTAACACGATTTCGGGTAGCTGTTAATTAAAAACACTGTTAAAGTATCATGGATCAGTATTTCCATGTATTTTAATTATCCTATTAAAATTAAAGATTTTACCAGTTTTCATTAGGTTTCATTAAAACCGTTTCATATATAATTTTTAATGACGCTTGATTTGATTTGCAGTGTGTCATATACGACGTCAGGATCTCTCCAAATTATGCTTTTAACGTATACTTGCACTTTACAATATAATTTTTAAATTAAATTATTTTTATTAAATGAATAAAATACAAATTTAAAGAGTGTAGCATTCTTTATTAAATGGACGTTCGATATAATTGCGATGGTTTTGGGTTGATGTACAAGGCAAACATAATTAAGTATTGTTCTGCGAACAAACCGTTGTCGATCATGCTTATTAACGTATGATGATTATGTGGGAAAAAATTAGTAAAGAATGCTTCATTCTTAAATCTTTTGTATTCATTTGAATAAAATAGAGATTAATTTATATGATAGTGATTTAAAACGACGTACGTTATGAAAGAAAACAAATTAGGTCCCTACCTATTATGTTAAAAAATATTTAGTGTAGGTACCTACCTGCATTTTTAAATTTGATAATAATTATTGTATCTATACATAATATTGAATGTATAAAATGTCAAATCTAGTTAAATTCAGTAGACGTAAGATATTAAATATCTTTAAATAATATTATAATTGTTTTATTTATATGATACATAATAATGATATAGTTATACGATACAGTCCATACCCCGCAGCTAAGGTGTTGCCAGTTGGCAGAATATGAAATCACGTAAAATCGAATGTACACGCGTTCGTAATATAACAATCGCGATGAAATTTTCGGATCGACCAGAGAATGTTAGTTCCGCATTAGACGAGGAAATAACTACAAGGGATAGTAAATTACCGGGTCGTAAACCGAAAGAAAACCTAAATAAAAATTTTCCACTTAACATGGGGCTTACCGCAATTATGTAAAAAAAATGCGTGGAAAACTTAAGGTTATTTTTGAAGGTAGGTACGACAGAAACTAGGTGTTGGAATTTCTTGACAAGGAGAGAGAGCTTAGAGAGAGAGTGGTAAATCGTAATAAATGATGTGTGTGCAGGCGAGATTTCCTAAAGGGTATTTATTTTTGTATCAAGTAAGAATACATCACGAAGTGAACGCAAATTAAACTTAATTAAGACTGGGCCCTCGGGGATTAACTAAATAGACCCTCTTGGAACGTACAGCAGAAGAATGGTTGGGCCGGGCTACAGATTTAAATACTACGTACATACGACACAAGTTACAGAGACGATACGTAACGGACTAAATCTCATGTACCTATCTGAGAAAAGGGTACGCGCGTCTTTCGCATGGATTCCTCTTGAGGCCTTGGTGCAGTGGGCTCACAGCCTGATAGATGGCGCTAAAATAGA
The DNA here is from genome assembly GCF_057557595.1 of Rhyacophila brunnea. NCBI lineage: Eukaryota > Metazoa > Arthropoda > Insecta > Trichoptera > Rhyacophilidae > Rhyacophila > Rhyacophila brunnea. The sequence goes on along the minus strand of NW_028233361.1, from coordinate 46,572,610 downwards.
AATTTAACTTCGGGTGTATAGAGGAAGTTAAGTCTCAATCTCAATCACATTAATACATTGCATTACAAGCCTTGTCGATAAAATATTATGAGAGTAACAGTGGATAGTTGTGTATAGAAAGTCTTTGGAATTCAGAACAGATCGGTACAATCTTAAATATCAAACTTTGATTGATTAGTTGAATATTTATATTGTGGTAGGTAGATAGATACCTGCCCAGAAGGATGTGCGAGTGCTGGAAGTAATTACAAACGTTCATATGCAGGAAACATCACCGGCAATAATGAGAAAAACCTAAATTTCTAAACGTAAATGACAAGGTCAGACCGAATGAATTAGCCACACACTGCAGATTCAATTTTTCATATTTTTGCTACGTCGAACGCATGCGACTCGCTCGTCCCAACTTGAGACCAATCTCTGATTTTAATATGCAATCTTCCAAATTACACATTATTTGGTTCCTACTAAAAATGTGGTTGAAAATACCTGAATTGGGCCATTAGCAATGCTCTACGAAATATACGAGACCAATTTAAAAAGTACATAAAGTGCAATTGTCTTCAGTCGTCACTTGCTAAAAATATTCATTTCATATTTAATGGATCGCTTTGGTCATCCACGCTCCTAACATTACTAAAGCAACCGACACACGATGTGATGTTATAGAAAATTAATAAATAAACTTTTAATTATATATAATATTATTAAAAATAAGACAGTGTTTAAACAACATATTGGGAATTGAAATAATTCATATCAAGGCATTATTTTATAATTTGGATGAGTACCTACTTACTTTCACTGTACACAACTTACTATATGGAAATTATCGAAAATAAATTATTATTTTGGATTTGGAACATGTGAAACGAAATTTAACGAAATTATGTAAAATTCCAACACATTCCATACACTGATTATGTATAATTGTTATAAATTAATGTTGAATGATGGTTGCAATCCAATTGATTATACAAAATGCGTATTGCCGTACCTACACATTTTTTCTTTTTTCTAGCTTTCACATTTCCCTTTTTCCGATTTAATTCCGTGACACCTAAAAATATAGGTATATGTATAATTTTCCTGGAATTCTAATCAAAGTTAATTTCTGTTAAGGAATTTTTTTGTTTGGAATTCTTACAGATTACCTCAAAACATGTTTCCACGTTTCTTTCTGTAGAGAAAATTTACCGTCTCATATGGAATACCTAAAACGGTGCGTTTGTTTTAATTGAACTAAGACTACAATGTGTAGGTAGTGTTTGTTAGTTTTTAAAATTCAATTAAAAACTGCCTAATCCAAGACATAGTAGATAATAATCAAAAAATATTCGTTTATCTATAAAATATCAAAAATTGTGCTATTAAAACATACAAAATTTTAGATATTTTATAGATGGAAGAATATTTTTATCGATTACGATTTGGGTAGGCAGGGCTTAATGAATTTAAACAAAAAACTAACCAATACCACATGTAATATAATAATTATTATGTATTCTCAATTCAACAAAAACAAAATAAGTATGACTGAAAAAGTGTGCACTATTTTACTGGATCGCACATATCATACCTAAACTATTATGGTTTGGTTTAGGGAGAGTTTAATTGAATTTTAAAAACTAACCAGTGACATCTGCAAATTGTATTCTTAGTTCAATGAAAATAAATAAGTATGACCGATAAAGTTTAATGTGCACTATTTATGTCAAATCTTAACAGCCTACCTTTGCCCCCAGCCACTGGGTAATATTCGGTACCGATATACCTAATATATTATAGTCCGAGATTATTATTATAAGAAAATGAAACATACGTTTGCAAAATAATCCCAAGTGTTTCCCAATCTTTAAGAGAGCGAATGACAGAAAAAAATCAGCGCGAACAATTCTCTGAACGAAATTCAATCAATGAACCAACGAATGGGTGATTTCCGATGACAATGGCCCGCCGATATTAGCTCATTTATAGAATGGAATCGTAATACGAGCGAAACGGAAGCAATGTTAATGATACCATATTGCGATTTTAATACGATCAGGATGACCAATATAATAGGATAATCACTTTAATGGTGTTAACTATTGACTGACTAATGGACGCAGCGTTTGAAAAATAAAAAAGGTCCTCGTAAGCGTCCCTGCTTTCAAATAATGGACAAAAGTGAGTTTTTCAAAGTAAAATAAGGACTGCCCTCTAACTAAAAGAATGAATGGTCACCGTGGTTATATACGAAGTGTTATATTAAGGTGTCGTCCATATATGACACCATGCCCTAAGGCAGCGATTTCCAAATTGGGAGGCGCGAAAAGTTGAATAGAACCACTGTGTTTAGGAAAAAGGGCGTAACCCTCGATTTTTCGAAAAGTGCTTTTATTAGATATTAACAATGTATATAACTAAATACACGTTCTAAAAAAAGGAAGTAAGCCGCAAATGCCGAATTTTTATCTAAATTCAGGTTTTAATTGAGATTAATTAAGTTTTAATTTAAGGAAAAAAGCATTTACCCTCAACTTGATTTTTCTGTAATAACTTTTTTAATTATTATTACATCGAAAATGTATTACACCAAATCATCAATCATGCACCCAATTTAAAGAAAATATTAAACTAAAATCATTCAAAAAACGTTTTTTGCCCCTCCTGTAAAATTTGTTCTTTGAGGGTTACGCCCTTTTTCCTAAACAAGGTCGAAATGTAACCACTAGTTTTCAATTTTCAAGTGTAGGTATCTATGGTAAAAGTGTGCACTATTTTTGTCGGATGGCCCATAACATATTTAAACTATTATGGTTTGGTTTAGGCGAGGCATAATTGAATTTTAAAAACTAACAAGCACCGCCTGCAAATTGTATCCTTAGTTCAATGAAAACAAATAAGTTTAACTGACAAAGTATAGTGTGCACTATTTATGTCGAATTATAACGGTCTACCTCCACCCCTCGCCACTGCAATTAATACGAAACAGCTGACTGATTGCTAACTGTTTTTACTTTAATATTAAAGACGCCTAATAGTCCACTGTGATAATGTGCATTTTTTCCGCTTAATTTTTTGCATCGTCTCAGGCAAACTTTTTCAAATTGAATCGCGGTACCTAATAATATTTTTCAAGTTTTTATATCTGCCGTATTATTTCTCGACGTATCGAATTTCTAGATATTATTCCGAAAGTTTAACATGCCAATCGTAGCTAACTGTAGCATGTATTGAGAGGCTTGCAATTTGTAGACAATCGATTAACTTTGACGCCTAATAATGGTTTTTAGAATACAAGTCAAATAAAAACCGAATCAAAAAACGGTTCAATATAATAATATCAAATTCACAGTTTTTTCAGATAGTCATATAAATATAACCTGTTGTTGTTGATCGCAATACAATGATTAATATAAAGAAAGCAAAATAAAGGTAACATTACAATCAATGTCTTACTTTATATTATTGTCACCTGCACTATATTATTAAAATTTAAATGTGTCTTCGATATCGAAATATTTTTTATTTGATCAGCACTTTGACAATTTACATGATACTTGAACATAATAATATATCAAAGGCGAAGGGTGGCTTTTTGAAAGAGGTAGGCTGTGGAGATCAGAAAAAGAGTGCACTTGTCAGGTGTAGGTACTTACGGGAAATAAAAAGATAATACGATATTACTACTCATGAAAAGGTATACACCAGTGGTTTCCAAACTTTACGTTACTACGCCTCCCTTTAAAAAAATCGAATCTTGGCGCTTCCCCCCCCTTTTCAAATAGCCAACAATGTAGGTACTAATACAAAATTTAAAAAAAAAATACATAAAAATAAACAAGGTTTAACTACCTACTTATATTATATTTATTTTTAAAATAATTTGTTTTTCATGCGACGAATGTGCTTATTTATTAGCACAATCAATTTCAATAGTAGTCAATCCAAATTCATCATCGTTCATTGACAAATGGATTCTATCATGGGCCCCACATCCTGTAGCGGGCCCTCAGGCCAGGATCTTTTAACCACATACTCTATTAATGAAATAATGTGAAAAGTGCATTAGCAAACTAACCAAGAACTCAGTAAATAGATTTTTGTTTGCTTCAATATATCTGGCGCAGAAATCATTTAAAAGTGGAGACACAGCCAGCAAGCTTCACAATAGTATAGAAGTGAGGTATTATTAAATTAGTCTCCACATTTTCAGACAGGTTTACAAACAACCTTTTATAGGACTGTTTTTTGACTAGTTTATAACTAGCGGCTGTTTTATAAACTATGCATTTGCAAACTACAAAACTGTGGCTACATCATTGTGTTAAACTTTTCGCGCCTCCCTTCGCAACACTCCGCGCCTCCTAGTTTGGAAATCGATGGTATACACTAATGACAACGACACACTAAATCGATGAAATTTCAATAGCTCACTGATGATATAAAATTGAGCGATGAGTTTAAGTTATGCATTTTCCTATAGGTACACATCAAAATCATTAGATAGAATTACTAATTTTTATTTTTAAAAACAATCTATATTTATATGACGTGATTGAGTGCCATAGTTTTTTTTTAATTGTCTTATTATTAATTATTTTGGATAAAGCTGCAGTCATAGACAATAATATTAATATTCATAAATGTGTTAGGCTTCGCCTTTCGAGCCTACCGTATTGCATACATTTCGGTACACGGGGCTGAGGTCACGTCGTCATACAACATTTTTCTGTATTTAATTTTTTCTTTAATTATTATTAGATCATTATATTATTATCATTTAATGATACGAGCGGTTTTCGTATCACTCATAAAAAAAGAGTCACAGGTGGAACTATTTAGTGTTTAGTAACTACCAATACAGTTATAAGTAGGGATTCCAATCCCGGGATCCCGAGCTATTTTCGATACCTATGAATCCCTGGATTGATAAACATAAGCCCGGGATTTCGGGATTGATTTTTTTATAAATTATTATGAAAAATAAAGTAAAAGCGAAAATATAACAGAAAAAATACTTCTAATAAAAAATAACTACATTAGAAATAAACTGAGTTTGAATGAAGTTTGATTTATACCCATGTGTAGGTTGCCGATTTATTTTATTTTTTCACATAAATTATTACAAATGAGAAAAAAAACAATGCTTTGCACTTTTAACAAAATAATTCCACCATGATATCATACGTTTTACAGCAGTTTCATATTTGGCTGACTAATTAGATTTATGAAGCGGAAAGGCCATACGTACGCCATGATTATTTGCTTTACTATTTTAAATCTCGCTAATCCATTCATTATGTCTTTACTATCAGAAACAGCAATCTCATATTAAATTCACATTATTATATATATTACAATATTATTTACTCCATTAAACTTGTGTATTTCCAAGATTGAACGTATACAATATTAAGAAGAAATGTCTTAAATAGTATAAATTATACTAGATTTATTTTTGACCGATTTTATCAATGTTATATGTAAATATAAAAATTTTATATTAACAATGGAAAAAAATGCCAATCCTGGGACCAGTCCCGGGATCCCGGGATTGTCAAATTGTAATCCCGAAACCCCGAGATCAGAATTTTGGCTCGGGATTGGATTCCCTAGTTATAAGGATAATTTAAAAATGCGATCAGCATAATTGGAATTTTCATAGAAGCAAAACGTAGACAAGTGCGATACATTATATCACTATGTTTTCATTTTCGTTTCATTTATACCATTGGTGCAAGGTACAAGTATCACAGAACAGATAATAAATAGAATACCGATAGGCTATATTCAATACGCCGCATGTTGATGCAGGGTTTTTGAACGTGTGAGTGTCCTACGAAAATGAAGCACCCATTATGCACGTGCAATAGTGTGTGTAATACACCAACATTAAATGAGCGTAAATGCATAAACCGAGAGCAGTTTTCAGTATTCGACGTACAACGTATTATTGACACGAGTGTAAGTTTAACCCGGATTCTTCCTTACTCGAGTCGGTTACCTGCTATCGCCTTACCCGTTAGGTATTTCAGTTCCCATTATTTCTGAGTTCCTTGGCAAGTATATTATGAACGTTGTTAATTACTTAAAAAGGTGATCAAACGTAGATTTATTTCGATTATTTAATGTTAATTCAATATTGAATAGGTATGCAATATTTAAGAATGCCAAGTTCTTATCAATGACAAAAAAATGATTATACATACATATTAATATCTTTTTCAAATTTTTTTCTAATTGGTATTTTTTTGAAGTTTTTCCGTATTATGCATGCTCAATAAAGAATATTACATTCTCAAATCCTGTGAATTATTCGTTGAATAAAAAACTAGTGTAGGAATTTGATTTATTTTTTTATTTAATTTTGGAAGCTTTAAGCTTAGATGACCGAAAAGGGGTATAAATAAAACAAACAAAATGTAAAATAAAAATAAAACAAGTATTTGTGGGAAAGACAGAAGCGTGTGAAGTTACCTTAAGTCGGTAAAAATTCTTTGATTCGGAACATTGAACAGCCGTCCTTTAAGCCGTTGATAATTCCCTTAATCGTTCACTAATTGTTAACACAGCCTTTCGGAGAATAGGACCGGTGCCGCCTGCATTGTGCTTTACTTATTAAAAGCTGATAAAAGGACAATGTTATTGAATAGAGTAGAAGTTTAAGTGGTAAAGTTTATTATTATCGAACAAAATGCGTTCAAGAATCTAGAAAATGTATTTAATGTGTTACAATTTACAGGCGCGGAGACATCGATTCTCAAAGCTCATAAACGGAGATCCTCGGGGATGAATCTGTTCTTGGTGGTGGACTGGCAGCAGTGCTGAAAGCGCAAAGAGTCGCTTCACGTAGCTGGGGATATGTACCAGTGGCGAAGGGTGGAGGTGGGCTGTTAAGATCTGACATAAATAGTGGACATTAAACTTTGTCAGTCATACGTATTTATTTTTATTGAACTAAGACTGCAATTTACAGATGGTGTTAGTTAGTTTTTAACAATCAATTAATCCTTGCCTAAACCAAACCATAATATACATAGTTTTGAAAAACACTTCTGAGAAAACATATTATAACCAATAGAAAAAATCTTTTTTGAAAAAAGTAAGCCACCCCGGCAGGGATCGAACTCTGCATCTCTTCGGTTTACGCCCCGTTATGTACGTTGGTTTGGTTGTCGTTACGTTGGTTATAATATATTTTCTCAGAAGTGTTTTTCAAAATTAAGTATGTTCAATAATTAGAATGGTACATTCTTAAATCTTGTGAATTATTCGTTGAATAAAAGAAATAAGTAGTTAATTACAAACCATAATAGATTTGGTATATTTTTTTCATTCAAACTTATTTGTTTTCGTTGAATTAGAAATAAGTACATTTATTACACATGTTATTTTTTTTAATTCATTAATCCCTGCCTAAACAAAACTATAAGAGATAAAAAATATTATTCTATCTATAAGATATTCAAAATTATGTATGATTTAATGGCATAATTTTAGATATTTTATAGAAAAACGAGTATTTTTTGACTATTATCTATTATGGTTTTCGCAGGGTTTACTTGAATTTTAAAAAAACTAACCAATACCGTAAATTGTAGTCTTATTTCAATGAAAACAAATACAAATGAAAACAAAAACAAATATATAAATATAAATAAATAAAAAATACGTATGACTGATAATGATTAGTGTGCACTATTTATGGCGGATTTTAACAGCCTACCTCCACCCTTCGCCACTGATATGTACCAATATATATGCAATGGAGTTTGGATGCAGTCGGAGTATGCAACTTTACTGTGTCTTTATAAGCCTCACGGATTCTATCGTCATATCCAACCCTCCCACAACCTCCAGCGATACTTCAGAGGTGATGTTTTCATTGATGGGCGTGGAACACCTCTGCAACCCCCCCGCTAAATATCACCATGTCTGTACAGTCCCAGAAATGATCACACAGTTGATAATCGCTCGATTTGTGGATACGTTTGGCTGTCGAAAAGGACAGCGAACCGTCAACTGCTTTAAAAAACATACTACTATAACATACCATATTAACACCATAACCAGGCCTAATTACAGTACCCAGTGAGATAGTAATGACATAGTAGTGTAACAGTAATAATGACTGGTGAGATTTCCATTGCTTGGCGAAATTTGAAAAAACTCAGATAGCGTAGTTATTGAGTATAGGTCTAAGAATTACGCATCTAAAAAGCTTGCCTTTGGATTGAGCACTTTAAGTTTTATTAACATATTTACAAATTTAGGGGTATATGAAGTGGAGGACATAAAGAAGGTCGTTGTTGCGTGGATGTTTGGAGGAGTTGAGTGAGGATTAATCCATTGTCCTTCCAATTTATACAAATGCAGTACATATATTACAAGAGATATTATTGTCGCAATTAACAAATCAAAACAGACCCTACTGATCTAGTTATGATTGATAAAATACTGACGATATTATCGCTCCATTGTTTTGTTTTGACAACAAAACACATATGTTAAAGCGTGTCTCATTTAGTGGTATGATTGCTACAAAAATTACTTTTTTTATAATGATATATTATTTTATTATTGTCCTTAATATTAAATTACCAATAATCAAATCTCACACTTCTTCTTATGGGGAGTAGTCCTGGGCAGATATTTACATTTATTTTAGATCGAGCCAATTTTATTAAAAAATACTCGTATTCTATTTTTATTTATAGTGGTAGATTGCGCCAGGGGGGACAAACGATGGGTTGTTTGACAAAATCAATCGCGGATTATCAACGGTTCGTTTACTTTAAAAAAAAATGATAATGGCCGCTTCTTTTGAAATACGTTTCACCCCGGGCTGAAGGTAGTGAGGCAAATATCAAACCAGTCCACAAGAGGTTAACTAAAGTTAAATAATAATATTAATTTTATTTAACCACGGCGGATTGAGATCCATGTACTACTATTATTGTTCCAATGGACAATAGTAAAAGAGATAAATATTTTATAAATCATTAGACAGGTACTTTGCCTCTACTAAGATTATAAAATAATTAATTATTTTAAGAGATTGTTAAATAAGTAGATATCAAAAAAATCTTGACAACATAACTATTGGTGTATTGCAGTGGCGAGGGTAGGAGGTAGGGTGTTAATTAAAAATTAAGCGGACTACTAGGCGTCGTAGATATTAAAATTAAAGCAATTACCAATCTCCCATCTGTTTCGCTTTAACTGCAGTGGCGAGGGGTGGAGGTAGGCTGTTAAGATCCGACATAAATAGTGCACACTAAACTTTGTCAGTCATACATAAGTATTTGTTTTCATTGAAATAAGACTACAATTTACAGATAGCGTTGGTAAGTTTTTAAAATTAAATTAAACCCTACCTAATTCAAACCATGATATTTTAGGTATGCTATGGGTGATACGACAAATATAGTTCACACTGCACACTTGTACAGTCATACTTATTTGTTTTCGTTGAATTAAGAATACATAATTATAGAAGGTTTTAGTTAGTTTTTTTTAATTGATTGAGCCCTGCTTAAATCAAATAAAAATACTCTTTTATCTATAAGATATCTAAATTTATTTATGATTTAATGTCATATTTTTAGACATTTATGGATAGACGAATATTTATTTATATATTTAATTGAATTTTAAAAACTAACAAAAACTATCTGCAATTTGTAGTCTTACTTAGTTCAATGAAAGCAAATACGAATGACTGAAAAAGTTTAGTATCTTCATTATCTATGTCGAATTTGCATTATTAACTCTTTATCAATATAAGTAGGTACAATGGATTCATAGGTTTATTTGATATTATCAACAAGGTTTTGCATTTTTTTAAAGTCAACAAACAGGTTAAATAACAGAGAATACGGTATAATGAGAATAGGTAAAGAATACAATAATATATGATAATTGATGGTCCTAATAACAGGCGGACACAAAAAGGATAATAAATCAAATTAAAGACAGTTATAATGAATATATTGGAAAGTCACTGAAATTTAAAAAAAAAAGTAAAACGTATAGGTGGCGTGACAAACATTAGGCGCTCTTCAAAGTTGTGCCGAAAGTGTCAAAGGAGCAACTTCCCAAGACTTTGGTGTAACGTGCACTAGAGTGTGCGTGATTCCAACTTCGATATAATGTATTACGGAAAATTTTCTATGAGAAAAGATCTTCTCGCTTGCCGTAACATACCGCAAAATTTTTATAGGTAGGTACTATAAGTTAAAGGAGCGTCCAAATAACGTGTCTTGCAGACTTTTATCTCTAATGTACATTAGGTACTATCACATAATAGACAAGACTTTGAAGTCACTTATTAACGATCAGGCCATAAAACGCAAGAAATACAAAGTTCGCATCAATACTAGCAATATATAATGCGCGTTTCATTTACATGAAAAAAATTACCACATATTATTTAACACGTGTTTAAGTTTGTCCCATATTTCTCCACTTCCAAGAATTATATCTACCTACCTTCTTACAGCAAGGTAACCAACCCACTTACATGATTTTTATATGTTATGATTAATATAATCTACTTAAGTATGTTCTGCAAGAATGACTACAAACGTGCAGTAGGTATCTTTTTCATGTTTTCATTGTTTACCTCGCTCCAACAGGCACTCTTTACCGCTGGTGTACAATCTATATAGGTATATACATATACATACAACAGGTAATATAAAAATAACTCATTATTTTTCAATCATATAAAATAGGCAGGTATGCAGGTATTAAATGCCCAAATGAGTGTGTACGGTGGTCGATACGATGACGGTTTAATTCGTTGAATAAAAAAAATATACAACACGGAATCGACGTGATAATGTTAATCTGATTCATACACCGCTCTATGAATGAGTATTTTGATATTGATGAATAAAAAAAATGATGGGTCTACCTAGGCTAGAGTAGCACACCTGACCGCAGTTGTACCGGCTTAACACAATTGAGACGGGGATCCGAACTTTTTTGATGAAAATTTTCGGAAAATTAAGTGATTGTGTACCTATATTATCCACGAATAATAAAATGTAATTGACGTATATTCTGTCTTTTGATAAGCGTTTCTATTATTTATATGACACCCATAGTTTGTTTCGTTATAATTAAAAACTAGTCTTTTGTTTTATTAAACTATTCTTTTTCTTTTTTTAATTATTTATTAAGGAAACAAACAATTACATATAGATTACAAAAATTTAAAATATAACAATGAAAAGTTATTGCAACCAGCAAAGTTTCCATGTATACATTAAAATATAGTTAAGCCTAACAAGATAGAGAGTAAGAAAAATATAAAGAAATGACATAAGAAAATTACACGACAAAAATGAGGAAGAATAATGAATAATTAATACAACGAATAAGTCAAGATTTCAGAATGTAACATTCTATATCCTACTGAATATACATAATTTGAAAACATCTCATGCCGATAGCCAACCTTATAACGCAATTCGATAAGCATTTCATGTAACAACTACTAGTTAAAATCGTCGCAATTATCTAAGGCGACCGTAGTTTAATTGGTAAAACATACTGGCGCGAATCCAGCAGACACAGGTTCAAGTCGTATTTTTTTCTACAAAACAATTTTTTCTAGTGTGTATATGCATGAGATATTTTCAAAATATGAATATTAAAAACTACTGGATCAATATTGAGCTGCACAGATTACATTGTGGATATGTAGATACTAATTTAGCACAGTTTTATCTATATGTTTCAAAAGGTTGCAAAGATGAGATAAAATAACGCAAATACAACAATTCATTACGAGTAAAGTGATTATATAGCAGCGGTGGAGTTGTAAGGTGCGTGTAGAGAGGCGCGCGCCTAAATGCAACCGTTTTTCGATATCATTAGATAATATTAATATTATCTACCGAAGGTACTTGATGGAATTTGAATTTCGAGTGTATTGTTAGTGATAAGGTAGGGGTTTTTTTTTACAAACACTTCAAATTAATATTCATAAATATTTGTTTGTTATATTTTTTTTATTGTGATCCTTGACTTAATAGTTAGGTGATAAAGTTTTTACTTACGTTATTGTATTAATTAGTTACCTACATAAGTTAGAATTAACTGTATTCGTTGTCAGTGTGTATTTACCATTAGTGAGTGCACATAGTGCCTGAAGATGCCGAAAGGCGAAACCCGGGTCGCAAAAAACGACTCAAATGGAATAGTACAAAACTTAAATCCATTAGAATTCATTAGATAAGTTCACATATCTATTATTTGAAAGTTATCAATAAATTTTAGTATGGTAAACTATGTAGATTTTGTTTTGCTAGTTATATTACTTTTATTTCATGTTTATTTTGTTTAGCTTATAAAAAAAGCGTTTTCATTTTTAAAATTTTTTGGTTTTCATATTATGTCCAATTGATCGTTAAATTTCGGTTGTCGCGATCGTGTCTGAAATGTATATTCCGCGATCTGTACATTGTCTGAATCAACAAGTAAATACACACTAATTACAGGTTTTAGATATGTTTTCTTTTTATCAAAAACAACAGATCGTCAAAGTGTTAAAACACGGTGCGGTTAGATTTAGTTGAAAATAAGTTATGTACAAGCACGCCGTGTATGTATACATATTATATCGAGTGTGTGTGTGTGTATGCATGGTGTTATGTAGCCTGATTGTGGCCGAAGTGTGGAGAGCGGTGGCAGACCAACAAAGGGAACGGCGGCGTTAATTTCACGGTGGCTCAAATTAAAATTTTTACAAAACAAAAAACACTCATACAAACAACACAGCATCGCAGTGCACCTAAAACTGCTTTAACATTTTGAAACCATTGATAGAGTGTCAACTTTGAAAAAGAAAAATATGTAAATTTTTGAGACGTTTTTAATAATTAATTGATACTTACTGTATGGTTACTATCCGTGGTTTTATCTGACCAAGTCTTACGTATGCTTACATACTCGTATTACAGGTGTTGATTTGGTTAAGATTTTTCCGACCCATATGTGGTGTAAATGTCACATGACCAATTATTTTTTTCTTTAAAACGGGTTATCTACTAATTTTTAGGTAATGTTATGTGTATTCAAGAAAACGCATATTATTATTATCTAAGAAAATTTCTTCATAGTTTATATTTATTAATGAAAATAACAGGAATGGGCACGAGAAAATAAATAATTTATGTGGTCTTATATTTTACTAAATAATAAAGTATATTTGGTTTTGATTTCAAATTAGAAAGAAATTCTTGGCAGGACCTCTTAAAATTTATTTTGGTAATTAACATTGCTTTAAGAACTGCGACATGCAACTGTGTTTTTTCGTAAATAAGAGAAAAGACCCATTCTACCAGTGCTTTTCCATAGATTTTTTGATTTTTTGTGTCTTTTTTTTGAAATTGTTACCGTGGGCTGCTCTCTTTCTGAAAACGGGACATTTCGGCGTCCCGAAACTGTGCTTGCGGACAACGGCATAGTCTACCTAAAAACGAGACGTATAGTCACGTTATGTAAATGAGAACTCTACCATTCCTAGTGAGACATGTGTGTGTCTGAAAACTTTCCTAGAAATCGGGAGCATAAGTTGTTTGTTCTGCCAAGGTGCAAAACTAACCTGTTATTGGTAATGCCAATTGGTAGGGGAATAAACGTGTTCAACCAAATTACTTGCAGTATTGATATATTCCTCTTGTGTTAAGGTGATTTTAGATCGGGGTTGTTTTATAAACTGTAGAGACAGGATTTACTCGTTATTTTTATGTTTTAGTAATTATATTATATTTTTATAATATTATGCTGTTTTTTAATTAAATTAAATTTATAAGTTTGCTAAATCTCATTTGAATAATGTTACTTTTTTCATGTTATATTGTAAACGTCTTATATTTATAATTTGTAATGTTCCCTTCGTGTAAGTATATTTGTGCCCGTCCGTCCGTACCGTAGGTACCTAATCTTCGTAAACAATAGCCGAATTGAATCCGCGGCAGGATCAATTTCACACGCTGTTTGTCAATGTGTAGGTATAATATACGCAATAAATAACGTGCTTGAGACCAGTATTGTGCTACGTATCAAATACTTACATATATATTACATTCACTGTCAATGATTCCTGATACGAGCTAAGAAAACTTTAATCGTATATAGGTACAAATATGTAATAGAAATATCAGTTAAGTATATAATAAAAATGGCTCACAGGTTGAGAAGACTCCTACTTACCTGTGATTTCATATACACACACATATACGCGAGCGATGGCATGTTAATGAAAATGCTACTGAATTTGTTGTACGTAAATATGTAAACATGCACAGATTGATTGGAAATCCATTTGGAAAAAGTGTCATTTTTTACAAATAAATTATACAAATTTTAAAGTCGACAATAACTGAATATATAAGCAGGTATATACATTTGATTTAATACAGATAATTAAACGTTGTTTTACAAGAAGATTTTAACATTTCTAAATAATGAATTGAGGTCATGAATGAAATAGGCGTTATCAGACTAAGTATATTTTTTAGATAATTAAAATGACAGAAAATACGGAGACATATGGACATAATAGCAATGATGAATTATTATTGTATGGTTTGATATGAGTAAAAGTTTAATTGTTTAACACATAATACAAAAAAACAAAGCTAAAACAATAAGAACATAAAAAACTATGTGAAGTGATATTCACGTCTGCAATAAAACGCCGCAAAATTAGATGAATAATCACAAAAATCTCGTCTACAACCTACATAAATAATACCGAAATGCCAAAGAAATCTGCCATAAATAATTGATTAATGACCACCAATCCAATCGCACTAAAAACGTTGCAGAATAGCTATCAAGTAGTGGTGAAGTACTAAATTGTCATAAAATTCCCATTGTTATGAGTTAAATGAGTTAAATGAGTTAAAAGTTATGGTTAGTAAGGTTGGATTTAACAAAATGTATGTTTCTTTTAAGTTTTCTTTTTTTAAATCACTGAAACTATGGAACTGAATAGTTGGAACGTCCAAAAGCTGTAGGAGAGCAAAGAACTTGTTTTGGTTCATTCAGTCTACGATATAACAGTATGTTCATCTATCAAAAAATATGGCGAAAAATAAAACAATACAATACTAATGATATATTCTCTAGCCAGTTAAAAATGTCATTTATGTTCATTTGTTAAAATAAATATAGTAAATTAAAGTACGCTACTTACCTGTGTATTGGTGGTAAGGAATGACTATTGTAATGTGTTGTGATTCGCAGATGTGATTGTGAAATTAATAATACGGATATCTACGAATACAGGTGTGAATAATCTTAGAGCGTGTTGATATAATTGCATGCATCATTTAGTTGAGGGATGAAAAACCAGTCAGATCAAAATCACCGGTAAATTATTTAACGTCGCATGAAATACCTTGCAGATAGGACGAATTGCGTATTTTTACATATTACAAGATTTGAGTTATTTTTGTCTAAACATTGTTTAGGTATAATATCAGATGGCGATCCTTCATGACAAATGCTTTAACGATATTTCAATATATCACTTAACTTCAAAATCAATAAAAAAAGTGATACATAATTATGTCGTATTCTGAGAGTTGAATTATCACGGGATATGAACTGTCAGGCGTAACGGTTTTTATGGTGGACCCGACCAGCAGCTCTAACTGGTTAGAGTAAGATAGAGGACGACAGTTATCTCTTGAGATGCGGCGATTTGAAAAAAATATATCACCAAGAGTAACCGCGCCGCACGCCAAAAGAGAGTTGTCACATTCATATACTCATATTACACGCACGCTAGTTATGAAATGTTATTGATAGTCAGAGGTCATCGAAATATTTTTAATGAATTGCAAAGGCAATGTTATTATTATAAGTGCCATATATGATACAACAACAATCTCTAACCGAGATGTAGCGCATAAGTACACATTTCCAGTTGTTTTTAGGTTAGAAAAACGCCAAAATGACATGATATAAAAAAGTGTGTGTGATACACGTCTTACGAATGATACGATGAGCGGATTGTGCACCTATATTGAAGCTCTACGAAGTGAAGTAAGTAATTGCCTTTAAATGTATTTTACACAAGGTATGTAGGTCATGGCCCCCGAATCCTGAAGCGGGCCCCCAGGATAGGATTTTTGGCGGGCCCCCCTACCTATCACTAACGATAAAGGCAGTGTGAAGCTCTACAGTAACGTTTTCCAAATGGTGTGTGCGATAAAATTAATGTGTATATTTATTATTTAGTGTGTTTTTGTATATTTTAATACATCCATTTAAATTATTGAGTACCTAGTCGAGTATTGATACACAACTAAAAATTGTATCGTACAACCACATAATTTTAAATAATAATACTATAGAATGAAAATAGCGCTGTAACAAAAACGAAAATAATTTGTGATGAGTGTTTATCTCGCTTATCTGGTCGACTCGCCTCGCCGGGCCCCTTCTGAGCCCGGGCCCCCAGGCTAGGGCCCTGCCAGTCCCCCCCTTGTAGGGGCCATGATGTAGGTACACGATTAAAAATATATGTATCATCGTATATTAAATATTCAGTTCAAATACACCAATAAAAGGTTTAATACACATGCAGGTAAATGAATAAATGAGTTCAATAATGTGAATCCATTTTTTCTGACCGTCCATGTAATTATTTATATAAGCGGAAATGTAATTTGGTATTTCAACAAAGCTCCGCCATTTTAAGCTCTGTTGGTTTAATATTATCGACACAACAGAAACAATCACAGTGTAAAGCGACAATAAAAAAAGCGATTTTAATTTAAAACTTAATCTATTTATTATTTATAAAAATAATAATTGAGATTTGATTTCCGGGTTTATTAACATCTGCGTATTTAATATATTTTATTGTTCAAAGAATGACAGTCGTATGAATTATTGTCTCATTTAAATTTAAGTTAACTATATATAAGTAGATACCTATTGTATATTTACGGAGGTTGTACCAAGATAAAAAATATGAGTTGAAATTTAATAATAATAATATTTAACGACCATTCAGGATGTTGGAGTCTGGTTGGTTTGAAGATAAGGCAGGCCAGTTGACACTATTGAAGATTCGTAGCGCAAGACTGAGCCGGGTCCAACAACGTGGCTTCTTCAGCTACGATGTTACGAGAGGCTGCATTGTCAGCTTTTTAACACATTGATCGCCAACTAGTTTTACATAAAATAGTTAAAAAATGATTATTTGTCTCTAAGGTATTATTTGATAGGTAATGAAAGAATATAATGTTTTTTTTCATTTTGATGATTTTTTTACGTAAATATTGGTTTTTATGATGTGCCGGCCACATGTGTCCGTCGCGGCGCCAACAAGTTTATTTATTCTATTGCGCCGGGCCGGCCACTTCGCCGGTCACCTGTCCATATGTGTTGACGAGAGCATGGTGCCATTTCGCGGTCGAATTATATTTAGATTTAGATAGTATAATAAACAGAAAAGGCACAAATACGGAATAAAAGTTTTCAAATTGGGTAGTATAATACCTGGATACACATAAACTGGAAATATACGTATACATACCTTATAATCATTTTTTTTATTCTATTTTTTTATTATTTACATATTTTTTATAACTTACATTTTTATAATCTATTTAATTTTTATTTTTATATCAACAAAAACACATTTAAAATTTAAAAGGAAAACTTTTTTTTTCATTATGTACATTCTTTACATTAGTGAGCCTATATTTTGTGACTGGGAAGACATATTTTCAGGCCAAGTGGCAGTAATATACAGAAGGGCCATGCCGGTCACCGCGTATCGAAAAATGCACTGCGCGCGTGCCCGCCGGCGCTGTAGAACAACTCTACGCAGGTCTTCTTTGCCGGTCACCGGTGACCCCCATGGCCCCCTGAACGTAATCCAATGCCGGTCACCGGTGACCCCCATGGCGATCAACGTGTTAAGTATTTTTATCGAAGTATACGGTTGGTCTGACCCTTCGTAAGGTGGGATAAAACGTTACTGTCAGAATTCAACCATCTAAGCCGGCTCGCACGACAAAACTCTGGTCTGCAACGCGTCGAATACGTTGATGCGACGTCATCGTTATTCACAAAACACACGTTGCCAAATGTCGAATGCGACTTTTTAATTCGAAAAAAAATCTAGTGCTGCTAGCAATTGGTCGCATACGTCTCGGGCTGCGAGTCGAAAACGCCAGAATAAATACATACGCACACCTACGAATCGATCATTCCTATACCGGCTCGCCGCATCCAATTATATATACTTTTCGAGAGGTTAAGCGCGACTGGCGCTAGGTAGATGTGCGCGGTCTTTAGGAGGGTATCCTAAATGCCATGTACCGTAGATATATCGAAGAAATAAAAACGGTAAGCGTAGGTATGTTCTTTATACCTAACCTACAATATCGCAATAATAATGTATCTACATATTATTAAAATACTTGGAACTATTTTGTTTTTCATTCACTTAGAAATTAAATAGGTACCTACTTGATACATTAATTATTGCAATTTTCTCGCACTACCTTTAAGTTCAACGAGAATAATACAAGGGCGGACGTGCTCAGCGTGGGTCAAAATGGAGCTTTTATTCTATTTTCAAAGCATGATCCTGGACATTCCTTAAACGTTATAGATAATCTATTTACATATTTTTAAAGCCTTATTATCCTTTATATTTATTTTAAACATTTGATGACTGCATACAGTATTTCTATTCCATAAAATAGTATTCTTTAGAACCTCTCGCTCTAATGTTTTAGAATATAGTCATATTTCAGTACATATTGTGCAGTGGTGTTAAATTTTTTTATATTTATTAATTTTTAAACGCATTTATAAAACCATCAGTATAATTTATGTCGACATTATTATAGTGAAATATTTACGATAAAAAAAATATATTGATAATCTCTGTGATCCCAAATTTGACAAGAATTAGGCATTTTATTATTCAAAAAATGGACAAGATTAACACATTTGAAGATAATTCTAAATATACTAATTATAAGCTATATCTTTGACCATTCAAGTGTGATTAACATCCTAAGAATAATGATTGCTTTATAATAATTATTGACATAAGAATAAGGTAGTGTTTTTTTGAAATATGCCATTTCTTTTGGCATTCACCAGTGGTTAAGCTACAACATACGGCCGTAGCCATAAATTGACAAACTAAAACTGAATTAGGGAGTAAGATCATGGTAACGCGCGTGTTTGAACATGTACCGTTTAAAAAAAAAGATTTTTTTTTCGGCTAGGTAGCCTACAGGTAGCCTGGGGGCTCGACGTGGCGTATCAATCAGTTAAGTGAGATAAACACACACAACAAATTTGCTCTAATAGTAAAAAGATAGCTATTTCCCTTGAAGAATATTAATATTTCAAATAATTACAAGATAAAAAGAACTTTTTATATACGTTTTTAAATTTTCTGTTGAATTATTATGCGCAATATGCTTAAACTTGTACTTGATATTATAAGTAAATAAAAAACAAACAAATATAGAATACTGAAATGTCATGTTGACATTTCATTTTGATTTCCATAGTAAAGCACTATATATTAATAATTTAGTTGCTAGGACCACCCCCTTAGCAACCAAGAATAGTCTTTTTACCGATTTTTTTGAAATAAATTTCCATACATCTAGCTAGTCGGGAAGTTAGTTAAAAATTGATTGCAAGATTTGTACTGGACAAACAACCACCGGACAAACAAGAATACGAGCTAATAAAAACGTTGTAAAATACAAAAAGCAGTCTAACAAAGTGCGTGTACTTGTGTTTGTACTTGTGTTTTCTTCCTGGCGCTACAACCCTACGTGTTCTCCTCATCTTGTACGAGGTCGACCAGGTCACCGTTTACCTTCTGGCTTCCCGAATATCAGTTTTTTTGATCATGCATGACTCGTTTGATGGACTGTAGAATGTGCGGCCTCCGTACAAAGCGAATAGCTTGCAATTGTATCTTCGTCTCCACCCCAACTTTACTGTGTGTCATTGATGGGACCGAAGATACCACGCAGCACGCTCCACTCAAATGAGCCCAACATTATTTCCATGTTTTTAATCATGCAACAGGTATCTGAACCATATATTATGACAACTGGTCTTATTGGTGTTTTCTACTAAATGTTCCTATTTATTTATCTATTATTAAGTTTAATACGGAAAACAAACAACTTCCCAACTGTAACTTCATTCAGAAAAATATGAGTTAAGTTTATTCAACTTATGCGGGAAGTATACTTATTAATGACGAGGAAACCAATATTTATTTTCAGATTAAATTAATACGACGAGCTATTATTTAAATTCCGCGAAGAGAAATAACGATACTATTATTAAAATTACTGCCAATGAAAAATGTAAGTGTAAGCACAGAAACTCGATAATTAAAAGCTGTGAGATGTGACTGACCGATGATGAGTATTTCATTCAAGAGGAACGGTTTCTAAGAATCGGATCCTGGAATGTCATAACCACAAGTATGATGCATCAATCACTGGCCAAACGGCCTTGGCCTTATCTTTGTATTACATCGAACGATTCGACTCGATGAAATCCGACGGAAAACGACATATGGCATAAAACATATCATTTGCAACCGAACTGGAATACAATTCATAAATTTAACGAGTATGTATGCCGAAATTAGATATACTACATGTCATCATACGAGGGTGGGTCAATAATTCCTTAGAAAAAAGCATTAAAACAGTTTTTATTTTTGTATTTTTTTTTTATTTCTCAACATAATCTCCTTGGAGCTCAATACACTTGGTTAGACGTTTCTCAATTTTTTTTAAACCGTCAGAAAAATAAGTTTTCGGAAGGTCCTCAAAATAAGCATTTGTCCGATCGATGACTTCTTCATTTGAAAAAAAACGTTGTCCACTTAGCCATTTTTTTAAGTTTGGGAAAAGGAAAAAGTCACTGGGGGCTAAATCTGGCGAATACGGTGGGTGGTCGACCAATTCGAACTTCAATTCTTCAATTTTAGCCATTGATCGTAAACATGTGTGAACACGGGCATTGTCCTGATGAAAGAGGATTTTTTTCCTGTTTAAATAAGGCCGTTTTTCTTCAATTTTGTTTTTTAGCTGGTCCAATAAAGATGCATAATAATCCCCTGTTATTGTTTTTCCTTTTTCCAAATAGTCAACGAAAATAATTTCACGTGCATCCCAAAATACAGTAGCCATAACCTTACCAGCTGATTTCACGGTTTTCGCCTTCTTTGGACATGGTTTGCCTTCGCAATCCACTGCTTTGACTGTTCTTTCGTCTCGGGAGTATAGTGGTGTATCCATGTTTCATCTACAGTCACAAAGCGACGAAAAAATTCATCCGGATTGCGTTGCATGAGCGACAACAGGGCTTTAGAGGCCACCACCCTATTGCGTTTATTGTCGACTGTGAGCAAACGCGGCACCCATCTTGCAGAAATATTTTTCATGCCCAATTTGTCATGTAAAATAGAAATGACGCTACCTTTTGAGATCCCTGTAACCTCAATTATCTCACTCAACTTTAATCTTCGGTCACTTAATACCATATCGTGGATTTTATTGATCATTTCTGGTGTAGTCACCTCTACAGGACGTCCTGAGCGTGGTTCATCTTTTGTTGATGTACGACCACGTTTAAATTCATTTAACCAGTTATAAATAGTTGCAAGTGAAGGAGCAGATATGCCGTGAACTAAATCCAACTCATTTTTTATTTCCTTTGCTGTTAACCCTTTTATATTAAAATGTTTAATAACAGCTCTAAGCTCAATTTTCTCCATTTTCCATTTTCCACAAGCAAATTTTTTTTTTAAATGTACGAGAAACACACAACAACCCGACCAATCTGATTGAAACTTCGCAGCATACCGAATCGGTAGTGCCGCTGCATGAAAACAAACCGCTTACAGTACTAGTCGCGCCACCTGTCGGCTTTTCTAAGGACTTATTGACCCACCCTCGTAACAGCTGGTAAAAACGGAGGGAAAATGGCGAAATTTCACATATTACATCAGAAGAAGATTATAAAAACAACGTAAATTATAGATACCGTAATTTGTATAGGCACGTGTTTACCACAGAACAGATTAATAAATAGTATCTACCTATTCCGATAGGCTATATCTCAATACATTTTGACGTAGGGTTTTGAATCCCAATCACCAATATTGAATGAGCGTCAGTGCATAGACGGAGAGCAACGAAGAACAAGCGTATTCTAAATACGTGTTTAAGTTTATCCCATATTATTCCACACTCGAGATCGGTTGCCTGTTACTCCACACCGGTTAGGTATTTCAGTTCCCATTATTTCTGAGTTCCCTGGTGTGTAGGTACTAACTGAATCATCATGTTTTTAGAACCCTGTTGTACCGATATCGTGTAAAATTCTGGATTGAAATTACGCGAAATTTTAGCATGCGATCGTTGGATGGTTCGTGCCTTTGGACAACAATAAAAGGTAGAAAATAAAAATCATCTTAAAAAGCTCAGCATATTAGAAAAAAAAACAATAGAAAAAGTTTAACTCGATCTCACATCTTTCACTTTCCGGATGAGTGCTCTAGTTGTTTAGATGTCGATCCGTCTATGATTCATGTGAATTATTTATAATAACTACGTTATATCTAAGTTACTTCAAATTCCTAATAAAGGCGAAAGGCTTTTGTAAATCAACTGAGGTAGGTAAATGATATTACTAAATTAATAGTAGCCGACGTCCGGTGCTTAAATTTATTATTGATGTTTCTGTATTTGCAAATAATGGAATTATTATTTTTTATTAAATACTAGCTATATACAAGATTTAATAATGTTAGATTCATCATTTAAAAAAACACATGGTTTAGTTTGGCACTAGCACTTTTACGGAATCTTTAAAGTTAGACATAGAACGATCACACTTGTGTCGTAATAGCTAAATACGAAGTAACAATACAGATCGGATCATCTGGTGCAATACGGCCGTTTAAATAACTAGCAGCTACCAGTATACGGTAGGGATATAAAGTCATTTCATCTCGCAGCTAGCTACCTGAGAACGCAGAGGCAATTAAAATCAAAGTGGAATATAATTTATACACCTGTAGAAATTGAACAAAAAGGTGAGAGGCGCTGACTAAAGTCATTAAAGATGTTTGATTGCAAGTTTCAATATTGATTCTCAATTGGGTTGAAGAAATAAAAAAAATATTGCAATGGACATTTTTGTTTAAAAAAATCTAATATATTCAATAATACGTAGATACTAGTTTAAATATAAGACATAGTTAAACACAAGTTCTCTTAATATTTTAAATTAAATATTAAAATAGAATATAAATATTTAACTAGAAGGAACGTGGCAAAATATCATTTTTTACTTTGCGTCCACTTTTTAAATAGTTTTATTATAATATGTAAGTACTATGTATATATTTAAAAAAAAACACATTTCTCTTCAAATTAAAATGTATTTATTCTATAAAGAGTGAAATTTACAAATTATATATTCAAGACGTTCAAAATAATACATAAAAAATAAATAAAGTATACCTACTCCTTTCAAAGTTTCTTTACGTAGTGGAGGTTATATTACTTTTTTTTACTTTCTTCTGAGATTCTGATTCGAGTATTTGTCACTACATGTGTAGGTACATTGACTATTTAATTCGTTAGATCTAGAAAATATATACTTATACAAATAAATATTTCACTTTGGAGCAGTGGTATTTGACGAAAAGTGTTTTTATTTGTAAGAAAGTTAGAAAAAGCTTTAAAAAAAGCTCCCAACTTACGAATTTCTAAGATTTACGTATTAATTTTCGAGAATCTCGAGATGTTAATAAACTAATCTGGAGTAAT
The DNA here is from genome assembly GCF_057557595.1 of Rhyacophila brunnea. Classification (NCBI taxonomy): domain Eukaryota; kingdom Metazoa; phylum Arthropoda; class Insecta; order Trichoptera; family Rhyacophilidae; genus Rhyacophila; species Rhyacophila brunnea. Next base: position 46,548,743 of record NW_028233361.1, on the reverse strand, counting down.
ATTCTAGGATCTGCAGAATCGAAAAAGGTAAGCTTCATTTTTAACGATTACTATAAATGCATAACGCTGTCATGCACCATAATGGTGTTTCAATTCAATTAGCCGATGTGTACTTTTAATTAGGTACTCGTTTCACTAATATATGGGAAATATAATGAAAACATGTACGTACCTAAATGCAGGTTAATTAAATTTATCTACTGTCTATTTTTATTGTCGATAATATATTTTTTACTCCACAGATCAAAAGCTCCGGCGTCAACTTGTCTAAACATCGATCTACCAGAATTCTACCTGAAATACTCATCCGGCTGTGGATTACGCAAGGTATTTATTATTATTTATATGCGGAGAAGTCGAATCAGTAATCAGTCTTATGGAGAATCTTTTACAGCCAGAGATCATTAGGAGAGCTTTATATAAATGATGATTGTTTTATATGAGCTTTTACAGTGGGCACCTCGGTTGGCATTATACAGGTAAGAAATGTTTACAAGTTTCTCACGACATTAAAAATACATCTTAGATGCATTGATGTTTTGGTCTGAACGATATTTTTATTAGACAAGGAGATTTAATTGCTTTATACACACATACAGTGGAATATACACAGTTATAAAGCTTTTGGATTTTTTTCTCAGCATACTTTTAACTTTGACGGTTGAGTAGATCATTTTCCATATTAAGTTTACTTGCTCTAATGTCAAAAATAATTTTTCATTAGGTAAGTACTTTTGTGAATAAAAAAGCAAGAAAATTATTATTCAAAGGTGGTAAATTTAAACATTAAACGCTTTAAGAAACTGGTTATTTTTGGGGTGCCCAATATGTATAAGTTCAGAGCAGTGGTGAGAAGAGTGTCTGAAAATACGTAGGTCGTAGACTGTGGTGGGTAACTGAAAAAATTGCGAGTATTGCCATATTTACAGGATTTGAATTTGAACTGTATTTCATCTTCAGGATTTTACTTAACATATATTTTACTTTTTTATAATAGATATTTTACTGAAAAAAGACAACATGCACTAAAATAAATGTAAATTTTATTAAAAAAAAAGTAATTCCCATCCGCGTTCAAACTCAAGCTATAAAATTCTTCTGTCACGATAGTCGGGCGTTTTGATAGCGAGACCATTTGGCATTGCATAAAAATTCACAAAGTTAAAACCGTATACGCACGATCAACATAATGATGAAATCTTTTCTTTCCACACACACGGTTCAGTATTTATTGTAAACACGTTAGGCTACAATACCTACATCCTCAAGGTACGCGATAGTAACTGATTCTGAAATTGTTTGTTTATGATTTTTGAAAAACGTGTGTATTTGTATGTATGTCGTGTACGCGTGAATTACAAAATTTATCGCAGCCTAGCTTTCATTGTATTCATTGATAGCTGGAATGCACGGTTGAGCAAAACGACAACCAAATTATAATACATACCTACATACAGATGTCGTTGGCAAATTATATTATTTATGTAAAATATAAAATAATGAAGACAATTAAAAATTACTTTTCTTAAGAAGACAGGCTTTAAATAATAGCCTAGTGCGGAGTTGGTTCAAGGTCCCTTTAGCCGTAAATCGGTCCTGGTCAGAAATTTAATAAATTCAGAATCTCTGACAATATTTTCTTGAGCAAAGTTAACATATTAATGTGTAGCCACTCTCACTGATCTGTGAGTGGTTATTTCAATTAATATATAAATTAAACAATTACGTATTTTATTACTCATTGCTTCACGGAGATGAATTATTGTGATTGTTCTTTGTAGTTCAATTATTTGTTGCGTTAATCAAATATGCTCATTGCATACGAATGAGCCATGCTACGTCTGGACTAGTGGCAAAGTGGGTAATACTGTGAATACGTATCGAAAAGTTTTGCCTTATAATATACGTATTGCATTTGCTACTGAAAGCAACAGTGATATAAAGTGAAAAAAAATCGATTTTGAAAGCTATTCTTATATAATGAATTAATGAGATTTAAAAAACACCAATGTTGCATTTATTAAAAAAATGGCATGTAACTTTAAACCAACTATGGTATAATTGAAATAACCCACTGTTAATAATATTATACAAAAATCTTACTATTATCATTAAATATATAATTTTTTTATATGATTTGATTTATATAAAACCAACATGAAAGATTGATTATTTCGAAACTAGTATTATTTACTTATCCCACTGTTGCTTTGCGGTAGCGATAATATTATGCCGTCACCAAGTCCTCCACAAAGGGGGTTGGTAGGGCTCTAGCCTGGGGGCCCGAGCTTATGGGGGGGTCTGCGTGACGGATCGACCAGATAAACGAGATAAACACACTTCACAGATTTGCCCTAATAGTAAAAAAGTCGCCTGCGGCGCTAATTCAATTTAAAAAGTTTTAACATTTTAAAATACGTGGTTGTGCAATACAATTTTTGGTTATTGTATGTCGATAAAAAAATCCACTGAATACCTGGAACAACATTTGGAAAACGCTACTGTAAACCGTCACACTACCTTTAATCCTAGTAATAGATAGAGGGGCCAGCTTCAGGATGTGGGAGGCATGGCCGTAATATTAAATTACATGTATTTGCCATGTGGCCCAATATTGTAGTAGTAGAAGTGAAACAATCACAAAAACACCCAGGTTTAAGTAAAAAAAAAAAGACATGTTTTGTGACTTCACCAGGATCGAACCTGGAGTCCCAGATGAGAAGCCAATGCCTCACGCATTGGTCGACATGGGTTGATACTAGAGTTACTAGACATACGCTGGAAACAAGTATTATATTTTGAATTTATATTTATAAACATACTAGTAATAGAAGGTTTGGATAGTATACTTATTACTTAATTGAAAATATATATACTTGAAAAGCTTCAGAAATACTACCTAGAAAAATTTTGGTAGATTAATTATTGGAATAGCACGCGCCTTAATTTAAATAGGATTTTTATAATATTGTATGTTTTTTAAGCTTTTCAAAACTATTTATTTTTAATAAAAAAATACTGTTTTATTCTTAAATCTTCTGTAAGAAAGTAGGTATATTCAGTATTAATGCCTCTTCACTATCAATAATATTTATTGCATTATAAACCTATGTGCTCACTGCTCAGTGACAATGTGCCGTTCTTTTGTAGACTTAGAATACAAATTTCTTCTATTTTAGTCTCAAATTCTATACCTATCTATTTTACGACGAATAGGTATATCTTCTCAGTTATTTGAAATGGATACATATGCCTACTTAATATCTTATATAATTAATTAAAAATCTTTTATTAATGTACCTACTGCCCTAAGTAATGCATGCCCTGGCTGCCTGATACGGAATAACACTGAGTGTGATAGAGCAAAATAGTTGACGATACAATATCACACTGCATGCGATATAATCTTAATTTAATAGGCAATAAGTCGCGGGTTTGACGTTTGGCCGCGTTCATATCGCGGCAATCTACAGCGCGATAATCAATAGACCGATGCATTATGATTAAACAGTGATTGCAAATAGATGGTGCATCGGAGATACATATGTTAATGCAGCTGCAATTTTATCATCTGTTGTATTATCAACTCTCATGCGATTCACTTTTCGCTCGCTGTAGGTAATGTGGTTAGTATTACTGTGGGGGTGGGCAGTGCTATTAATTTACTGAAAATTTACTTTTAAAGGTGTTTTAATTACACTCAACATATATTATCCAAAAAAATAAAAAGAATAATTATTATTTTTTAATTTGATGATATACCTACTTACCTATTTACTGACAAATAAAAAATAAGGTGGGTTTATTGCCCAACATACATAGACCCCTCCGAACCAAGCGCCACGATCATGAAGCCCTATGTTTAGATGTGAACCATCTGCAGTTTTTTTACGCCTGTGAATGTCTTAAGAGCAGATACCCATGACTGAGGTCACCACGTACTCCTGTGTGCTTTGACTGAGTTTACAGAGATTTTCTAATGAAAAGTACCCATGGGAGAGAGGAGCACGGTGATTCGTAGTTGGACAGTCGACGTGTCCATTCCGGACCATGAAAAGAAATGGAAATGCGCACACTGACAACGATACGTCTTATAGACTAAATGCTTAGTGAACATGCAAGCTGCTTCTAGACAGATCTGATTAAATGCTGCCTGTTTTCTCTTGCAATGTATACGAGCGCGCAGACTATGACAAACGGTCGTCTCGCTTTCTTACTGCGAAGTATACTCAAAGAAAAGATGTGTTATACCTTTCTCTATTAGCTGAACCATGTTTATGGAAGAAGAACAAACAGAAAAAATAACCGATGAGGTGGAAAAGTGGCCGGTTCCTTACAAAAAATTGCAAAATAATATTCAGAAATCAATTTAAATAGCCTGACGTATATTTGTTGTAATCTAAGGCCCAGTCGATTTTAACAGATTATTAAAGATGGATACACACAGGGGCGGCTCTACCTTAAGGGCTTATAGGGACCATCCCCACATCGTTATCATGTGGAGAATGCGTAAAAAACGTCTGATATTTTTATCATTGTCATAATATACCTACTTAATTACATGATTAAATAAATTATTTAATTTATTTCATCTATCTAAACCCGTCGCAATTTTAGAAAGATAGTTATTATTATTATACAAATAAATAAAGCACCAATTGTAAATTATGTAATAACATAATAATGATTACGCGGTATTAAAATAACTTATTAAATTAAATACGCCCTATTTCACGGTGACACCTATGTGCAAATTAAGAAAGCTATGGCGTCTACTTTTCGCTGATCGGGGTCACTCAGTCCCATCCCGTTGCTGCGGTACAAATCTCTTACTACAAAGTATGTGAATGCATCAGCGTTATTATACGCATACTAGGGACCGAATAGAATGACCCCATAGGTGAGTAAAAACGCTCGTATGTTGTTGTTCAAAACTGATGATGGTAAATCTATAATAATCATTATTATTAATTAAGTTTATATTTTTAAGCACAATTTTGAGATGTTTAAGATGATTAAGTAACGACTCAGATAATCATATTATTTATTCTGAAAAATTGATCATTTCCTCATTAATAAAATCATATTGTAAGTAGCTTCGTACATAATGTACCTATAATAATATGAGAATGTAGGTAGGTACATACTTGTACATAATTGATAATTAATGACTAAACCCCACCACCTAGAAAGTCGTCGAGCCGCCACTGGATACACACATTCGAAAATATCTGAAAAATTTTAGCGGATGATCTCGTAAGTTACTATAAATAAAGTGTATACCATTTTCCATGTATTATATAGTTTTCCGTTATACTTATATACTATATAGGATGCACCCAATAATTACGCTGTCTTCGTTTACACGTAATACTAGGATGCTTAGGGCAGCAGCCTCGGTGACGTCCATTTACACACTAACCAAGAAGTTTGTCGTGACAGTGTTGCGCTGTGTGCTAGTCCTACCTATTTTGTCTCATTTTTTAAAAACAATGACAAGTCTGCGCTAGATATGTGTATAACTAAATAACTTTAGATGTCGATTTACTTATCGGGACTACAATATGTATCAGCCAAGTAATGGTTCTACCAAAAAAACAATATTGGAAAACACTAGTGTATGGTGTGACCACCTAGTAAGAAATAATTACAAAGCTGTTTCGTATTACAGGAATGCGATAATATGTTTGCTACCTGTGTTAACAAAAAAAACTAATTAATAGTCGCCATTGATAGTTGTTACAATTAATTTTGATTGAAATCATTAATTGCAACCTTGTCTGTTAACTATATTTTAATATCAAGCGTCTATTAAAAATATAATTGAACTGTTTTTCCATATGTTAATTAGTGACACAGCTACACAAGATGAAATATAGTGCGGAAAGACAATAAAAAATTTACATTTAATGTTCTATTATAAATAACAATTTTATCGTAATATTAAGATATTTTATAAAGCAATGAGCATAATATGAATCGTCTAGATAAAATGCAGGGAGGATGTTGTAGCGACCGAACACTTTTGACATCCCTCCGTTGGGTTAGGTTAGTATATTTATTTTATGTTTCAAAACTTAGTGATCATCGGAAATTTTGAATTATAAAAGCGATAAATAATTTTGCAGTGAGCAAGTAATTGTTTTTAGAAAAGGATTGACAATCCTCGCATGCAATTATCGAGTTACGAACTACAGAACGGATTACTAAGATATACATGTGAAAATCAGTCGCCATGGACCAAGGCTTTGAAGCCAGATATGGTATAATACTTTATGAAGGTCAGGCTATAAAATACAAGAAATACAAATAGTTTGCTCAAATATTATGAATATTGAATGCGTGTTTCATTTACGTGACAAACTTTAATGTATATTCCACAGACGTAACTGTTGAAAATAACATATTCTGCTCTGTCGCACATGGAAACTCGTCTCGGCTGCAATACGTCGAAAATGTCAATGTGATTTTAATTATACTGCCACACATAGCACTGTTGGAATATTTTCGAACTAAAACCATTGTAATACCGCCAGCATGTAAAAAGCGCCATGACGTAGATGTCAATATAATATACAAAGCGCACAGTATAATGGCGAAATGTCAGAGTATGTTCAGGAGCTGGTTTTATTCGTTTCGGCTAGCCGCATGACGTCACTGTCCCGGCATAGCCTCTCCTGTGCTCACAGAAGTAGTTGTAACGTTGCGCCTGGGGTTGATTTATGACCATATCCCAGTCGATTCAATGGGCGACTGGGTTAACGCATGGTTAAGATTATTTCATATTTTTGCAGACTCTTCATTCATTATTCTTGTATGATATGGTACACACTTTGGTCGGCAGTAAAATATTTTTTGATCACGCTAGAACGGCCAGACAATATTGTGGCAAGTAGACGAGCGATATTCCATACTATTTATATTGATATACATGACAACAAATTGTTGATAAATATCTCGCAATGAATACTGACATTTTTTGTCAAATCATCGTCAGTTTGACATTGAAATAAAGCAGCTTTGTTCTTGACACAATTGATTGCAACGTGGAATGATTCGAGATGTTAATTGGTACACCGAAGTCAAATAATGATGACGATCATTATTCATTAATATTGAAATTGAATGTGCATTACGATTGACAAAGGAATATGTTTTTGTAATTAAAAAAGCAATTAATTTCTTGACTAAATGGATAACAACATACCACATCGGCACTTATATAACATGAAAACTATACGAGTAGCTATATCTAATTGTAGGTATCAAATGAGACTTATAAAAGGTAGGTATTAGTAATACTTAGGTACTTAGGATATTCTGTGTCACGACTCTGTCTCTATAATAGATAATCTCCAATAAGTCCAAGTAAAAGAAAACCTTACATATTAAAAACAAAATAATTTCCTGCAACTTCAATATAATATCGTCGGTGTTTTGTAAAAAGGGCGAATCAACCATTTTGGCGAAATCGAGATTTTAATGAAAATAAAATATGTACCCCATTAGCTTTGTTGTGTAAAAACGGCGAATTTTTATCTCCACAGGAAAGTATTTAAAAACGATAATCGACTAAAATTAAATTAATTAAAATTACGAAATAAAAAGCAAATGTGACATATTAGGCCTTTTAAAATATTATATAATAATACCTAGTATAATGACAGTATTCTTTCTAAGCTTTATTATAAACTTGTTAGATATTTATAATCATCTACAGGTAAAAAACAAATAAATGTCAAAAGTTAAAAATCGTCCTCCTGAAAAGTAGCATTTTGGTTAATTCGCCCTTTTTACAAAACAACGACGAATAATGCCTATGGAAATTTATTTGGTTAGGATTTTCATAGTAATCATTTTGTAAATGCTGACTCGATTAATACAGTTTAATGGTGTTGACTACTATTATACCCCGTTAATAAATGAATGAATTTACCGCTGACAGTAGGTACTATCGCGGCCATAATAAAAAAAATGCACATATAAACACGTATTGTCCTGAAAATTGCAAAATTGCATGCATGGATCAAACAGTTTCAGAAGCTTCTAATTTTTCACGCAATAATTGGACGACGAAAAAGAACAATAATGGCAAACCTGCCGGTAAAAAAACGAACTGTACCGCGCACATTTTCAGGTTAACCGATTTTCACGACCTGTCAAATAGCACCATACAATGACAACATCGCGTCTCGCTTACTCTGAAAGAATGAGATTGGCGAGACAGTCGGCACTTTTACGTGTAAACTGTTATTATCGCGATAGTATAAAATACACACTATTGCTGCAAGTAAATCCATGCACGTGTATAGGCGCTATTACTTGGTGGAAAGATTTATCAGCTGAAGTCATATAATTCACACGAAGCAGATGAAACCAGCCATTTTATTTAATATTGTATAAGTAAGTATTTAGTATTGCAGGTAATTATAGTACATTGTGTTTTAATTTAATTGATTTTTATACTAGCTACAAAATGGTTAGTATATTATACGATTGGTTAGTAGTTTAAAATAGCTGTTCAGCAAATGCATTTTACTGTCAGTATTTCATAAAAAATGGGCAATAGGCAACACATATTATTTTTAACATTAATAAACACTATAGACAGGCGATGTTATTCCTAACAGAAGACAAATGCGAAGGCATCGAACTAAACACACATTAAATTGAATACAATTCCACGCTTGCCATAGAATATCATTATGCAATATTGTAAAATTTATTATGTGATAGAACTTTGAACTGCGGAGTCGCTGGGCGTGGGTCGAAATTTAATTTATAATTTCCCCGAGGGCTATCTTAATGACCGGTAATCTTTTGTCGATAGGCGAAATTATTATTGAAAGTAAATAAAACATTAGTGTCGTAACAATGCAACGCGAAAGGCCAAGCACTGAAAATATATCAACACTTTGAGAACCTGCTGTTTCCACATTTTACTCATATGCGTGAATGAAAGGAAAATCATAAAATCGACGTTGTATCTTGATAATTAAATTCAAACCAACTTCTTTTTACTAGACAACTAGACAGTAAAAACCGCCTAACCTAGTTAAGATCGAAATTCAAAAAATTAAAACAAAAAATAAACTCTTTTTTAAAAAAATAAATAAACAAAATGACGAGGAATCCTGCTATTTATGAGGTTAAGAAAATTTTATAAGACCACGATTTAACGGCCCACGTGCTCGTCGTAGGTCAAAATTGAGTTTTTATTGTATTTTCAAACCATGATCCTGGACACTCCTTAAACGTTGTAGATAATCTATTTATATAATTTTGAAGCCTTATTATCCTTTATAGTTATTTTAAACATTTGATGACTGCATAAAGTATTTTTGTTACATAAAATAGTATTCTTTTAAACCTCTCGCTCTAATGTTTTAGAATATAGTCATATTTCGGTACATAACTGTGCAGTGGTGTTAAGATTTTTTACATTTATTAATTTTTAAACGCATTTATAAAACCATCAGTATAATTTATGTCGACATTATTATAGTGAAAAATTTACGATAAAAAATTATATTGATAGTCTCTGTGATCCCAAATTTGACAAGAATTAGGCATTTTATTATTCAAAAAATCGGCAAGATTAACACATTTGAAGATGGTTTTAAAGATACTTATTATAAGCTATGTCTTTGACCATTCAAGTGTGATAAACATCTTATGAATAATGATTGCTTTATAATAATTATTGACCTAAGAATAAGGTAGTATTTTTTTGAAATACGCCATTTCTTTTGTCATTCCCTAGTGGTTAAGCTACAACATACGGCCGTAGCCATAAATTGACAAACTATATTTAAAGTAGGGAGTAAAATTATGTTAACGCGCGTGTTTGAACATGTACCTAACCTGTAGGCTACCTAGCCGAAAAAAAAATCTTTTTTTTTAAACGGTACATGTTCAAACACGCGCGTCAATATCATTATACTCCCTACTTCAATTATAGTTTGTCAATTTATGGCTACGGCCGTATGTTGTAGCTTAACCACTGGGGAATGACAAAAGAAATGGCGTATTTAAAAAAAACACTACCTTATTCTTAGGTCAATAATTATTATAAACCAATCATTATCCATAAAATGTTTATCACACTTGAATGGTCAAAGACATAGCTTATAATAAGTATCTTTAGAATCATCTTCAAATGTGTTGATGTTGCCGATTTTTTGAATAATAAAACGCCTAATTCTTGTCAAATTTGGGATCACAGAGATTATCAATATAATTTTTTATCGTGAATATTTTACAAAAATTATTTCGTAATAAATTATACTAATGGTTTTATAAATGCGTTTAAAAAATAATAAATGTAAAAAATCTTAACACCACTGCACAGTTATGTACCGAAATATGACTATATTCTAAAACATTAGAGCGAGAGGTTTAAAAGAATACTATTTTATGTAACAAAAATACTTTATGCAGTCATCAAATGTTTAAAATAACTATAAAGGATAATAAGGCTTCAAAATTATATAAATAGATTATCTATAACGTTTAAGGAGTGTCCAGGATCATGGTTTGAAAATACAATAAAAACTCAATTTTGACCTTCGACGAGCATGTCCCCCCTTAAGAGGCATCAAGTGGATTTACTTTTGAAAAGATTAGAAGTATTATGGTTGCAAGAATTCTAAACAGACATTCGACAACACTTTAGTAGGTATACTATTTTTTATACAACCTTTTTGACCAAAATTAGATTTATAAGATACGCCGACGAAACGATAACTATTTCGACGTAGTTGCCCATAAAATGATGTCATAAAAATAAAATTCCATTTTAACTCCTAAGCGGAGAATATGGGTCTACATCAAGTTTTACGTGCAATGATTAACCATTTCGTCGAACTAATTGGGTCCTTGCAGTGAAAAATAACACGTATTTTATGTCCAACCCGCCACCTACGGTTTTAGTGACGAGCGCTCTACCAACTGGGCAACGTGCGTGTATAATAATAATTAAACAATCTTACTTATTAAACACACGAAAATAGAAGTAGCATAACAAAAATATAGCGGCATGGACATTTCTTGCGTATTCTTCTATTTCGAGAATTCAAAATATTTCTGATAAAAATGTGTAATTCTGTTTGGGTAACCAATGATTCTAAGCTAAACTTTATGAGCTAGGTACCTTAGTTTTTGTTCAATTAAAAGCCTTTTTATTCATACATAATGTTCTTTCTTTAACTTACTGCATCAGTGTCGACTAAATATAATATAAATATGTGAAATTTAAGAACTCGACCAAGGAGAAGATCAGATCGATAGCATGTTATTTTATACACCCCGTGTTTGTTACAGCAGAACTTAGTGAAATGTCCTTATGCTAGGTTTACTTAAGTTTTAATTTTTTTTTAAATATGTATTATGCAATTTCATTTCAATTGTATGAGTAATATAAACATTAGATAATAATAAAATTAATCCAGCCCAGGTGGTGTTAATTAATAAAACCGAACCTGACAAAGCCCTGCCTAGGGCCATAGTTTTATGGGCGAAGCGTGTCTTCTCGAACAATGGCAAGGGGCATTAAACGGCCGGGTCGTGGCCACAAAAACAATACAATCAAAAGCAACCATTACTATTAAATGCAGCCCAGCAGTTAATTGTTTTCCATGTGCAATTATAATTTGTGTAGCGCGAATCCGTATCGGGTCTTTGGTAATTTATCGTTTTAGACCTCTCGGCTAGGTGTTCATTGTTTATATTTTATACAATGTGTGAAAAAGAGAGTTCTTCCTAACAATTGATACTTGTATTGTTGGATTATAATATTATATAATTATTATCATAGCATTCGATTGTTGGCAACAACTTGTATTCACAAAATACGTATACAGAGGAAACCCAACGTTGTTGTGTGATTTGTGATACCAATTGGGATGAAAATATGGGTGTACAACCTAATTAGGTATGTCCGATATATTTCACTTGCGTGATGTGAGTTTAGGTCAATGATACTCAACCTTTTTTTCTTCGGGCCAAATACATATATTTGTAAAGTAACGCGGGCCGCATCACTACTGGTGTGACGAAAAAAATCATGAAACCCCCTCTTTTTTACAAAACATTGTGCAATAGCAACACTCTTATACCAGATCTGATGTGGACCATAATGACAATCCTCTTCGGGTGTCACTATCTGTGCGTCAAAGTCGAAACGAATCTCAAGATATACGAAATTCCTGATAATAAATGTGCTTCGGGCCGCACATAAAAGCTTAAAGGGCCGCAGGTTGAGTATCGCTGGTTTAGGTGGACATTATTGCATAAATTATTAATATAGTTAGCCCAATCGGTGACCGTATGTATTTCTTGTTAATGTCATAGTAGATTATCAGTATCACATTATATTTGAAAGCTCAAATTTATTTATTTATTAAAAAAAACATATTGAGTACATGACAAATTATTAATTCAAGACGTTCACACTAAAATTCAAATCAAGTTAGTAAAGGAAAAAAAAGAAGCAAAAAAAAAAAAAATGAATAAAATGCAAATTAAACAAAATAAAGAGAATTTTAAAATCAAAATACCTACATAGCGCATCACTAAAAATGTCTACGTCTCTAGGGAGTGCATTGACCAGCCGCACAGCCCTCATTATTAGTGCCTGATAAGTCTGACATGAGGAAACAATTTGCATCTAAAACATCGACCACGCATGTGCATGGGTGCGTATAAATTAAAATTTTCCAAAATATTAGGTTTTGAAATTATACCACGTGTCAGCAGGGAAAAATGCTTTATGATCAGAAGCGATTTACGAGCATCAAATGTATTGGGTATTTCATTTAGTTTTAATGTTATTTTTTTATTTATACTCGCTTTATTATATCACGCAGTGACTGACTGTCTTGACATGACCAGATTTGGGCTAATACTTGTTGGAGGGCCCAAAAATGAATGGAGACCTTTTCTGTAGGCGATGTTTATCTGATGATCTTGACAATCAATGGCGTTATATTATTGTCGTGGCATTTTCTTTTTTCTCACAATTGTGGCGTTTCTCGTAATAAGTACTTATCCGAGTGAGGGTTTTTTCAAAATTCAATAAATAGTAAGTAGGTAAACAGCATTTAAATAATTTAAATTCAAATAATTTGAAATACCCAGACTTCAGTGCCCAGCTTACGATGGTTATGGGTTAGAATGCCAAACGGCAGGTACAATATATTTTTTATAATATGTATGTATGTGTCTGAGGTGTTCAAAAATATATGTTGTTGTTAATATTTTGTAATAAATCGCTGTACTTTCTAGAGGCAACATGATGATTATAATATATCCATTAAAATTAATATATAATAACATAATGGATGCCGCGTTCAATTGATCAATGATTGACATGAACAATACACTAAACGTATTATTGTTACAGTTAATTCTTTATTGTGTCGCATATTGTACTGAGATTATCTCAAGTGATCTGATTTAATGAGTCTGATTACGACGAAGATATGACCCGCATGTATTTTGGTGGGAACTACTTGTCGACAATGTACCACGGCCTAGGGATAGAGATATGAGGATTTCACACTTACAGATGCCGTCTATTTTTCTAGGTCAAAATATACTTAGTATTAACACTAAATATGCTGGATTTATATAATTTTGTTCTATATTTGAAATCAATGAACTAAAACGACGTTATCACGGTGAATTCTAAATTATTGTGACCGGTTTATTTTGTTCTTAATTTGAAAAGTACGAACTAAAATGACGTGATACCTATTGGGATAGTCAATTTATTTTCTTCTTAATTTGAAAAATCAGAACTAAAATGACGTGATACCTATTGGGATAGTCAATTTATTTTCTTCTTAATTTGAAAAATCAGAACTAAAATGACTGTAGGTATAGCGTAAGAATAAAAGATAGGTAAGTGGTAAGTTGTTCTTAATTTGAAATGAAAGAACTAATGACTAATCGTAGACAATAGAAAAAAATCATGAGAAGTCAATTAAATTTTAGAATGGGGTGCACGTAATAAGTAGAAGCTGTGTGGTTAGTCATTGGGAAACACAATATGACTAATCAGTTGTAGTCTTAATATTTTTTGTGAGCCATTTGTGTCATAAGTAGCTTTAATGATTTGTTGTGAGATTGGCTTTGTGGAGTTAATTTATTAAGGCATAGGTATCATGTGTTGTCATGATTGAAAATTATAAATTGGACGAATTGCACAGAAAAAAGGTGTTGCCATTGTGGATAATACATTGAATTAAATAATATGTAATAATATATTGACGGTTTTAAGAATGTAGTTGATTATTCATGTTAAAAGTTATAATATGCTAATGAAAACTATTGTTCGCGCTACAAAAACTTTGAAATACAAAAAAGTTAATATAAGGATAAAATCTGGTCCGCGAAAATTATCGATCTCAACATTTCAATCTTTCAAAGAATCCACCATTGATATGCCAGACAAAAATGGATTATTCGGGAGACCAAATTCGATGGGTTCGATCTAGGGAAAATTATTAATTCAGAAAAATAGATTTATATATTTTTATAGGTACCTAGACGCTTTGTGGCTTATAAGACTTGATTATCGATGTCTCTGCCGAATTTTACGGGGACATCGCATTACAAATACTTCATGAGATGATACCTTAGTCCTTGGTGTCTTATGTGATAATGAACAGGCTGGGTGATGTGTTCTGAATGTTGGCCGAGAGTTCGACACTCTTTCACTTTGTAAGCGATGCTACAATTATGAACTATGCGCTGCAGGTTACACACGGAAAGAGTTACATCGAGAAAAATGGCGCGACCTATGCCTCGATACTGGTGGAGCCTAATATGCTAAAGTGAGTAAATAAGTTAAGGGCCTACGTAGTTAAATAAAACTTGACATTGAATAATTTTAGTAATCACTTAATATTCCTAAACACGAGAAGATTATACATAGAACATCATGACTATTTCTTTTTTATTGGTAGATATATTGTACGTACCTACTGATAAGATGAATCCAAAATGTTGTATTAATTATTATAGTTTTATTAACGGTTTACATACATATTTGCGGTATTAATGTTGCTCAAGGTATAAATAAAAAATAGCACAATATAATTGTTTTAACATGATTTAGTCGTATTAATTATATTTAAGGAATTTTAAATTTTTTTTGGGCTGTCACCGTGTTCTTCCTCGTTTTTTCTTTAACGTTTCTGACTTGTTGCATAGGATAGTATCAATAAATCTTTTGAGAATAGGTAGCATTTGCAATGAGTCTGAAAATTTAAGATAGAAGGATGAAGAGTACAATATGATGACAGCCTAAAAACTAAATATAATTACAAACAACAGAAATAGTTTCTATCAATATACCCCTTTTTCACAATTATATTTATGTCTTCTCACACTACTAAAACCTGCACATTATCATCTGTAGGACTTAAGGAAAAACTAGAACTAAAGAATTACCAGCTGAAAAAAAACTAGGAGACATTGCCATAAGCCTAGTGGCAAATTAGGTGGGTAGTTGGAAAAATTGCACCAATGGTAAAATAAAGTGAAATTATTTAGAATTTATAATATTCTAAATCCACCAATGTATAGTTTGAAATTTGCTTTAATGCCCACGGTCGGCAATACAGAAAACTTCTTTGCCTATCAAGTTGACAAAGGTTAAACAATTTCCATTCACAGCGCAGGATTTATGGCACAATCCCCCTTAATAATTGCACATATGGCTGAATTTCTGTTCAATATACCGTATCGAAGATATATTGACAGTTATTTCTGTCCCTTTTTCGATATGCGAGTAAATGTGATAGGTATATACAATTGTGGATGTCGAGTTGGTATTTCGGTTGTTGTGTGTGCAGGTTGTGTTTGAAATTACGCTGTTTCGTTGAATGAGGTATTGCGAGAACTCGATACAAATGTCCAAGAGTCATTACATCCATTCGCAATTCAATAGGGCTAAATAATAAGTCAGTAAGTAATCGAGAAAATAAGTAAGTAGGAGCAATTTCAGTGCAAATGGTTATTTAATATTATTTGTATAAAGGAATGTTTCATTAGATAATACTAATAATATGTAAGAACGCCTAGGCGCAGGATTCTAAATTTGAATACATAGGTAATAATTAAATATTTGAATTTGGAATATGTACTTATCAATCTTGTCACGTAATTAATAAGGAAATTGCCAACGTTTAAAAACAAAAGAGGATATTAAATATTGTGCCTAAAAATCGTATTGTACATAAAATAAAGTGGGTTCCAAAAATGGGCATTGTCATTTTGTATTTCGGAGTATGGCATGCGTGTTAATACTACATATATATACAAAATCATGTAATAACATAACTTATAACATTTGGATAAAGGTGACATGACGTATCAATAAGTTCGCGGATTCCCAAACTTACAACACGCTAGTACCTCTTTAGTCTTTATTGACGTAGATTTTGCTGTTGTACGTCACTTTCAATGAAAAATTATTAATACCAGGTATTTTTAGCAGACATTAGAAAATGTTATTTTCAGAAACAGATTTACGTGAAATCATTTTCGGTCACATGGCCTGCCAAGCTTCCTTTCGGTTTCAGATAACTATAAGGATTTTTATTAAATAAAATAAAACGCAATATATATGTAGTACTTATTCTAATTAGTTTAATAATATCCAGGACCGGTGTCGTCCGTTTCAAAGGGACGTTGCTATCTGGTACACAATATACAATAATAAATTTTAAAGGCAAAAATATTTACGTATATAAGATATGAACAATAATTAAATAAAATTTTAAGAAGTTCTATGTCCAAAAAGAAACGAATTCCACCAAGAATTGACAGAAAATCCTTTTTTTCTTACTTCACAGTGATACGCAATATCATTTTTTTTTAATATTAGGTAGATACTCTTCTCATGTTTTTAAAATTATTTGCGCTAATGCATACCTACGTGTAAACATACCAATTAGTAATAAGCATTTTAGTAGGTAATCGACCTGTTCACACGTGTTTGTATTAGTGCGAGTAGCGACTGTAGCGAGTACTAATCCCGTGTAACCAAACCTTTATAGAGAACCGTTTTAAATTATAAAATTTGATGATAGAACGATTCGCAAAATTGTGAGATTGTAAACAAAAATACTTAACCAGGGATACGCGTAACACAGTTTGGAAAACAGATGTTTAGTAATATTTGGTACCTAACGAGTAGGATGCATAAAATAATGTGAAAGACGCAAGAGAACAAAACGATGGAAATAATAATATTTTTTCGGATTAACACAGTTGCGGTGTAAGTATATTAATTGTAAATGCACAGGCTAGGGATTGTGTAATAGTGAATTAGTAATTAGTAAGATATGGAAGATTTTTTATCCACGTTGCCATGGTGATGATTAAATATCTAATAATGACCATTTTAATAGTAGTATATGTACCACATCCACGATGGCGGTCTTTCATTAATACATTGTGTACCAAACAGTAGCCCGTCGGCAACGGTAATTTTTTCCGACAATAACCATCGCTTCGTCTCGCTCGGGGTATATAATTTTTATGACGAGGGAGCGAGAGGGGCATAGTCAGAACGGTGGCAGAAAAAATGACGATGACGAGGACGGATGAGAAAAGAAACAGAATGTCTAATTAAGAAAAGGTGGCTCGCATTGTGGAGCGTGACTGATGGAAAGTAATTTTCTTGATAGGTGTACTTTAATTAGAATTCTGATACTTATATAAATATTTAGATTGGTTTGCTTGTATACTTACACTTCAATACAATACGGTTCTGAACTATGTTTTATTTTAATTAAACAATCGTATGTACGTAATGATACATAAAGTGAATATTTCCGTCAAAGACGTTGAAGAAATCGTTCTATAAAAGACAGAACATAAACGTTACATAAAGCTAAAAAATATACTACTATAAATAGTTAAATACGGACATTAAATATTGCATTTGCTTAAATTATCTGTAACGCATGAGAGAAAACAGATGACAATGTGTGAGAGAGTACGAGAGATGGAGAATGTGTATTACACACACGACGTGTAAACGCAAATTCTAAATTAAAAGAAATCGTATATCGTGAAAGATAACAAATTATACTCTATTAATAGTTTGACAGGTGCGTACAGTACGGTAATAGCATTATGGAGAAATCAGTGTGTTATCCAAGAGATTTAAGGAAAATTATAATAGGGATAGGGTGATGTAGCCTACTGAAACCTTTGGCAAAAATACACAAACAATCATAAAATATAAACATTATATTATATGAAGAATAATCATGAGCTAAGCATGAGCTAAAAGCGAGCGATGCGATAAGCTTATTGTAAGTGCAGTTGCGAATAGTAACTGTAACAACAATCAAGATCGCCCTGCGTAATTCCAGCGCACTAGAAAAAATTGCATCTGCGCACGTTCCTATATACTTTTAGGGATGAAGATATGTGTGGAGACAGAATGTCGTAGTTGCTGGGATGTTTCAAGTGAGAGTTTATTTATCGATACATGAATAACTAGGTACAGTGATAAAGATGACAGAGTAATGTTATAACCGCGAGTAATGTTGACTCTGTCGAGTGACCGGACTCGAGGTGAGTGACGAGTTATGGATCGTCCTTGCTATTTATACAGATTAATGTAGTCCATACATTACAAGAGACATTGTCGCAAATTAAACGAATCATACTATACACTATTGATCTAGGTTGTGATTGAGGAAATACTGACAATCGCTACCTTCACTTTATTTCGTTTTAACAACAAAACATAAATATTGAAGTGTGTCACAGTTCTAACGATGAGTGGTATGATCGCTATATACTTCAGAATAGTTATTAAATGAACACAAAACTATCGACATCTATGCAATCAGTAGGTACAAAGACAATTAATTATTACAAATTTGGCATTGTAAACCGCACTTACATAATTTTGAATACATATTAGAAAAATATTTTTTTATAAACACTATTAGAACGAAGCGGGGCTCGGACCGACCCAATACCAAAATAAAGGTAACCGACTTAATGATTTACACTTTAGAGAGTGTTAATAGCAGTTATCGTGTTTATACATTTTGAAAATTTCGTTTGATGAATGCATTACAAGGTCAAATAGTTGTCTACCTTCCGATGTAATTATGTCACTAGTGTTGATGCAGTCAACGTCACACTTTAACGATGATCTGCTACTACTACGATCGGAGTCGCGCTTTCGGGTGTCAGAGGACGATGGCAAAAAATCGCGAAATACCATCGTCAGGCCGGCCAGCTCTGCGACGAGTTTGTGGAGAGATTTATATACCACGGTTAGTGGGAGATGGAGCAGACGCATAGACATTTCACAACAAAAAACATTTTCCTATAACCAAGATGTTGAATCTTCCACCATATGGAGCCTTCTGTGGTTATCTTCTAATAATAATCGAACGCAATTAATTCAGATATGGAAGGAAAAATAACATGCGGGTAATTCTGAGAGTTTGTATGACAATAATTAGTGCATTTCAGTGCTCCTTTTTACCAACCACTCCTTCATACTTTTAGGCTTCATCTCTATAATGTATTATAACAAAGTTTTAAAACGTTGAAATAAGTTTTAGATAGAAGGGTACAATTTAAAAGTATTTGCCTACTAAGTTGTTATTACAATATTTGATAGCAATTCAATAATAATTTTAGTTTGGTCAAGTTGGTAACTACCGAAAAAAATAATATTCTCTTGCGTTGGCAGCATTGCTTGTAAATTTAAAAAAATGCTGTTTGTTTTGATATTTTGCTTCAGTTATTACTACATTGTGTACCCATCCACTGTTTTTTTTTTAAAGATATTATGTGAATGTCAATCTAAATAATTTAAAATGATTTTTGAATTGCAACACTAATTTAGTTATTCTTTGTAAATAAAAAAGGAAATAATGTAAATTCGTTAAAGGGTCCCATCTTATTACATTATTATTTTGTGGTCATGTGTCTTATTAAATTTTAGTTTATAACGATTTTTGATAAAAATATACCTGCCTTATTGTAACCCGTATCCGGAAACTTGTACGTATGCAGTTCGCCGTATCACACTTCACCGTAAAATGTTGTATCGGAAATATATGGCGTATATTAAAGACCGTCCAATTGTCTTTGGGTCGTATAGTACTGACATAATTCATGTCTAAATAAAATACGGTTCTTGTCGGTTTACACTTTATAAGAAGCCAGCAGCAAACATATTTTAGATGCTATACTGGATTTTTTGTTACGTTAGGTTTTCATTCATGAATTCATGAAATTTGCCAAAATCAGTTATGAAAATTAATGCTCATATTGAATCTAATAAAATTGCAGACCGTATAGTAAACGGTCATCTCTCTCCGATCAGAAAGCTCACGGCGAACTGTGCCACGGTGAAATGTTTTATGTACAATTTACATTTAACCATTATAACCATACCGAAGCTGGATTCAAAATATTTCATGGGTTGCCTACACTAAAATCGATGTCAGTGCATCAATTAAATGAACACACGTGAATCAATTGTAGTACGCATTCCATATTATTATGTTTAATAAATGTTCATAATTAAGTGATTTTTAAGTAAAGGTAAACGTTATGGGTAAATAATTATTTATCGAGTTTCGAGTCTTCGCCACTGCATGAAACAGCAAGTACATATTATTATGGTGTTCCAAATGCCAGTTTAATTATAACAATTTGTATTTAATTAAAAATGAAATATTTTTATAAATTATCACCAGTCATCGCGGAAGGCATCCAGATGATTGTGGCACCGATACATTGGAGCGGGCGGTAAATAAATATCTTCACGCTTTTTACCATCATTACTCTTCAGGACTTGTACTGCGTACGACGTGGTATGGATCGCGCGAAATACCAAGACAAACAGTGTGAAATTTAATGACAGCCACCGACTGTGGGTAATATATCTTTGATTTGGTATCGACGTTATGTGAGATTTACCTACTTGAAGACATTTTAATGTAAGAAGGATACAATGATATGCTAAGGTGTGACGACACCACGTCGGTGTTTTGTAAAAAGGGCGTATTAACCAAAATGCTATTAAATAGGAGGAGGATTTTTAACTTTTGACATTCATTAAATTTGTTAATTTCCTGTGATGATTATAAATATCTAACAAGTCCTGTACTGTCCTTATAATATATATATATATATATATAT
The DNA here is from genome assembly GCF_057557595.1 of Rhyacophila brunnea. NCBI lineage: Eukaryota > Metazoa > Arthropoda > Insecta > Trichoptera > Rhyacophilidae > Rhyacophila > Rhyacophila brunnea. Next base: position 46,527,545 of record NW_028233361.1, on the reverse strand, counting down.
ATATCCTTATCATGGCCCCCACATCATGAAGCGGTCCCCCAGGCTAGGATCTTTGGCGGGCCCCCCTGCCTATCACTAAGGATAAAAGCAGTGTGACACTCGTACTGTACAGTAGCGTTTTCCACATGGTGTACACACTGTACACGATAAAATTAATGTGTAGGTATATTTAGTGTTTTATAGTATATTTTAATACATCTATTTGAATTATGGAGATGTCGAGTCTCGATACACAATTAAAAATTGTGCTGTACAACCACATAATTTTAAATAATAATATTATAGAAGGACTTTTTTTTACTATTAGAGCAAATTTGTGATGTGTGTTTATCTCACTTATCTGGTCGAGACTCGCCACGCCGGCCCCCCAGGCTAGAGCCCTGTCAGCCCCCCCTTTTAGGGGCCATGATCCTTATAATTTATATATTATAATATAATTTTAAAAGGCCTAATGGCACATTCGCTTTTTATTCGTAATACTAAGTGGATATTAGCCCTTACGATTATCGTTTTTAAGTACTTTCTTGTGGAGATACAAATTCGCCGTTTTTACACAACAAAGCTAGTAAGGTATATATATATATATATTTTTTTAATAAAATCTTGATTTCGCCAAAATGGTTGATTCGCCCATTTTACAAAACACTGACAGTCCAAATAATATGAAATACGGTATTTGTATTACGCATCCACGCAACTATAAGTGCTTTGCAAGCAACTGCAGGAATTTCGATTAAATACGCGAATACGAAAGACTGACAGAACGATACAAGGATTTATTGCCATGTTAAACATAAATACGAGTCCAGTATATCTACTTGGTGTCTTAATACATCCGCAATGTATTAATTGATTCCATTAAGCACCGATAATTTCCTATTCAATTTACATTGTACAGTTTTCACACGTTTACCATTGTAAATAAATCAATCGTATAAGGAAATCGAAATTTAAAAAATGAGAATGTCACTAATTATTCTTAGCTGTCATTTTGTTTTGGCCAATGTATGGTATTTTGACCAGCGGCGAGCTAAAAGACGTGGTGGTCCGAGGCACTAACTGATTTTAAGCCCCCCTACGATTAAAAAAATAAAATAAAAACAATAAATTTTAATTACCAACGTACCTAGTAAAATATTAATGTACAATTTTCCTAGAATCACGACCTTTAACTAAAAATATCAGTGGTTTATTTGTATGTATACTTAAGTCGGTAGATATATGCTTGAATGATTATGTTATAATCCCCTTCGAAGTTAGTTGCACGGATTTTATTATGCTTTGGGTTATATTTTGTATACTCAGGGAAAATATACTTACTTAACTCAAATTTTGGATTAATTTAATAATTATATGACTGGTTAAAACTGTTTCGAGGCCCCATTTTAAAACATCCAACGAATCGATTGCATTAGTTGCGTCAAAGAAAATCGCTGCTGATTTTTACTGTGTTTAGATTTAACGACACTTTTTTTTATGCCCCTCGGGCATAGTGATTATTAATATTCTTCAATACAGCAGTTAGTTTTTTCAGCTTGTGAATCTGTCAGTACTTTCAATTGACTGTGTAAGGTTTATTTCCCTGTTCACATTAAAACCTTTAAAAGTCATTATTATTTGTGTCGAGAGTCCAATGATATGTTTTTACATTATCTCTCTAAAACGACTTTAAGCTTCCATAAAATTACAAAGCTTTTTTTGCGCGATGCATTCTCTTGTGTTCTCGTTAGCATTATTTTACATTGTACCACCAGTTGCATAATAAACAATGTTTTAAGTGCAGTATGCATTACACGCCAGACGTAATAATTTATATGCATTTTTAATACCCTTAGCCGTGAGTTACTCACTACTTTGTTACGCGATTCAAAAATAAACTTCTAGAGACTTCTTAAAAACTTTTTCAGATCGTACTTCACGAAGTTTGAGAGCGTAATACAAAAGACTCGAAGTAAACTGCGGAAACTTTGCCTTTAGTGCAATAGTTTAAAAGCGCCGTAATTTTCGAAGGCGTAATAGATATGCTTACATTATTAGATGTGACATAGGTACCTACCTGCTTTCGCCATCCTGGCACCTGCGCATCTATAGGTACTATACACAAGACTGCTATAGGCCACTATCGGCAGCTATCGAGGGTAGTTTTTCATTGTTTGTATCGAAGTATTAGCACTTATTTTAACAATTACAATAAGTTAGTTGTAATTGTTACAATAAGTGCTATGTTTTAACACCACCTCTCTTGGCTGTATTAAATTTTATAGCGAGATAGGCAGTTTTGACTGTTTAGATGGAAACTTATTGTAATTGTTACAATAAGTGCTAATACTTCGATACAAAAAATGAAAAACTACTCTCGATAGCTGCCTATAGCAGTCTTGTGTATAGAATAGATGCACTGGTATGTGACAGTATATAGCTGAATGATGAACATTTAACCCACGTCACGAGATCTTGTCAATACGTTTAAAACCGAAATAATAATTTCAGCTACCTACCTTTCTATATGTCTCTAAACATACTAGAAAAATCGGGAATAGCATCTTCCTTCAACTTGAAATTCTTGCCAAAATATTTTACAATGTGTCACTGTTATTTGAAAATAAGCAAGCTCTGCTATGCGCTCTTAAGAATGAAATCTTACTTAGACGAGTTTCGATTCCGAAGTACCTAACGAATAACAAATAATCCAACGTATTTCCAAGTATTACTATGCATTCGAGCCATTAGGTTAATCGTTTGTAATGTTCACAATAGTAATGTTAAAAGTAGGTACCTATTTACTTAAAAATTGTTAGGTTAGGTTAGTACTTTACTGACTTACCATGTCCGATCCTAATAAGATCATATGGGTCTCCACAGAGTGGAGGTTTGTATTAACAGATTTCTGTTTTTACGAGAAATGGATGTTAGCCACTTGCTCTACATATTAGTTCCATACTCTGACTCAAACACAAATTGAAAAAAAAATGTAGGTATTTGCCAGACCCAGGATTCGAACCTAGGACCCACGACGTTATAGGCCGACGCATAAGCCGCGCAGCCATTGTGGGCGTAGGTACTTACCGACTAATTAATAATTTATCAGTCTGAAACAAGGGCGAGCGTGACCAGTTTTTTTTTGGCAATATCAATTAAAGTACGATCTTTTGGTGGTGGAATTTCATAAACAAATCAACATCTTTCTATCTTTGGTTATCCAACAGAAACTTCCAGTCATTTGATTAATTACTTATTTGCCTAATATATTATTACATTGATTGACTTCGTTGTAACTTCCTTCCAGACCCATAGCCAAGGGCCGCGAGCTCTTCGCCAATAGGTATACAACAGAGGTTTCACGATGACGAGAATACAATGTTATTTGACCATCGGTGGCTCAAACTTCCCTTACATAATATTATAATTTGAATCGAATATTATACAATTATTTTAATTAAGTTTAGTTTCGTTTACCGCCCCAATTTTAACAGTCTCAAATGAGAATAAAAAATAGTCACCGCGAATAAATAATTGTTCTCACATAAAATAGCTCTGTTTTTCGGTTCCCCGGGTAACAATGGCGACAATATATCGAGGGGCAAGTTTTTTCCGCGGCGGAATTTTGATGGGCCGGGCCTTCGCACACGTGCCGCGACACATTCCTACACTTTTTGAACTTGCCCGCGACGCATTTTGCCTCATCTTAATCTATTCTTTCGGTAGTCATATAGAAACCAAAGAAATATATATCATAACATAGTTGTAACAGGCGGTTACACAATATAATTGGTATGAAAACACGACGTGTATGAAGGAAAATCGACCGACACCATTTCACAAATGGTGGAAAAGCACGGGAACCGAATAGAATTAAAATTCGCGATTGCATATCTAAATAAACTCTATAGGGGTGGATCAATATGTTTGGCTGCATGTCTCTTTATAAATTGAATTTATATATTTTTCTTAGGTAGGTATGTTTGTATTATGATGTAAATATATAGCACCCCCGCAACTAAACTGCCATAATCCAAAATACGTTAAACAGAGAAAATAAGCTTTCAAGTTTTTACCTTTCACATTTTTGTACTGTGTTTTCGAAATATATTTAGATATTGAACGATTTTTTTTAACTTGCATTTGACGACTTATGTCTGAAAGTATGAAATTTTCTCTACATGTACTATGAGACTATGAAACGTAGTAGGTAACAACCCAAAACACGTAAATTTGGACTTGTGGCGGTTTAGTTGCGGGGGTGCGATATGTGCGATATCCAACTGGCGTTTATGTAGTAGACCTCCATTACAAAGGCTTGCAATAAATCTTTTTGTTAATTTTACGATATTTGAATCATGCTGATTTGATTATGCTGTTTCGAGCTACGAACTCATCTTCGGAAAGGTCTGATATTAGAGTTTCAAACCATTCCAGAATCCAGTCAAATTCGAAGAGTGATGACAAGAACGAGATAGTATTATTATGTTAATAGGTATCTGTTTCCTTTTCTTAATTATGTTATTTATTATAGTAATACGGTATTTAAATTTGTTATTGAGTATTAAAACAGTGTAATGCCAGGCCTATTAAACAGGTGAATATCCACATTCTCTTTCTGTTTTAATTATAAATGATATTTAGGTAGATTCCGTAAAACTATAAAAAATAAAATGTGCCTAATAAATAAACACACAATTATGCCTTTATACCTATATATGTTTATATAATATTTTTAACTTGTTTGGTAACTACCATTTAATTATCTAAGTATAAGTCTAAGTCTAAGTATAAGTTCCAATATTCACATTTATTTGAAAACATATATGAATGTTCAATGGCAGCTGAATGCAGAAGTATTCTAACTCACATTTGATTTTTTTTAGAAGTGAGTTCTTTGAAACAACTTACTTCAATTATTTATCATTTATGTAATTAAATGTATACGTCATATTTTAGTAGAACTGTTGATGAAAAAAATTTATATATATTTTTATAAATTTGTTTGTAGAAGTAATAAATAACTTGAGTACCAAGGCTATTTTAAAGAACACTCATATAAAATATTTCAAATGTGAGTTTGAGAAGTAATTCTGCATACATAGGAATGATTTTAAAATTTCAAAAATAGAACATTGCATATTATAATGTATTGTTTCCACAGCACAAGTATTTTTATAGGTACAGTCCCACCTCTTAAGTATCTAATATATATTGAAAATAAAATTATAATATCGATCCGCGACTTCTGTATTAGTCCCCAGTCTTCCTGCGCCCAAGATATGGCGATGTCATTTTTTTTTAAAGAAAACAGATAGATATGCGAGATTTTTTACTTTTAGTTTTCACATTCGGCATCTCGAGTTATTTCCAAGAATTCGCGTCGCTCCGAAATGGTTATAAAAACATCGAATCCCGGCCCCTGTTTTACCTGAATCAATATTGTGGAAAATTCTCAACATCACCGCAACTACAGGTGACGTTTCAATCTTGAATAATGTGCAGATGATTCCCGGACATTAACTCACGCGGACAAAGGCGCATTCGGAAGTTATTTCACTTTTGGTCGTAATCTCGTAAAACGATGCTGATGTATCAGACACCATTATCTATTTAAAATTTAAAAAAATCGTTACGTCAGTTTTCTAAATAGTAACGGTAGATTAGGTACCATTTTTCCTATTCAATCTGACTACAACAATATTTCCCCTTCTTTTACGTGGTAGGAGTTATTTTGACATATATTTTCCCGTACCTACCTAGAAAGATGTGGGGATAGATGCTTTTATCGTATATGGCCGCTATCGTCATCACGGTCGCACCTGTTGTATCGGGTCTAGGACGATTTGGCACCGGACAACTGGACGCCACGGAATTCAAAAATAAATAGACGTTAGGTATTTATAGGTACTTTAAAAAAAATATTCAATATTATTATTTATATTTCAATGATTATATTATGATTTAATAGTTGGTGAGAATGTAAATATGCAGACGTGAACAATGATTTAATCGTGCATGTGTTTAAGTTCCAACGAAAAAAGAGTTTTTTATTTTATATAAAGCCTTAGGCATGGTAATTCTCAATCAGCGATAAAGAATACATTAAGTTAAGAGTAAAATGAATTCAAGCTACTAAGTAGTAGATAGAAACTGATTAAAATACCTCGTCTACACGTGCCTACGACAGTGCGGCGTCCAATTGTCCGGAGGTCAGTCGTCCCATTCCCGTTGTATCAGCTTGTCTTGCTCGGCGTCTCTCCCAATCTATATAGGATTGGAATTAAACCTAAAGTGGTTTATCTATAGTCACCTGTACCAGTCACATCTAGATTCTAGATCTAAATATACTTCCAAAAAAATATTAATTTGCGGACCCGAGATTCGAACCAGAGATACATAGCGTTGGAAATAAGATTTCTGATAATACTCAGATATAGCAGCATCATTTTACAACCACTCTACGGCATGTGCGAAGCGCTTTCTAAATAGAAACCTATTCTATATGTACATATCTAATTTATTTACGTAGTACGTACCTAGCTAGGTTATCTAAAGTTAAAAAAAATGAAAATTCTTTTAGTACCTATCTAGTAAATACTCACCTACCTACTTGATATAAAATATACTCCTTACGATATTTACTATATATTATATAATAATATATAACAAAAGTGCGCTTTTGTCTGTGTGCGCTGATGTCTGCAGGTCCTTATATATTATTATGTGCCTATGTTTGGCGTACTAATAACACCGCGCTAGAATCCGATGCTCGTCAAGACCGACTACTATATTCAGGCCATAGCACTGAATTGTTAATTACGATGATAGTGTTAATTATTAATTATCTTCGAGTTCAATGCGGTATCCTATTCGCAATAAATGAAGCTTTTTGATTGCATATTTCGTTCAAATTAATATTATGTAGGTATTTCAATATGCAATAATCATCAGTTTCTACAAACAGTTAACTATATTGGATTATAAGTATGAGCGATAACTAGCACTAGCATTGAATTACACATTTTCGCATCACGGCCTGACTATAATAGGCCATGGATGCGCATTTGTCCGACGACAGCGCAGAGTAGTTATATCAACTCATATGGGTACTTTACACGAAGAACTTTAGCTATGAAAAAGTCCGTAAAATTTAAGGATAGAAGTTGTTGAATTTATAATGTAGGTATAATAAGATAGTAGGTGTAACATGTCTTTGTCTTTTAAAGCTTGCGTTCATGTCTGAGGTACCTATAAAGAATCCGTTCTGAAAGCTTATTTTAACAATCATTTTTCAGTACTTACACTTACTTACTTTACAACAAAATACAATGTGGCTAACTATGTTTTCTACACAATATAATATGTAAGGTGATATTTTTAGGGGAATTGTCTGTAAGTTATTCTCTTAGCCCCATTGGTGTACTTTCGTTAGTGGCGAAGGGTGGAGGTAGGTTGTCAAGATCCGACAGAAATAGTGCACACTAAACTTTCTCAGTCATACTTACGTATTTGTTTTCATTGAAATAAGACAACAATGTGCAGACACTGTTGGTTGGTTTTTAAAAATCCATTAAACCCTGCCTGAACCAAACCATTATAGTTTTGGTATGTTATTGGCGATCCGCCAAAAATAGTGCACACTTTTTCAGTCATACTTATTTGTTTAAGTACGTTGAATTATGAATACATATTATTACACAATGGTGTTGGTTAGATTCTTAAAGTTCATTAAGTCCTGGACATGCCAAACCATAATAAATAAAAAAAATTCTTCTATCTATAAAACATCTAAAATTATGTATGATTTAATGGCATAATTTGAGATATTTTATAGATAGACGAGTATTAATTATTTGACTAATTTTTGTAATTTTTTGACTATTATCTATTATGGCTTGGTTTACGCAGGGTTTAATTGAATTTTAAAAACTAACATACACAATCTACATCAATGACGAAAAGAAACGTATGACTGAGAAAGTTTAGTGTGCACTATTTGTGAAGAATCTTAACAGCATTCCTCCACACTTCGCCACTGACCTTCGTAACTACGCGAATTAAAAGAAAGGCCAGGTTAATAAAATGTCAATTAAAAATAGTCCTAATAACAATATGTTATTTATTATTAAATAAACTGTTTTATATCCGATAAATAATTCACGAATGCAGTATTCTCGAGGTGGTTCGAATGTTCTGATTTTTTCATTGTATGAATGATTATTTAAAAAAAATATCAAATACCTAAGTAGGTACCTACGTTAAAACTAAAATTTGGAAAGATCCTGAAACCGTCTTAGAATTAAGATAAGTACCTACCTACGGATTGTTAAAATTATATAAGTATCTTGATTAAAAATCACAAAAGATCATCGCCGATATTAACGATTGATAAGCTCTGACAAAGGTCGACATGGACGAGGTTGCATTTCCCGCCAATTAGCGGTCAAGGTATGATCTGTGTCACGTATTCACAGCATGGCTCCCACAAAGTGGGGCTGACTGGGCTCTAACCTGGGGGCCCGGCGTGACGGGTTGACCAAATAAGTGAGATAAATACACATCACAAATTTGTTTTAACATTTTAAAAAAAAAGTCGCTATTATACTTCATGACCATCGATATTTTAAATTATATGATTGTGAGATGTAATTTTTGACTGTTGTGTGTGGATGGATACTCGACAACTCCACGATTAAAATATATGTGTTAAAAATAGAAAAAAATCGTTAATAATACACTAAATAGGTACCTAGACTACCTAGTACCCTTAATTTGACCTGAAACACAATTTGAAAAACGTTAACATAGTGCGTCACACTACCTTTAACCTTAAAGATAGGCAGGGGGCCCGCCAAAGATCCTAGCCTGAGGGCCCGCTTCAGGACGTGGGGGCTATGATTTACAGTTGAAATATAGCCTTTCTATTAAATCTCTAAATCCATAGATTTATTTATTTGAGACACATTATGAATATAACAAATTATTAATTCAGTCGCTTATAACATTATAATTAAAAATACAAAGCAAAGATTCGAATAAGTTTACGTTTCTAAACAACGTATTGATTAGTAACGTAGATGGCGTAATTAGTGTTATATTATAGTTCATTGATAATCACCTACAGTATCTTCTGTTGGTCAGATTTCACGTTCACAAAAATGTGACATGCGGAGTTCATTTTGATATGGAGAGAATTTCAAATCGCCGACATGGCTGAAAGGCAAAGGACGTAAATTTCGTGACTCGAGGACAAGCGGTGGCGGGTTCATATTCGCGCACCTGGATGAACGTATGCGCGTCTCATAAAATGTAATATATAATAAATAACAGAAAGAGAAAAGAATAAAAAGGAGCAAGTATACGTGTGGGGAGAGGGGGGCAAGATGTAGCACTTGCTTTAAGCTCGGTGTGCATGGGACATTTTTATTAAAAAATATATCGAGATTGCATATTGTCATATTCATTGTTAATTCGTATTAACGAGTATTAGATTTCAAAATAATGTCTAATAAAAATTATAACCTTCTCAAAAGATTCAGATTATTTTCTTGGAAATTCAAGGTAATTTATAAAATGTGTGTCTATTCGCTATACTAAAATCGTCACTTTTTTCTTTTTTTGACCATGTCCGATCCTAATAAGATCATAGGCTTGTATTAACAGATTTTAATTTTGTTTTTACGAGAAATGGATGTTAGTCAATTGCTCAACCTATTAGGTCCATACTCCGACTCCAAACACAAATTAAAAAAATACATTCTGTTAAAAATATTTTTTTTTGTACTTACAACTAGACTGTTATACGTATATCTGTTATGTCAATCAGTTATAAGTTTTTTGACTATATCCGATCCTAATAATATGATCATACGGGCGCCTCCACAGAGTGTAGGTTTTCAGTTATAACATAAGATTAAAAAAACTAATAAACAAAACACTACATAAATAATCGTTTTTATTTTGTGTTAGCGATCCGCGAAATATTTCTATGTTTGAGAGTGACACTCATACAATATTTTGGGGACCAAAAAACAACTAAACTTAAAACATATAGGTAGATAGGAAAATAATTATGTTATTTTATTTCCTTTTTTGTCTGCAAAATCAATATTAACATTGAAATTTACATTGCCATTGGGATAATTGTTACCAATTTTTAATTTATTATTGTCTGAAAATGTCATATTACGTATTGACAGTTAGCTGGAGACATACAGAGAACCATTCTCAGGGCGATTTGAACGTTTAGTAATAGTACCTACTTCGAGTTGGTATCTCACATTCTAGAATTTCACAAGATTATCTACACTATAGATAAATTTCAAACTGATAGGTTTGAACAAAATATGGAAAAGGAGTGAATATCAAAATTGAGCAAATTTCGTCTGGTCTAGCTTTATATAATTATGCTGTTGAGATTTGGACATTAAATACAGACCTACAAACTTATCTGAAGAATGGGATGGGGGAGCCACTGTCGAAAACTACCCAATAAAGACTCGTAACTGGATAAAATCTGACATTTGAATGAAACTTTCAAAATGGCGTCCTATGTTAGTTCGTAGTTCCATTTTTGGCCATTCTACAGATAAGTTTGTAGGTCTGTAAGTATGATTGATACAAATACTTAAGAAATACACATCGTTAGCGGAAATAGGTGGTTGATTACGTGATTGTCCGACTAAGTGAAGGTCGCTAGAGGATATAAATAGGACATTTTAAAGGAGTTACGATGATAGTGAGGTATACGAAAACGATGAAGGCTTTATTAAACTAAATTTGAATTTTCCACTGGTTGCTTTCACATTAAAAATATTTATGTCCCACATATGTATACGTGTAAGCCAGTCTTGTTCGAAGCTCACCGGCCCAACGTAAATGGGCCACATCTGGGAGTCGCCGAACACGCATTTGCATAGTGGGTGAATTGAAAGTGATGGTACTGCCACCGTCCGCCATTACCCCCGTTTTCCCCACACTATCTTAGCATTCTGCGTTATCCTCCATCGCTAGATTCAATATGGAAGATAAACGTAATATTTCTTCTCTGGATGCTAGATGATTGAGACATTGAAACATGCGTCATAGTTTGACTATTATTCAAGTGGCGCCCAGTGGTCCCAATCGTGGGGCACATTTTTTGATTACGTCAACAATCAGCTAATCTCAAATGACTAAATGCATAGTAACATGTATATTAATGGATGAGTTTATTTGCTGATGAGCTGATTTTCGGGCGCATAACTAATAACGTAGATATATAAAATCTGACGAAAAGTGTCAAATTGACTGCTTAATTAATTAATGAGATTTTGATGTAATTTTGTTATAAATCATGTTTTATATGCTCACACAAAATTTCAAATTCCAAAACATAAACCTAAATAAATGCGTTATCGTTCTTCACACAAAACAGCCAACTGCATGTGCCAAATTAATATCATAAATGGACCAACTCCGCTTTTTATATAAATAATTTTCTTTTATACTATAATATATAAAAGGGAAGCTAATATAGTGTATTAATTTATAGTGCAGGTTATTTGTAAAAAAATAAATTGTAAGTGTATTTTTGTAATTGTTAAATTCCGCTCGATAGTAAAATTATTAAGTTTTTTCTCCATCCTGAACAATTTGCACAAGTGGAGTAAGCCGTTTGCAGATCGAAATGTCATACTTACATATTTACATTTTGTTAACTTAAACCAAGTGGGTATTATTGTGAACAAAGACAAAAAGGATTGATTACGATTATCTATGAAAATACGAAAGATTAACTATTTATGAGTGATGCGTGCATTTACTCAATTAAAACACCGATAAAGTAACCAATTGATGAGTTATTTAAAATGTATAGGTACTAACTATTAATTTATAGTTATCCAATTTAAATTGCGCAATTCAAATTAAATTACCTAACAGAGTACTGCGTAATCATACTGAAATCATTCAGCAGACCGCTTATATAATCGTACTTTAAATGAAAAAAATGAGAAACAAAAATAAAGAATTATAATTCATCACTTGGAAAAACCTTAGAAACATACATATTCTAGAATTTAGAGTCCAGACCTGGGCAAAGTATGGCTCACCAAGTTTTTTCTGTGGGACCCTCGAACGTTAATCGTATTTCTGAAGAAAGTTTACGTTTAAAAAAAAATTAATATGGGTAAGTAGGTACATGAATTGCACTGTCGAGAAGAAATCTGAAAATTTTACACACTTTTAATTCAGACAAATTCGAGCAACTTAAAAATTCTGCTCGAAAAATTTTAGTTACTTTTTGATCAACCTACACGTGTGAACAAACATTTTCAATCATGAATATCAATAAAAACTCTTTACGATCAAGAATCACCGATGAACATTTACAAGCAGTTTTAAGAATTAACACGTGAAATTTTAAAAAAAGTTGAAAAATTTCATTACTTACGTTAATTTGTTGGCTATTAGAGAATCATCATTTTTTTTGTTGAAATTCCTTTTTCATGATAATAAATAATGCATGTCTAAATATAATATTTTACTTGCGGCCCACTGTTCATTTTATATTCCTAATGTGGTCCTTCATCTAAAATGTTTGTGCAAATTATATTTAGACAACTAGTATTACTGTATGCGAAGGACGTGTGTTCGAATCCTACTCGGCTTAAAAAAATGATTTTTTAGAAGATAGGTAATACCTACCTATAATATTTATGAGATTTTGAAATATACCTATGTAGGTATTCTCAGTGAATAATGGTACATTCTTAAATATTATGCCTATGTATTGAAAAATTAAAAAAATATTTTGGTGTTTTAATAATTTAATAATTAAATATTTATGTATGTATTCATAATACTGATGGCGTAGAGGGGGAAAATAAGTGACTTTTATTGCAAGCATGCAGGTACGTTCCACCTAATTTTGTGGACAGGGTCCTCTAATAAATGATAAATAATAATGTATCATGTTAGTTTTAGCCGCAACATTATTGTCACATAAATTAGGAAAGAATATTTAGCAAACAAGAAGGGTCCGCACACGTCATACAAATAATGCTACTGATATGGTAGACCAGTGCGCCGATGTCAGATCTCATTGAAGTATATTGGATATGAAGATATAAAAGCACATATCCGGATCATTCATTCGTAATATTTGCAGAGTTATGGTACAGAGTCAGAAGGGAAAACGCTAATTTAGAAAGCTACAGTCCCGTAATCGATTGTACCTACAACCAAAAGAAAGAAGCTACGGTTCTTTCAATACATTCAGCTAGCTATACGCAGTAAAAAATGCAAGTGACTATCACTGATATAACGACATTTGAAACGAATCAAAAACGAAAAATATTGTAATAATCGATAATTGAATACCGTTGAGTAGAAAGGTGCTATGTGCAAAAATCAAAAGTGTGGGAAATTAAGAAAAACATTTTATTTGTTTAAAACATTTATTCATTTTTTTCAGTAAACTTACAATGCAGCTCCGATATTAGGCATCATATTATGTTACAATACTTAAAAAAGCAATATAATAATGATATGAAAAAAAAATGAAAAATTGTGTACAACACGCCGGTACTGCCATTTGTTGATCGATCATATAATGTTTTCTATACTTATGGAGCCATAGTTCTTTTGCAATTTAACGCAAGCAGTAGTAGTACTAGTACTTGGCACCCATTCCATGTAAAATATGTTTTTTTTGTATTTTTGGTACTTTGCACCTTTCTGCTCGACGGTATTCAATTATTATTAATTGCACATATTTTATAATTTCGTTTGAAATATTAATCAAACCAAGTATAGTTTCTTTAATTCACGAAGGTTCGATCTAGATGTGCAATATAGAAATTTAAATCTGTAATATTTACTAGTTATTTATATATATATATTATGCGGTAGGCGAGGTGAGTAGATAAAAATACGTGTATTTTTCATTATTCTAATACAAGAAAACTTAAGTTTGAATATGATGTCGATGGATATTGACAATTTGATAACGTAGATTAAAAAATCTGTAATTAAAGAATACAACATTCCTTATTGCGTAATGGAATGAAACCGTATTTTGATATTAATTGTAAGCCATTAAAAGACCCGCTGTTTATGGGGTTTAAAGTGGGGGAAAAGTGGAAAACTTCAAAAAACGATTGGTAATTAAACGGTCGACAAATTATTGACAAACCTATCTCTGTCACATTCTATATTTCTTCCTGACATAATATCGAAGGTCAAACGCCAAATTGAAAAGATATAATATATCGTATAAACGGTTATAGGACTAATATTATGAAATGATACTGGTGTCTAGGTATTTTATTACATTATACAATATGAGAGTTTAGTCAAACTGCTTAATGTCTCTAGGTCCTGGTCCAGACAATTTGGAGGGATTCTTAAAGCGGTGTTGATCAGATGCTTATTTAAGGAATAATTTTTCAAAAACAACTTTTCATATACAACGTTTTTAAGTTTTATGTTGAATCATATAAACTTGACTTGACTTGACTAACTTGATAGAAATACTGAATAATGGAAATGTCATTTTATATTGATTTCCATAGTAACGCACGTATATATTATTTGATAATTTAGTTGCTAGGACCCCCTAGCAACCAATAATGGTATCGAAATAACTTTTCATACAAAATAGAATTAACAAAAAATGAATTCAATTCTACTTAACGCATTCGCTGCTGAGTATCTGATTTTTAAATTACCACCTTTAAAATGCACGTCAATTACATCGATCGGCCGCCTGGTCATTACGCGCATGTGCGTCTACAGCGTCCAAAGTATTAAAGATGGCTAATAGTATTAAAAAAATGCATTGGCATCGTGTTCTGATATATTCTAAAAGTTTCAAATGTCTAGCTAGTCGGAAAGTTAGTTAAAAATCGATTGCAAGATTTGTACCGGACAAACAACTACCGGACAAATAAGAATATAATAACAAACTAAAGTGATGAATCACAGCTAAGTCGAATCAATGAGCGATACTAAATTTTGAGAAAATCAACTAGTGAAATTTATATCACAGAATCAATCGGCGCGGGTGTATTTGTGCGAAAAATGTAGCTGGGACAAATTCGCGCAGTGCGTGCGTAGCGAGCGTTGTAAATGGAATTATGTCACCTCTGGGAGAGGCGGCTGGGTCGTAAAAGCGACTTACCTTGCGCGAGGCGTACGACTCAATGGGTCCCCCGCTCCTAGGACAACTGGAAAGGGGGCACATTTATACTGTCAATGTGGACGATTTCGCAAAATAATATTGAGAAAGTTTGCTGATTGACGAAATATCGTTTTGAACATCTCTTTTTTTAAGACGGTAAACATGATATTAGTATGACGTCTAATATTTTTTAAAAGCTCAAGAATTCATTTGAACTTTGCTAACTAAAAATTGCGCCCGCATAAAAAAAATAAAACAACTGTGATGAATCAGTTATAGATCTATCTTATAGACCTAATTAAGAATATAGGTAGGTCATATTTGTATATTTGTATATACGGTTTGACGCCCGTCGAAAACATACTCAGGTATTTTAAATAATTATCATCATAAGATTCAGTTTATGTACTTAATTGAATCTTCTACTTATTGTGCCATTCCCTAGCGGAGGTCAGCCATCATCAAAGCGATCTTATCTTTGCCGTCTGCTACCCGGAACAGTTCAGTGGAGCTGCACTCGTACAGGTTCTTAAGCCACGAAATGCGGCGCCGTCCTCTGCTACGCTTCCCATTGATCTTTCCTTGAATGACAAGTTGGGGAATGGTGTATTTTTGTAGGACAAAAATACTTAATTGAATAACATATTATATAATATTTAATATAATCAAAATGTGTTTTTCGGACTTTTGCCACACTCCAGCACTTTCGCCTGATTGGAGACAAGAATGGAGATAACTAAACTGACTCCAGCTCATTGGAAATCTCAGTTTTTACCCGGAAACGGCGGGTTCACCGCCAAGCTTTGAAACTTTGGTGTGATAAGAGTTCCACACATGATTATTAATTATGAAAAAATGAGAAATTGGTTGAAAGGGAAGAACAACACAAGTCTGTCTGACCTGGTTTTCATAAGGACTAAGCAGTTCCAATATTTTATTTAATGCAAAGCCACACCATTGTGTATTATTCGGGGGCTAGGAGGGATAATTAGCGATACTCCTGCGTTCCGCCTGCCTTCTGTCATTGTTTAAAATGTATTACCGTTTAAATGTATACATGTTCGCAATGTTCATGTAAGAATGAAAAGCTCTGCATGACTTTATAAATATAGTACTGTGGGAAAACTTTCACTTTTCTTTTAAATATGTACACCAATCCAATTTTCTCATCGTGGTCTTCTGCCACTCATTCAAAAGTAACCCTCACTCATAAGGATACAGTATGTAGGCATAACGTAATTGAAAAAAATACCTGGACTTATTTAAAATTTTCAATTAAATACCAAACATTCTTGTCGAAACAAGAACACATACTTAGATCGAAATACATTCGTAGAACAAGTTAAAATAGCATACTGCATAGGTATACAAGTAAAAATATCTACACAGTACACACGTCACACAGTATATGTAGGTAGGGAAAACTTTCTTGGCGTGTAAAAATACAAGCAAATGAAACTAATGACGTGTTTACTCAAAAGAAACAGGAACTATCAAAGTAACTGGAGAAATGGAGTTTGTCACACGGTGTTCATAGTAATTTTATTTTTGTGTTTACCTATATTCAATTTAAGATACGTAATTAACGGAATTCATCCCATATACTATCTTGCTGTCTTTAATTTACTTCACAAATGTTTAAAAATGTACACATTTGGCGCTAGCTAGAGCCACCAGCAGTGCTACCGCCTAGTGGGATAACGATGCAGATTTAGCCTATATTATATACCTGCATTGGCGGCTTAATCCGGAAAAACCTAGCAGGTCAATTTTGAATATATTATTTTAATTTGCCTTTTCGTTGTATACTGAAAAGACGTATTGCAAATTGACTTTTTATACATTATAGAATAAGTGCTAGAAATTGTTATAGGTCGGTACCTACTACCCCTTCAAAAAATGTCCGTTTTTCATAACGCCAACCCATCGTTAACCGAAATTGCACACAACGCGTTATAATTTTTTGTAACTCAGGTCCACTTTTCTTTCTTTGCTTTTTGAAAAATCATCAATCACACGATTATAAAAATTGTCTATTTTTCCCACATATTTTTTTTCAATACTGAGCATTGCAAGAGCGGTCAGTCTATCCTGGCCCTATTGCGTAGAAAGGTTTTTATTCTTTTGAGAGTGGAAAAACATCTTTCACTTTCAACTGTTGTCATTGGTATGACGCAAATAAATTGGAGAACTTTGATCGACTCGGAAAATGTTTCGTTGAAATTATTGCTGAGTAAAAAATGTAGAAGAGAAACTGCACTAATAGCGCCATGCAAATCATCTCGTTGATAAAACACCAATAATTCATTTTTTAACTTGATTATGTTTATTTCTTCTAACAGTTTTACCAAATTTACTTGACGTGTGGGAAAATTATTTTTAAAATCAGTGTAATTTTCTTTATTGAACAAATCGGATATAATGAGATGATCGATGGATGCAAATCGTGCTTCCATTTCCATTATAATTGTATCACAGACTTCAATTGCTACTGCGTGCGTACTAACTGCTTCACAAAAATGTTATAAATCACCAAAAACTCCTTATATATTATTAAAATAACCAAAGGCATTCGTCAAAACCTGTCAACGAATCCGAACCGCATACACAGTTGCGTCTTGAGACCAATTATCTAATCAGTGTTATCATTCTGTTTCATTTAATTAGGTGAAAAAATCTTTTGTCTCACACTCGGGCATTGCCGATATTACAGTAATTCACGCACCGTTACAAGCTTCGATCTCGTATTTTGTGTTATATCGATCTCTGTCTTATGTATGAGAAACGAGAGAGAAAATTTTATAAAAATATTCAATTTGGGTCAATTTTCAGACTGCCGGCGAACACAATATTTTTGTTCGGGGAATTATCGCCCAAACAAAAAAAGCCCAATAGACTGGGTTGACACAATATCGCGCGCCCTATAATTTCAAATCCACCGATTATTATTAATATTATTATATATGACATTGCACATATTATTAATATTATTATGTCGATTGTAAGGTATTTATTTTGGCAGGTCAATGACCGAATGACCTATAGAGGGAGCCGCCAGTGTATACCTGTGACCAAATAAAAAAAACTACAAACCTATAAATTCAACGTAGATTGGTGAGAGACATAAATATTGTTTTATTCTAATAATATGATGTATTTCTCAAATACATAATCTAAATTCACTGTCTACGTTATCCAAATTCCATTGGTACAAAATGTCCGCCATTCCTTTTTTGTCTATACATATGCTTCTGATGATGATGATGGGAACCCCTCTAATACAATAAAGGTATTTATAATAATAAAAAATATATGTTGTTTTGTGGTACCTACTTATCTTTTATTTAATGAGATTTTTTAAATAAATTTATTCGTTAAGCAAAATAAATATTATTTACCATACACATGTAAAATTAATATATGTAATTAATATAAATCTGAATCACCTAATCATTCTAATCAGCTAAACATTCAAAAGGCGTAGCTATAACTTATACCTAATTATCGTTCAATCTTGATTCTAAAAACTGTGAATGGAGTTTTACGATACTACAGTTGGTTCGATTAGTTATATCTGGATAAGTATACGTATACTTTTTAAAAGCATTGACAATTAATGTTTTATATAAGAAAATTATCTACAAGATTCTAGTCAATAAAATAAAAGACAAGTATACCATGAAGAAATTTTGTTGGTAAATAAATATTGGAGAAATTATCAAAATACAGTTTTCTAAGAAGACTGTAAAATATATTTCTAGGTTTCTTTTATTTTGTTAACTGTCAATTCATGGTGGAACTGCATTGTATTGTTGTTTTTATTTAATAAAACGCATTTTTTTGTAGTACTTATTCCACTTTTAATCAATAGATCAGGACTGGTTTCGTCCGCCTCAGAGGGACATTTTCTAGTGAAAATGTCCCCCTGAAATTGAATATTGAAAATGTCCCTCTGAGGCGGACGAAACCGGTCCTAATTTATTGATTAAAAGTGGAATAAGTACTACAAAAAAAATTGCGTTTTATTAAATAAAAACAACAATATTTCTAGGTACCAAAAAGATGAACTATTTACGTAAAAAAACTTACTTTATTTCATACATATTACAATGTATAGTCACGTTGTAGTAACCCTGTATATAACAGGAAGAAAAGGAAAGAAAAAACGATATGCTACGATATGTACAGACGAACGAATAAATTTAATAGTTTCTCCATTCTCTTTTTGGCACCAATTCCCTTTGATATCGAATACCGGATCATTATTTGCATAGTTAGGCGAAGATACTCCTTTCCTATCTACCAATTTGAATAACGACGTACGCCTTCATATCCAAAAAAATATAAAAAATAGAATACTTTTCCCGGGAAAAGTATTCGAAAAGCGCTCGGAAATATTTTTATTAAAAGGCAACCAGGGAATTTATGCTTTTAGTTGTTGAAAATGATGTGATACTCAATACTAAGAAATTATGTTTTTTATACAATGGTTAGTTTTGTTTGATGTACCTACCTAATTCCGCCGTCTTTTTTTGTTCTTGTTTAAATAAGATAATCCCTTTCATTAAACGAATACTGATTGTAATTTTGTAAAGGGATGTAAAAATCACAAAGTGATTTTTTTAATATTAACTAGCTCAGAGTCGAGCAAAATGTTTGAACATGGTGAATTGGATTTGAAATAATAACGATGGTTTTATACTTGTAATGGAAGAATCAGTCAGAGGTCTATTTTAGAGCAGATTTTCATGTTTGTGCTCGATAAAAAAACGCGATAATTTTGGTGTTCATTGAAAAATTAAAATCGTCCATTACTACCACTGTTAAATTAATCGCAAATAGGTTATAATAATTAACCAATCAATATTCCGTATGATTATAATATAATCATCAGCCGGGGTCGATCCACTGCTAGATGAAGGTCTTCCCTGACTCTCTGTTCTCTTCTCCTAGTTCTTTGCTACCCCGTACAACCATCGAATTTTATTAGTTCGTCCATCCAGCGGGTTTTAGGGCGTCCCTGTGGGCATTTAGTGCCCCTCGGGTATCACTGTGTGACGATATTTCGTTAACCACTCGCCGAACGCCATGTTTAGCCCATTGCCATTTCATCTGCTTATCAACCTCTATCACATCGCGTACTCTTGTCTACTTCCTTATCCATTGGTTTATTTTGTGATATTTAAGCGTTATGCCCAATATGAACCTTTCCATCCCACGCCTAGTATTACGTACATAATATACGTAGCATGTTTTATCAATAGTTTTACCATTGATATGAAAACATAACACGTAATACATTGTCGATATTTTAATAAATTGTCACTATTCTACAACCAATATGGATGGCATGTGTGTACGTGGTCGCAGTCATGATTTATTCTGGATTGGAACCGTTTCCTCGCGTCAAGCCTATCAGGCACCATTAGCGAGGGGTGCAAGACTAGTAAATGCGCTCCCTAAAGACATAGACATTTTCAATGATGTACTTTGCATTTTATTTTTGAAACTGTATTTTTCTGTATAAAATTGTATATTTTCCGTTCTCAAAAATTATATTTTTCTGTATTAAATTATACTTAAGTATGTTTTGATTATATTTTTTTTTTGTTATTATTATTGTTATTATATATATTTCTTTTTCTATATTCTCTTCTCTCTTGTGAGGGTAATGTTTGACTTATAATGTAAATCTCATGTTGTGTACGTCTTGAATTTAGATTTGTTATGTCCACAATGTTTTGTATTCTTAAATAAATAAATAAATAACCATGGCCCCCACAAAGGGGCGGGGCTAACATGGCTCTAGGGGGCCCGGCGTGGCGGGTCGACCTGATAAGTGAGATAAACACACATCACAAATTTGCCCTAATGGGAAAAAGTCGCCTGCGGCGCCATGTTATTTATAGAGTGTTAACATTTTAAAACGTCTGTTTGTGTGATGCAATTTTTGATTACTGTGTGTCGATATTCGACAACTCCATAGTTCAAATGGATTTATTCAACAATACAAAAAAATGTTAAAAATACACCGAATACCCTTAATTTTACCTGAAACAAAATTTGGAAAACGATTCTACAAAAAGTCCCACTGCCTTTAACCCTAGCGATGGGTAGGGGGGCCGCCGAAGATCCTGGCCTGTGGGCCCGCTTCAAGATGTGGGGGCCATGGTCATTACGCTGTGTATGACGTGTAATATAGATGGGAGCGGACGTCGGGTAGCATAATGGTACGTGGAAGAAAGAAGAAATTTATAGATCTACAGATCTCCACTGAGACGTTCGCAGTCAGCCCACTATCATGGGTTTATTTTATAGTCTAATTACTCTAATTGATTGTTAGGATTAGGCAATTATCCCACAGTTCGGACTGCCATATGTTTTTTACTTTTCTATCACAACTATAAAGGCTTGTTGCCACAGATTAAAAAGGTGTCGACTTCATAAAATGGCTTAATCTATTATACGATAAACACCGGAAATAAATGACACCACTTTCATACTATGCGTTTATGAGCGAGTTGAGCCGTGTTGCCGATTTTATAATATTGTCAACTTAACCACGGCCTCTGCTAAATGAAATCTATTTTCAGGGCCGCTGCTAGGGATAAATCTGCCCGCGTGCGATAAACAATGACGCTCTCTG
This sequence comes from Rhyacophila brunnea, assembly GCF_057557595.1. Taxonomy (NCBI): domain Eukaryota; kingdom Metazoa; phylum Arthropoda; class Insecta; order Trichoptera; family Rhyacophilidae; genus Rhyacophila; species Rhyacophila brunnea. The sequence continues at coordinate 46,505,754 of NW_028233361.1, read as the reverse complement.
ATGGACATAATAATCTTTACTTATTTTTCAGCGATACATTTAATCACGTTCTGCAAGCAAAACGCATTTTTAACATAAATAAAAATCGTAAATTACCGATCAGCATACTTAAATCGTTTAAACATTGTTTATTTAGTCTGACGTCATATATTATTATATAGTATATATCACATCAAGAATCATTTCACCAATAATTAAGCTCAAACCACAGTTATGTACCTATATACCAATTACGTAAAGACGCATTAGTCGAATGTACTTATTATCTATTAATATCTGAAAAAGAAAATAATATGAAGTGATTTACATAGGTACCTACCTACGTGTAGATAAGAACACAGTTAAAATTAAATTCTGACACCACCTCAGAGTAATGATATATAGAGAGCGCCTATTTTTTGGCAAAATGAAACCGTGTTTCTTGTATATAACGCACAGTAGAACCTCAATTTTTTTTTAATAAATAACTTAACTATGAAACGTTATATAGGTAAATCATTCTACAGTGGCACCATAGGCGTTTCGCGTATGTATTGGAATTGTTTGCTGTAGTGCAGGGGAGGGCAAACTTTTTGGATGGAGGGCCAAATTCAAGAATTAAAAATGAGCGGCGGGCCGCAAGTAAAATACCATTTTTAGATATACACTATTTATTATCACGAAAAATAAACATTACAAAAAAATAATGAGAAGAATGAAACTGATGTACCTTTTTTAACATTTTTTTAAATTCATGTGTTAATTTTGTAGTTGATATTCTCAAAGCTGCTTCTAAATGGGCATCGGAGATATTTGATCGTAAAGAAATTTTATTGAGGTTCATGATCGAAAATGTTTGTTCACATATATAGGTTGATCCAAAAATAACGAACATTTTTCTTGCATAATCTTTAAGTTGGTCGAAATTGTCTGAATTAAGGGCATTGTAAAATTTGGAGATTTCTTCACGACGATGCAATTCTCTTAAATCAGTGTCACACTGCAGATCAATAATCTCAAGTTGTAGCTCTGTTGGCACACTATCAATATCTATTGAAATCGATGTTCAACGTAGAAAATAGTGGTTACATAGTATGAGACGAGACGCAAGGAAGACGTACTGAGATAATACATTTACGAAACCAGAAATTCTTCAAATTTTAATCTATTGTCAATATTTTTCAAAAAATATATAAAAAAAAGTTATTCGTAATCAGAAGTACAATTAATGATGGCGGGCCGCAAAAAAATACCCGGCGGGCCACATGCGGCCCGCGGGCCGCAGTTTGCCCCCCACTGCTGTAGTGCCTGATTTAATGCTAACAAACACCACTACAACTGCAAGTCGCTTTTTCCGAAACCAATGGTGCCACTGTAGAGTGATTTACCTATACCATCGTGTTGCTTCTAAGTACGGCCACCAAATTTAAACACAACATAGTTAACCATATTTCCTACTAAAATAATTAAAAATAATTACCAGTTACTTTAGATTTAACACAGAAACAATAAATTTCAGCAACACGTGCTCGCAGTTTTTAAATGAATGTCAAGTCAAATCCATTTTTACCGGCGACGTTTCCAAAAAATATTTAATTCAGCCGTAGAAATTCTATCTTACTCTAACGCATCATTCGGAGAAATAAGCGTGCCGAATGGTTACTCACTCGCACGTATGGTTAGTTTTTGTTCAGGCCTTGGACATCGCAGTATAGAGGCGGATGGCAACCGCCTCTTTGGTTCAGCCGACCGTAGACGATGCACACATTGCGTATATGGAAGCGCCGTCCCTGTCCATTTCTTACAAGAATTAATATTCGATGAGGTATGAGGTTTCAAAAAGAAAAAAAGGGGTTAAGTCCTAGGTATTTTGATAATAATTATCGTAAGCGAAACCGTGAAACACTGTAGGTTTACATTTGAAGGATGAACTATAAGTGCATACCTACCTCGGAACCTATCATGAATATAAAAATAGCGAGGGAAAATTATTATTCAAAGAAGAATAGTGAGGGATAAGTTTCCATGAAAGTTAGGCGAAGAAAAATCCAGAACAATCCGGAGTGCTCCTTGCGTGAAACTAATAATATGTAGGTAAGCGAGCACCTACATACATACATGCATTATGCCCGCTCGATTCGATCGCTCGGGGAAGAAGATGGAAACTTAAAAATGCGACATCTATCGCTCTGACTTGGATTCGCGCAGTTCTAAGTGAGTTTATGGTGTCTATTTTTGTTTGTTTATACATTTTCAAAAAACTGACCTTATATTATGGCGACTGAGAAGTGAGAACACGGAAAGTTAAAAGCTTCTAAGCTATTGTCGAACAAGAACTTCTTGTCTACGTGTTAAAACTGTGAACTGACAAGCCCCTCATATTCAGCTAATCGTACTTCTGTTTCAAATGAGGAACGCCTCTAAGTTCACATTTCATTTTGCGTTGTATGCGGATCTATCAATTTACGTAATTTAAAAAAATAAAAATATAAATAAAACGATCAGGAGTGAGAGTAACATTATTATTAGTAAACTTTTGGTTTATTGCAAATAAAAAGAGAGCTGATAGATTATTTAAACACGCGTTGCCGCCATGACAGGTACGTCATTGAGAAGTATTCCATATGCGACTACAGCTTTTCCGGTTATCGACGAGATCTTGTTGTTGGACAATAAGAATTATCTTTGCTAAATTGAAGCGATATTACGTAAATGGAAAATTATACATATTTGTTTATTTCTGTGGACATTTCAATAATATACATCTTAATGCAATACGAATGAATGATGTGAAATGAAAAACCACACATTACGTCACCGCTATAGATGAGGATTTTAAAAACTCATTTATTATGATATTAGAGTTAACTCAATATTATCGAAATTTACATTCAATTTTGAATAAATTGAAATACACATACGTTATAGGTACTTGTGACATGTCACGGTTTTATAATTTATGGGCTGAAAGTATATAGGGTCTAAGTTCCAAAAAATTTTATAACAAGTTTTTTACTTCTATACAATATATATGCCAAGCCTAATGATATTCTGATGGGTCTAAATTTCTAACTCTACCATTTTTGTCACACAAATAGGTACACTGAAATATGGCCGCGGTCAATGTGCTAATACATACCCCTCTACATAGAGCGTCCCTATTTAAATATTTTATTCTTCCTTTGTTTACTTTATCTTTAGAATTATGTAAACTTATCAATTATCATATTATACTGATGTTCTTCTGTGACTTTGTAAAAATAAAAATGTAAGTTTTCTTATTTTTTTTATATATCCCAGTTTCACATTTTTGGCACTTAGACCCTATAGACTTTCAATCCTTTTATAATTATTCTTGATAATGTTACGATGAGCGCAATTCAGACAATTATTGACTAAAAAAATAATTTGTAGAATTAAATACAAGCACTTGATTCCTTGATTTAATCTTGAGCATTCTGTACCTACCTTTTAAACCGAGGGCCGTAGTGTGTATCTCAGGAGCAAATAACTGAGCTCTTAATAACAATGCAGAAAAGTAGGGGGTTTTAGAGAGTAGGAATATCTATGATTTTACAGTAATAAATGACATCGGGCGAATTTTCATTATTGATATGTAATGGAGACATGTATAAGAAAGTATTACTTTTATTGGGGAAATAAGACCACTTTTTCACTTCCAAATAAATACTATTAATTTTTAAAATTGTATAAATTACCGATTCGGCCAAGTGCTTTTTTCATATTTGGGAATCGAACTGATGTTTTCGGCAAATTTACCGTCGTGCGAATGTAATTGTATAAATTGCCGGACGCGGTTTATAATGGGTGTATCGCTGTGATACTCTCGATACGTCTCGCGGCTGCGGGTAAAATTGAAAGATATCACCCTCTCAAAGGGTGAACGGCGAACGCCTCTCCCGTAAGTTGCCTCTCCGCTAAGATATTTCGGCTCTCGAGTGTTGCGGCTCCCCTGGGGCACGGGGGCCACCCCGCCGGCGAGGTGGGCCCGAGAGGGGGCGGCGGGCGACATCTGCGAGACGCGCCGATAAAACTGCGCGGGATGTGTTATTTGAAATGTATCACGTCACACGTTCGCGGGAGAATCGGTTAATAATTTGCAGGAATCCGGAAACAAAAAAATTCAAACTTCGAATTGAATAAATTGAATTTGGAACGTGAATATTTACATTGTTTTGTAAAGCGCGTCTTAGTGCTTTATACTTTTACTGATTATATAAGTAGGTAGTGGTACCATTCAAAAATCTTAAAATAAATAATAAAAGTCCATATTAAGTAATTAAGAGATAGATTTACATAAAATATTCATATTTTTCAAACTACGTGTATTCATAACGTAAATTATTTTCCAGGGCTGCTCTGAGGTGCATAAATGATACAAACGTATAAACAAGCTTTTGTAAAGAATGATACTTACATCGGTATTCAGAATATTTAGAATCACAAAATATATAAACACTGCCGCTAACGTATGGAATATTAATTTTTCTATTACTATTAATTAATCAAACTAAATTCCTTGTGGAATCGCCATCACGTGCTATACGACAAAACAGTTCATAATATAACACCATCTAGTAGGTAATAATGATTTATAGCAATTAAAAGCTATCTATCATTTATAGGACACAATTTAAGATGTTTTAAGTAACCTCCCCTCCCGGTTGCCTTCTGCAAGAGAGCCACGATGCAATGGTTTATTAAATTCTGTATGCGATAGATAAGCTATGTATATCCGTGTTGACAACTTTATAGTAGAGCTAAATTGCTATTTTGCGCTTTAAACATCTAATAATAAAGTAATACATTTAAAAATTCAGTAGTCTTATTTTTAAGTTTTTTAATGATTAAAATGTTTTTTTTCAAGTTAACCCCTAAACCTATTTTGTTGTTTTTCTTTTTAATTAAATACATTATGAGTTATAGGTACTGCTATGTACCTATCATGTTATAAAAGCAAGAAAAAATGATAATAACTCATTTTAAGTGTGGTTTACCTCTTGCATACCGAATAAATCAACAATTAACATTACTAGATAATGAAGAATAATTAATAAAAACTTACACGCCTATTCTTAAAAAATGGAGGGTGAAATATAATACATGTTGCCAAAACAGTTTTTACGGAGAGATTTTCTCGGGTGGAATTGACCAGAGAAGTCGCCAAACGTATATACTCGTATATATATATATATATTTAAATCTTTAGAAACGTTTTAACGATGTGCAGTATCATGGCCCCCATATCCTGAAGCGGGCCCCCTATCTATCACTAAAATTAAAGGCAGTTTGACGTTATGTAGGTAGGCTGTCGAGATTCGATATAAATATAGCACACTACACTTTGCCAGTCATACTTATTTGTTTTCATTGAACTAAGGATACAGATTGAAGTTGGAATTGGTTAGTTTTTTTTAAATTTAATTAAACCTGCCGAGACTAAAAGATAAAAATGAAGATGGGCTGTGAAAATCTGACAAAAATAATACACACTTATGTCGGATCTCTACAGCCTACCTCCACCTTTCGCTAGAGTTTTTCAAAAGGTGTTCAAGGTAAAATTAAGCGTCTTCAGTGTATTTTTTTTTGTATATTTTAATAAAAAAAAGTGCATTGCACAATCTCACATTTTAAAATGTTAATATTCTTGAAGGATTTTTTTTTACTATTACAGAAAAATTGTCATGTGTGTTTTATCTCAGTTATCTGGTCAACCCATCACGCCGGGCCCCCCTAAGGCCGGGTCCCCAGGTTAGAGCCCTGTCAACCCCCCTTGTGGAGGCCATGTGTAGTATACATTGCCAACTTTAAATTAGATCGTAAGAATGATGACATAGTTTTGAAATGATCGTTATATAATATTATGTACCAACTATTGAAGTTTTGTAAAAACACAGTAGTGCCATGGATAAAAATGTGTTTAGACAACATTTTCCGAGAATACACACCCCCGATTTCTCGACACATTATATCCACATATTTAACACCCCCTCCGCCAGTGGTGGGCTAAACTAAACCAAAGCACAGAAAAAATAATAATAGCGTCGAAATTGCTTTTATTACAGGCTGGGAGATACGCAAGGATCTACAGGCGATGATACCGCAGAATACATTTTCCGCGACTATTGTGCCAATTTGAGGACGGGGAAATTTCACTCAGTCTTTGGGGGTGGGCGGGGAAGGGGGGATGCGTGGGGTGGTGCGGGATTCGTGGAGTTATCGCGGGAAGTTTGTCCGCCGACAATTTGTCACCGAAGAAATTCTGAAACTTAGACACTGCGAATAAAACACTTTTTAAAAAGTTAATACAGTCGCACTCGGTTATTACGATCACGGATATAGAGAGATCTCAGATGTAACGAGGAAATATTCGTTGACATTTTAGTTTATGATTTTCTCCAGACATTCACTTTTATTACGAGCTACTTATCGGTGATAACGAGCTAAAATATGGTCAAAATATTTCTTAAAACTGTTTTCTTAAAACAATAAAATCCGACCGGACAGGATACCACCGGAGTCGGATTACATTTATGACACTAGTGAAAAGTGTCTAAGTACCTACCTAACTGATGTTTTCGCCGACAATATTGAAAAAGTATACCTACAGAGTACACACATAATATGGTTGAAATTGCATGTAAAAAAAGTTTGTGAAGTCGCTAGGTACGATCTACCTATCTCGTATCTACCAGCGTTCATTACAATAAACAACCTATTTTGTAGTGCTATGCTTGTTTCGGGGGAAAATTCTAATTGTGAATTTTTGTTTGAATTGCGACTTTTTATGTTATGTGACCGCTTATTAAAAAAATACCTATTCTCTGTATACCGACTAACGCTTATAACGAGCAAATTTAGGCGGTCCCATCTTCCTCGTAATCACCAAGTTCGACGTATAATGTTTGATACAATAACTAAAGCGAATAAGAAGAGAGAAGGGAGAGTAGGTGAGTAAAATATAAAAGCAAGGACAAAACGATTATTCATATTAAATTAAACTCTTGATGATGGTGCTATAACCGAAATAGTTAGCGACTGAGAAAGGAAATTTTTATACTGTAAGTGTAGTAAGTTAATAATAATAATACATACATAATTTTGAAAACGCTTCTACCAATAGAAAAAAAATCTTTTTGAAAAAAGTAGGGAATCGAACCTGTATCGCGCCCACGCACATAGACCCCTATGCTATACTTAATTGCGACAAATTTTAACTAAGTAATGTATTTTAATACTCACTGAAGCGCTTTCCAAATTGAGGTACTATTGGCTACCGGCGTTTGTATTTTAAATCAAAGTAGGTATTACTTTAATTACTAACCGACGTCACGGATCACTCCAAGATTTTTTGTTGTAACTTTATTTTGTTTACTAGGACTTGCTAATAATTATTAATTAACTATTTTTTTATTTTTGTATTATGTTCACTAATTAGAACGCTACATTTTTAAATCTTGTGAATTATTCGTTGAATAAAACAAATGGTTCATTAATAATACAGTTTGTCGAATTTTTCACTGCTGATCATAACGATTATACTGATTGACTTATAGGTATTTGGACAGAACATTTCATACAAAATGTCAATGTTCAAATGGACAAGTTAGCAAAGTAGGTAAAAATAACGATAAATTTCAATATTGACCCTTCATAAATCACACTCTATACCTATGTGTTAAAATTGTATGATACCTACAGGTTTAAGTCAGATTTCTGTGAACAAGATTGTTCTCTATAGCTCTTTTCTTTTTGGATGCTGTGTTTAAGTAGGTAATAGGCCAATGAGCTCAACACTTACAACAACTAATTATTTTAGTACTTTCTTTTTTTTCCATGTTTATTTATCAGTAGAACAAATTTGTAATGTGTGTTTTTCTCCGTTATCTGGTCGACCTACAACGCCACCCCACCCCAGAACCCGGGCCCTCAAGCTAGAGCCCTGTCAGCCCTTCCCTCGCGGGGGCCATGCTGGAACCTCTAGAAATGAAAAAGTTGAGAAATAACAAGATTTACCTAATCTAATCCTAACCTAATCCTACAAGAAATTTTAAGGAAATATTTTTAAGAGACTTGTTAAAGTCTAAGCTACCGGCGAAGAATTGTGGGTGCAAATCTCTCATAGGAGGTGTCGCGAACAATGGTTTCAGTTCTCACACGTCTGTCTCCGTATAAAGGGGACGGTACTATTTGCATCTCAAAATAAAGAGGGCGAATGAAAAAGGCGAATGTGTCCCGGGAATCCAAGCCTTGAAATACAACCCCTTCGGCGGGGACTGGGGACACCTCCACACATCGCTTTCTTTGCGCAAAGAACCTTTCTTAACACCCTCGGTTCTGGGGTCACCGTATTTTTGTGAACCCCTAAAAATGGCGACAAAAAATAATATCAACAGAGCTTGCAATTTGCCTCAGACGTAATTAAGTACGTACTACAAGTAAAATTTCAAATTAAAACATCGTTCAATTCGGTGAAACTGTTAATCGCTACCTATGAAAGTGATATCGGTTTATAGGTTTTTCAATAATGAGAGTATAGTGCTACTAGGAACATCTAGAGACAAAACACGAAGCATTCAATTCAATAAAAATTATTGATAATTTTCACTTTGGTTGGGCCAATATTGGCGGCTCTAATACATAAATCAATTGCAGTGCACAGGGTGACTCAATAAACAGTAACGCGCGAGAGTGGTAATGCTAGTGAGTGAGAACCAAACCACGGAGCCAGCGTCATCATGGCATCTTTGGTATAACTCCCCCCCCCCCCCTCAGCATCCGAATCATCCCCGTTATATTACATTATACTTAAAAACACCGCGACACTTTAAAATGTTAATAAATTTACGTAGGTATCTAAAAATATTGAAAAGAAATATACTTACCTAAATATTTTTAAATTAAAATACATATAGGTACTGTTAATTTATGAAAAAATGTGCGTTGGACACATTTATCAGTTTATTGAATTATAATTTAATGTTATTTTTTTATCACTAAGTTGTAGTTTCTGCTACGTCTATCACATGCCTGTATAATGAAACCAATTTGGGTAATTTGTAGAGAAACGATGGTAAATGTAAATTCAATTAAAATCAGTATTGTATAGACGGGTGGGTTACAATACCTACTGATAAATAATTTATATTTTTATATTTTTAAAACGTGACTTCAACTAAAAGTCATTAATTACTATTAATCTACTTTTGATTTTTTGTAATTTTTAACATATTTCATCGGTAAGCTTGCCAGTCGTTTACAAAGTCTGTGGAAATATATAATATATCTGCAAATTTTAGAATGCTTATAGCGCTGGTATTGAATGTGTTAAAAGTTTGCGTTGGGTGGGCGAGTATGTGTTATTAAAAAACCCAAGAATGTGAGTGTCGTGTGGTACTGTGCGATGGAATTACATGTATCCCTTTTCTTGCAATAAAGAACATTTTATTTTTAAGGATTTTATTTAAAAGAGTTTACGAGGATTTATATTAAAAGCATTGCTGTAAAGCCGAATAAAAAAAAACAAAAGAAAATCGGTTACGTAAATGTGGAAACTATTGCAGTAATAAGGAGACTCTTATGTAATGGTTAAATATTAAGAGCGAGATGCAGAACCATACGTCTTATCTTACCGTATCTTAAGGACTTACGCGCCTAAGTATATTTCTGCATCGCGCTCTAAGATTTAGCTCTCTATATTAAGATAAAAGAACTTCCACAAGCTGTTGATGATGATCGATTTCAATCATTAAATAACAGGTTTTTAAAAATTACATAGATTTTTAGAGTTTTATTTATATTTTCGTGAATTGTCTAAACAGTGATGTGATAGTTTCATTATTTATTATCCAAGACTGAATACCTACACACTAAATTGTATCTGATGAAATGACATAATCGCAAATACGTTTAGAAAATATCCCAGTTTATTTTAGACTGCATGGGATTCGAATTTACGTTTTTCATTTACCGGGTGACGCTCCCATCTACCGAACCATATGTCAAACTTTCAAATAATTACTATTTGGATTATATTCAGTCATATTTTTTAAATAAAAATAATAATTATATTACTACCATGATAATATATATCTGGTGTCAGGAATAATCCAAATTTAACTTATGACGTTCTTGCACTTGCCAAAAATTATTATTAATATTTTTTTAATCTCATATTTTTCTAAATATGTACTGAGATCGTTCATTAATACAGGTAAAACAAAATTTAATTGATACGAATGATTTACTATTCCATATAATTTAGTTTTAGCGGCTCAGGATTCACTTTTCGGTATTTTGTAGGCTGTATGATGTTTGTATATACACATCTACATACGGTGGTTGTATCAAATGCGTAGGTATGTAGATTATATACCAAACGTAAATATATATACATTGATACTGAAGATACATAAAGGCGTTACACAAAGTTTTCAAGGTTTTATGACATATGACTGTGATTTTGGGGTTCTCATACATTTTATTTATCCATTACAATTAATAATGGAGGTAGTGGCAGATCAGTCGCATCCAAAACCGTGGATTACAGGTTTTAATCTTTCGCCTGGATCAAAATCACATTGTTTTTCAACGTGTATTTGGATCTAGAGCAAAGAGTTCATGAAATGGTTTAAGCGAATGAAAAAATTATTTTCTTTAAACCGTCTGCAGGGCCGCGTCAAGGGAGGTTGTTGAGGGTACACAGTACCCGGGCGGCAAAATTCGAAGGGCAGATATATATATTTTTAAGTACACGATAAATTCCTGTTTGGAAGTTTAAAATCACTATTCAACGACGAATACATAACAAGGTAGGTACCTATATACAATTAAGTACTGAAAATCATTCATTCAAAGTGTCAATGGAATGGATGTAGCACGATAGAGAATAGGGGGCTAGGAATTGAATTGAATCATACAATTTTAATGGCGGCGTTGTCTTCTAAATTTGTTCAATGAACAGTTAAAATAATGTTTGATGTTGATATCAGTGGCGAAAGGTGGAGGTAGGCTGTTAGGTTCCGACATAAATAGTGCACATAAAACTATGTCAGTCATAAAACCATAGTTCAATAGCGGAACAACTCAAAATTTAAAGGTTTTGAGTTAAGAATGCCATTCGGTGTAGAAACGTCTTCTTTTTATAATTCAGCAAAAAAAATAGTCAAAAATTTCTTCAATGTGTCATAAAATCGAATAACCCTTTCTGAGATTAATCAGTAAATCCGTTATATGTTTAATCAGATTTATTGGCTAATTCCTTATAAAACTGTACGATTTCGTTATGTATTGATGAATTCCACTAAATTAAATATTAAAATATATATTTTTATCAAAATCAAGGCTTGAAAATTAAAATCAGAATTTTTGCAAAAAATTCAAACGCCATTATCTTGGAACAAGGTTTTTTGAGTTGTTCCCCTAATGAAATATGCCAACTATGGTATCGACAAGGTTACCTACTCGAAAAAATAGATTTTTTTTAACAGGTTCTAGAAAAACCGTTTCATACGTCTGGATTCCTCAAGGATAATAAATGCGACATCCAGTAAATCTCAAACACCCAAATTATTACCAGCAAACAGAATGACTCCAATTATCCAATGTTATCGTCTCACAGTGGAGTGTGTAGAGGAGAGATAGATCCATATATAAATATATTATATAAATTAATCAATTAAAGTTTTATTATTCGTTCGGCCGTCGTGGAACGAGAAGCCGACGATTAACGGATATAACTAGTTAACTAAATTAACCGTTTAATTTAACGAACGAACAGAGTATGGTGGCTGTGATTGTGACCACTCCTGGCTATGATGCTCTAATCATAATTGACAACGGCTTGCTTGCGGCACAATACTTAACAATTATTTTTCTCTATTATCTCACTAGATAGATTCTAAAGAATATATATATATATATATATTTTGAAGTTATACTTCTTTAGGCGCGTTTGGAAAATCAGATCAGAGTGTATTTTTGGCGTGTGACATGTAACACATAATTCATTTTTTTACACAAAAATAAACGTACTCGATTGGATTCGAACCACCGATTGTGCGGTTATCAGCCGAACGCACTACCATTACGCCACAGTATGATTCTCCAATTGTGACGATTATACAGTATAATACTATAGTTTAGAATTGTTCCGTTGTCTAGGCAGCGAATTTATTATTGTCGGCCATTTGCAATTCCTTACGTAAACAAACTATTAAACGTCATAGTGGCAGTTGTTAATTTAAAAATAAAAACAACGATAAATAATTATATAATTTAGTAATTTAAGTTAAAGTGTATAGAAATAAACCAACGGCGTTCCAATAAACGGTTATTTTTCTTGATTTATTAAGAATTTAATAAGATAATTAAGAGCTGGTCGAAGAATCTAGGTTATCACAAGTTTTGTTACGCCAAAGAAGTATAACTCCTAACGCGCGTACATAAGTACACACACCGATTTTTTAATTAAATTAAATTATACAATAATTATTAGTTTTAAAGCATCTATCATGGTGAAATCAACTCTACCGAATTAGATATAGAGTTTCGTAATAGCGGTGAATCTGAGATGTTATTTTAAATTTAGTTATAATTGACAAAAGTCAGGAACAAAATGGTGATTACATGTCAAATTAAATTTTATACATGAGTCTTAGATATCGATTGATTTGCAGTAAGTAGCGAAGGGTAGAGGTAGGCTGTTAAGATCACACATAAATAGTGCACATTAAACTTTGTTAGTCCAACGTATTCTTGTTTATTCAATTAAGACTACAATTTACAGATGGTGTTGATTAGTTTTTATAAATCAATTAAACCCTGCCTAAACTAAACCATAATAGTTTTGGTATACTTTGGGCGATATGACAACATTTTGCACACTTTTTCATTTATAATTATTTGTTTTCGTTGAATTAATAATACATAGTACACATATTGTTGGCTCATTTTTTTAAATTCATTAAGCCCTGCCTCTACTTATATACAATAGATACAAAAAAATTCTATCTATAAAATATCCAAAATTATGTATGATTTCATTGCATAGTTTTAGATATTTATAAATAGGCGAGTATTTTTGACGATTGTCTATGGTGGCTTGGCTTTTACAGGGTTTAATTGAATTTAAAAAACTAACCAACACATCTGTAAAGTGTAGTCTTAGTTTAATGAAAACAAATACGTATGACTGACAAAGTTTAGTGTGTACTATTTATGGCGGATCATAACAGCCTACCTCCACCCTTCGCCACTGTTGATTTGTATGTACCTAATCCGTGCATAGGCGTTCCATTGAGTCATGTTTTAGGCCTCTGTGAACCTTCTTATGTTTTCTGTTTTCGTATTCGGAAGTTTTCTTACTTTTGTGTGACAGTTAGTCTCGGCATCGTAAATCGGTAAGATAAAGATATATAACGATGTTGTTAAGAATCATTATGGTTTTCTTAGAAGCATTTGTTTGTTAGCATATGTTGAGTAGTTTACGTGAACTTATATGTTTTATATAGTGAGAATCGTAATTGACATAGCTGCCATTGTGGCATGTGTTTGATGTTTTTTTAGCCTATAGGTATATTCTTTAATATTCAAATGATATATCGTAACTGCTCTATCACAGTAGACACAGAGCACTATGTACAAAAGTATGTAACACGAAATTTTGACACCGCAAGCGCCAGGGTTACCCCTTTATGTGCACCGAAATCTAAGACATGTACCTAATGGAGTATAATCGATTTTTTTGTAGTAGGTGGTTCTGTGGTTATGATTAGAGTTGGATATTTCCCGAGAAAATCTCAATCTCGAGAAATTTTCGAGATTTTCCATCTCGAATCTCGAGAATTTAAATTTTTAACATTTCGGGAAATCCCGGGTCTCGAGAATCTTTTCTCGGGATTCGGGATTTCTTCATTACTTATCAAATATTAATTGAAAAAACGATTTTCTATATGAAAAAAGTTGACAGAAAACACAAAGCGTTCAGAGATTGATCGGGGCATTTAACACAAAAGCCGACGTCGACTCAAAATGAGCGCAAATTCCCGAAACCCAACTCTAGTTATGATCATGTTCAATAAGGATATTTCTTGCAGAAGGTTCAAGTTCAGCTACTATGCCCTGACAACCTTAAATTAAACGTTTGTTGGATTGAGATGTGATGCCGTCACATGAAAAAGTGTCGTGTTCCTTTAAGTTGAACATCAAAAGTGTTACTAAACTACTTTACTGGTACTCGTTTTTTATATATTCTTCTGGCTGGCACTTATCACACTAGAGCAGTGGTCTCCAAACTCAATAAGGACGTGAGCTACTTTCAGAAATTAAAATTTTCTGGTGATTTATTCCTTATTTTTAATTTTTTATCATCGTTCTTTATCGTAACATACATAATATTATGATATAACTTAAAATAAAATAGGACATCGGACTTCCAATAAAACATAAACTGCGTACTTTAATTTATAAATAAAATAATAAGTAATTGAAAAATATCTTAAAATAAGTGTCAGTAAAACTAAAAATAATTAGTGAAAAGAATGGCATTCAATTTCCTCCACATTTTTTTCAATTCTCGGTGAGTACCTCTCACTCCCATCCGAATGCAATTATCTGTGAGTCTGCTTCTATATTTACTTTTAACCACCTTGATATTGGAACACGTTGATTCACATAAATTAATAGGTAGAACAAAAGAATCCCTTCATTTTGAGCGCAATTCGAACTAAAATTTAATACTTTTATGTTGGGACGAAATGCCATACAGATTCTACAGTTGAGGCTACAACGGCAACTTTTTACGCATTTCATTGAAACTTAGTTCGAGAAATATTTCATTTCGGAGTCCAATAATAAAATTTGAGAGGCAAATTTATAAATATGATAAAATATCCTACGCGAGCTACTGAAATTACCACCGCGAGCTACCGGTAGCTCGCGAGCGACCGTTTGACGATCACTGCACTAGAGTAACTAAACTTGTTAACTTATTAACGTGTTACTTTTTGGAAGCGGGTTACTTTACTGACCACTTTTGTATAAGAAATCTCATGTTATATTATCGCAGTTAAAATAAAAATATGGATAACTTATTTCGTTTTGATCGTACAAAAAAATAAATCTGGTCCCAAAGTTTGAGGGTAGGCGTCCGGAGTAGGGTGTCAGTGGCGGCGCAGTGTCTTTCGACATTGCGACGGACCGCCATCATAATATAACGATTACACACACCCCAATTAGGAGCAATTTGTACATTAGACATACGTAATATTATTGTTATTATGAGTGCTGTGGACACGACAATTGACCGTCCTCACAACGGACGGCACTGTATACAATACTTATGCATTCATATTGAATGTACACGGAAAATTTACCACGTAAATTCACAAGCTTATTCAATAAAACTATTACTAACTGTGATGTTGAAGATAATAATAGCCGTGATATTACAAATCAATAAAAAAAATGTGGATTGACCACTTCACCGTTAAAAAAATTACAGAATTATCTCTATTAATTATAGTTATGATTTTTTTAGGGATACCTACCAGTAGATTTTTTTACCATGTCTGATTCTAATAACATCATATGGGCCTCCGTTGAGTGCAGGTTTGTATTAACAGATTTTTGTTTTTACGAAAAATGGATGTTAGTCACTTGATCCACATATTACCTATTAGGTCCATACTCTGACTACAAACACACATTCAAATACAAAATGGGTATTTGCCAGACCCAGGTTTTGAATCTGATTACAAGAAATAATTTTAATATAAATTAAAAAAAAAAAAAATCCCCTATTAATTCGGTGTCATTAAGCGTCAATTGCATTGAGCTTTTTTACGAGCTGTTTGTTGGCGAATTTAAAAGCGGGCGATTCAGCTACTGCGATTTGATGATTACACACAAAACTTTCCATTCGCTGAGAAGCCACAAGCCAGCGACTATTTTGACAGAACGTAGTACGTTTTTTTACCGGGAGGTTGCAATTGCGCTCTACTGCGCAGACGCAGTAGGCCCACACACCGGCGTGTAGCGTGTTAAGTTGACCGGCTTTCAACTTTTCTCGGTAGAGTGTTTACAACCTGCTTATTAGCTTATTCGATGATTACACTGGGCGACTTTACAGGCAGATTGTAAATTCGCCAATAAACAGTTCGTAAAGAAGCTCAATGTAATTGAGGCTTTAACAACTTAAGATTCCCAAAATAGACGAATTGAATTATTTTCTTTGATTTTAATTAATGAAATGTGAATATGTTTGTCCATAGTATCTACCAGTCCGTATTTTTTTTATTGTATTACTTATTGATGTATTTTGTTTATGAATATTAATTTCATGTTTCTTACATTCTAGCCGATGATCAAAGATTATAGAAATCCAGGAGCTATCCGTATGACCTATAATGGTTTTAAATAAAATATAATGTTATCGATACTTAGGAATATTAAATTGTGGTTAATTAAACTTGAATGCAAGTGAAACGTAAAATCAGAGCAAAATCTGAGAGTGCCTTCGCTCATTGTCACATATAAATGAAAGTAAGTATACTTAATTAAGATTAATTTATTTTTAACTGTCGTACGGCAATCAGTACTTAAAAATAAATTGTTATAATTTTAGCAGTGGTCGAAAACTAAAGTGTGATTAATAATTGTGAGCGCTACTTGGGCTTCATGAATACGGGATTCAGCTCCGTACCCTCCGGATTTACAGAGGGTTACTAACTAGGGGTTGCAATTTTGGATAGCATTTTAAATTCCGGAATCAGTATTTTTACAACGTTTTTATTAACTCGTATTCTTGTTTGTCCGGTGGTTGTTTGTCCAGTACAAATCTTGCAATCGCTGTTTAACCAACTTCCCGACTAGCTAGACATTTGAAACTTTTAGAATATATCAGAACACGATGCCGATGCATTCTTTTAATACTTTTAGCCATTTTTAAGCAGAATTGAATTAATTTTCAGTTAATTCTGTTTTGTATGGAAAGTTATTTCAGAAATATCCGTAAAAAGTAAAAGACTATTATTGGTTGCTAAGGGGGTGGTCCTAGCAACTAAATTATTAATATATACGTGCGTTACTATGGAAATCAAAATTTAAAACCGTTGTATATAAAAAGTTCTTTTTATCTTGTAATTATAAATTGGTGCAACTACGGATCACTGAATCGTCCAGAATCTCAAAATAAAGGAATGGCTGTCAACTATTTGAATAAGATGGATTCTGCAATTTATCTGACCCATCGTCAGGGAAAGTGAAATGGAGGAAGAGAATTACCAAGTGAATTATCTTATTGGAGCAGCCTTCGCTCTGTCCAGAGAAAGGCATAGAACCGAATGGAGGGGTGGAGAGTCTTGGTCGCAACAGGTAATGGTTGTATTTCAGCCATGACAGAATGACCCAAAAGAAGAGCTAAGAAGAATATATTTTTTTTTTGTCATGTGGAATACTCTACGACCTACGTCGTTCTGTACAGTAAAAACAAAACAATGATTCGGTTGGTCGATGGTGTGCGTGCGGATGAGGACCCGTACTAAATACATGGCAGCCGATGAGCGCGTATCCGTACGCATACAATCCACGAACCTAATCATTCTTTTGTTTTTTTATATCGCTCATGATCGTCATTCTCTACTTTATGGGTGGTTTTTATTTTTGTTTTTCTTACCAATTTACACAGAAAATAAGCATGAAGCCGAATAGCGTATGTGTAGTAGTAGTTAAATAATAGTGCAGTAGTAGCATTGAAACAATCATAGAAACACTCAGGATTTGAGAAAATCTACTCTAAGCACTCTACGATTTGCCACAAGCATGTTGAGTCTGCCAATCTCTATCCATGCACGTTTAATTCATTCATAAACAGATAAATATAGATAAATCAGTGTACATTGGCGCCATGGGCACATTATACCTAGTGTATTATTTGCTAGCATTGAAACAGACATTACAGCAATTAATTTCAGTACACCAAAGAATGGCCTATGGTGCCACTGTAGAATGATTTATCTATATAAATTAATGAGATTGCTCAATTAACTCTACATACATTAAAATGTGTGTCATTAAAGCGAATCTTAATTCAAGTCTTTATGGAAATATTGTACTATTTTGTTAATACGAAGACTGTAATAATTGTTGCCGCCTAATGTAGGTATAATAGCATGGGTTACTGCGAAAAGTTGGTAAGTCTCGAAATCATGTTATGGATTACCTAATTGCAATTTTAAAGATTGTCATACCTTATAAAATCAGGCTATTTCTTTGTGTTTCATGTGCATGTTCTATCGGATGGCTTTGATTTTTTTCAAGCATACATATTTATATAGGTATAAACGCATAATCCGTTGTTAACTTTAAATACCTACATTATCGACATTCTGTAGCAACACCACGTAAACGTGAGGTTGCTGTCAAAGGTTGGTAAGTCGATAATTTAGATATTTAGAGTTAACAACAGATTAACATGTGTCTGTATATAAATATGTCTCATAGAAAAAAAATTACAGATCATTCGATATAATACAGAATAATCTCCTATATATTATTATCCTAAGAGATTTTGGAAAATACACCAACAGCTCATTTAAGCGATATTTTATTGTTATTTTTACATCTTCACTTCGAAGTGTGCGCTACCGAATTATTTACCGATTGAATTGACCAAATTTGAGAAATATCCGATGATTTTCCAGAAACGTGACGTTTATAACCGATATTTTCTCATATAGCGTATACAATTCGCCATACTTCTTTTAACGCACAGCAGAATGACATCTTCGTCGCTTAAGACCTTCTAATCCTTTATTTGACAAACGAAATCGATTATTTTTATTCAAATATTGTAATGTAGGCATTGGCGCACTTTTTTCCGGTGAAAAAACCATAATCTTGGTACAATTCACTACGTATAATATCTTCTGACAGCGGCGTCCGCCACTGTCCGCCATTTCATAGATAACGTGATATTCCAAATTTGATTTTTTAAAATACTTCTTTGTGACTGTTCACTCAATCTTTTTTTATTGAATAATTACCTAGGCTACTAATTTCCATAGATCAGAATATAGTCATATTAAACTAACAAAGTTGTCATTGCAAACAATGAACGAAATTAATACGAATTGTTATAGTCATCAAAATGTGTGATATTGTATAATATCTACCTTTTTTATCGTCCCTATCATCATCAATCTTGATCTATCCACTGCTGGATGAAGGCCTCCTCAGCCTTATTCTACTCCTTACTTACACATGAATTGTTATATTTATCAAAATCAGTGATATTATATTATTATCTACCTATCTATAAATAATGCCATTATTATCACGAGCCTCAATAAATCCACTGCTGGATGAAGGCCTCTCTACGTTGATTGTATTCTTGACAATATTGAATTTCTAATGCTATTTATCTACATATTATTCACATCGTCATCATCATCATCAACCTAGATCAATCCACTGCTGGATGAAGAGTTCCGCGACCTGATTCTACTACTATTGGTTTAACGAATTTGCGATATTATACATTCTATCCATCTTATCATCATAATACATAATAAAGAAATTAGCAATATGCCTGATTTTATAGGGCATGCCAAACTTTCGAATTGCAATTAACCCATAACATGATTTCGAGACTTACTAACTTTTAGCAGTAACCATACGAAAATATTGAGAATTAACTCTTCTCATATTGAATTGAAATAATGGTGAAAATTCTAGATTTTTGATCATATCTTTAACCAGTGTTGCTAACGTGTGAAGTTTGTCTTTTACTTGTTTTATTTGACATATTGATTTGTCAGTTAACTTTCGAGTACCGAATCAAGTGTCTTTTCTGCAGCAGTGTTTGTTGCACATCTCTGCTCCAAGACGGGGTATGCGGTTTCAATTAGTACCGTCGCTCATTGGCCGCATTTAGAGCGACGTCGGGCCACGCCGCGCGATAACGCGATCATCGGGCGGATCGCCTCGCTCATTGTATAATTGCGGTAATTGACAATCGTTGGACAAGAGTGACGCGGGGCAAGTGTGATTTATCCATTTAGCCGGGGATTATGGCTGCGCTGATTGCCCATTTCCGGTTATCTTCTTTCAATGTGGTGTCCTTCTGGTACATGTATGGCTATTGATCAACCGACCGGAGCGGAACCCGCATTTTCAATTATTATTATTTAAATGTCAAGTGTTTAGTGAATTATGTCGCATTAGACACTGTGCGTCGTCCAAATAAACGAACAGATTTTGCCTTTTAGGGTACGGATCACTTCACTTAGATATAATTTATACCTACGTAACGATGTTAACTCAGAAATGATTGAAAGATAACAAGAAGTGTGGTTCAAAAATCTAGAAATGCTGACCATCGAAAGATCGTCACTCATCACTGTGTATGTGTAACTACTAGAGGTGGGAAAACTGGTCGATTTTGAAGACAAAGTATACTTACTACCAGTATAAAAAAATATTTAGTGTCGAAATCGTACTAGTATTTATGATAATATATGGAGCGTTTGGTGTGCAAAGCTGTGTCAGTGCTTTTTAGAAGCCATTTTTACACAAAATTTTTATATAATTATTATCTATTTACACAATCACGCATAAAATTTGAATTCAGTTTATAAGTTCCAATTATAACACATAAAAATCGAGAAACTCGACGAGACGAAACCAGATAGACGCGTAAATACTTATCAGTCTTATACTCAACTGGAACCCAAACAAACTCCATAGTATTACTATAAAACGAACTTGTCACCATTTCTGTCATTCACTATAAGTACCAACTTTAGAATTGGGGAGAAAGGGAGAGCAATGACAGTTGAGTATATCACGGCCAGACATACGTGTATTATGCTATCTCGCTCGGGCGCATTTAATGTCAATAGTATTGAAAGTCGACCATCAATACCAGCTAGCAAGTCGCGGCGATGATCTCATCGCTTCCGTTCGAACTTCGTACAAGTTTCTTGGAACAAGTTTACTGGGCCACGCGTATGGCCATGGGTAGTAGCATGCCGAGACTTGAGTACACAAACTAGTGACAGTATTTCTAACTCACCTCTAGTACAGATCACTTCACTTATATATATAATTAGTACGTTAACAATGTTAACTCAGAAATGTTTGAAAGATAACAAGAAAAAGAGTGATTCAGAAATCTTTAAAAAAAAAAATACACATCACATAAGCTGACCTGCGAAAGTTCGTCACTCTCCGGTGTAGGTATATTATGTAACTACCTGTGAATTATTTGGTATGTGTAACCCAGGTTTCGAAATAACCCAGAGCGCAGTTCCGGTTCAAGATATCCCCGAGGTTATTGCTCCTTCTCGTGGAAAAAATTAAGTTAACCATCTGAGCTAGGTTGGCCAAACAATCGAATACACTTTTTTTAATAAAGGTACATACACAAAATTAGAAAAATGTGTTCCATTGCAAGCACTGGTTCAATCATCGTTTATCTTTATTAAAGAGCAGGGGTGCGACATTATTATGAGCCAGAGACTCGAGGCTGCAGTTTGCGTGCATCTTACTTGATTCCAAATGCATCCATCAATGTATTGGTAATTTACGATTATATTATCTAAGCATCGACCCAAAAGAATGAATGATGAACTTGCTTTTCTCCCCACCCACCTG
This sequence comes from Rhyacophila brunnea, assembly GCF_057557595.1. Classification (NCBI taxonomy): domain Eukaryota; kingdom Metazoa; phylum Arthropoda; class Insecta; order Trichoptera; family Rhyacophilidae; genus Rhyacophila; species Rhyacophila brunnea. The sequence continues at coordinate 46,484,100 of NW_028233361.1, read as the reverse complement.
CCACGTCTACAAACCCGTAACGCAGACGTATACCGTGACGTAACGAACGTTAGGAGGTCTACAATGTTGTGCCGATAGTGGCCCAAGAGCAACCTCCCAAGACCTCGGTTGGCGTACACTCGAGCTTGCATTATTCCTATTGAATTGGATGATGAACTGCTTAACGGCCCACGTGCTCGTCGTAGGTCAAAATTGAGTTTTTATTGTATTTTCAAACCATGATCCTGGATACTCCTTAAACGTTGTAGATAATCTATTTATATAATTTTGAAGCCTTATTATCCTTTATAGTTATTTTATACATTTGATGACTGCATAAAGTATTTTTGTTACATAAAATAGTATTCTTTTAAACCTCTCGCTCTAATGTTTTAGAATATAGTCATATTTCGGTACATAACTGTGCAGTGGTGTTAAGATTTTTTACGTTTATTAATTTTTAAACACATTTATGAAACCATTAGTATAATTTATTACGAGATAATTTTTGTAAAATATTCAATTTAAAAATTATATTGATAATCTCTGTGATCCCAAATTTGACAAGAATTAGGCATTTTATTATTCAAAAAATCGGCAAGATTAACACATTTGAAGATGATTCTAAAGATACTTATTATAAGCTATGTCTTTGACCATTCAAGTGTGATAAACATTTTATGAATAATAATTGCTTTATAATAATTATTGACCGAAGAATAAGGTAGTGTTTTTTTGAAATACGCCATTTCCTTTGTCATTCCCCAGTGGTTAAGCTACAACATGCGGCCGTAGCCATAAATTGACAAACTATAATTGAAGTAGGGAGTAAAATGATATTGACGCGCGTGTTTGAACATGTACCGTTTAAAAAAAAATAAAAAAAAATCGGTTAGGTACATGTTCAAACACGCGCGTTAAAGCAATTTCAGTCTACAAAGACGTACCAGGGTAAGATGTCTGATCTCTTAAATTCGGTCATAAAGTAGTATGTATCACTGATAAATGAGTAAGTTTTTTTGAAAGTAGTATACTTCTTTTGGGGCATTTGGTAGATAGTGAACTTTAGAGCTGCGAGCGCACACCGTTGCGAAAGTGCGCGACAGTATGAAGTTAGCTGCGAATCAGTCAGCTGTATACAAACGCAAGTTTTATAGTAAAATTGTTCCGTTGCTTAGGCAACGAATTTATTATTGTCGGCCATTTGCAATTACTCACGTAAACAAACGATTAAACGTCAGAGTGACAGTTGTTACAAATAGTTAGAAATAAATATATAATTTAGTACCTAATACAAGTTAAAGTGTATAGAAATAAACTAACGGCGCTTCAATAAGCGGCCCTTTTTCTTGAGTGTGTAATTTAACACGATAATTATGAGCCAGTCGAAGAATTTAGGTTATCACAAGTTTTGTTTTTGTTTTTGTTTTGTTATGCAAGAGAAGTATAACTTCAAACGCGCGTACATAAGTAAGTACACACAGCGATTTTTTTATTAGTGAATGCCCTTAAATGAGCGGCATGTTTTTCACATTCAGGAGGTTGTAATCCTCGCGGCGACCATGTCCAACAGGCACTTTTTACCAACGTATAGGGTGATGAGGTTATTGGAAGTTGATTATTTTTTTAAATAAATTAATTAATCTGATATTATTATGCTATTGACTATCAGGATTTTTCAGAAGTATTTATCTTTTAAAATGTGAGATATGAAATCATGAAGCCTCAGTCAAATATCATTACGACAACTTTTCCATCAATACACGAAGTCCTCATACAAAACAAGCGCAATCAATCCAAAATGGCATATCTTGTACAGCTTCACCTCATCGCCTAACCAACAATAACAGGCGTCTTGATCAAAAACCAATCCGCCATAATATGAATATGTCGATCCGCCATTTTAATCAGGCCGCCAATCTAAAATGGCGTCGCGTGAGTTTTTCGATTTTCCCGCCAAAACAAGTGAGAGAGGGAGTAGGTGCGGGCTGCAGGACGTAGTGCGAGGGCACATTTGGCCTAATTGAATCCCGAACCTCGGCTGTCAAGATGTATGCCTGTCGCGCATCGAACCGACATCATACGACAGAGGTGTAAGATCTTTTTAAAACTTAATAAAATGTACTGTTTTCATCAGTCTCCCTTGACACAGTACCGATTGACTATGATACCGTGGAGTCGATTATTTGATCTAGGTACATTTGTGAGATCCGACAATTTTGTATCATCATACAAGAAACGTTAATGGTTGTTTTTTTCCATACAAAAGTAACTCTTATTAATTTAGGTAAGTACCTACTTGCTTGAATAAGAACATATTTAGAAAACACTGGATGCCGTGATAAGGATTACAAATGTAATAGTTTGGGGATTATTGTCTCTTAGTGGAAGCCAGCGGCAATCAAATTTTCAAAATAGCCGATATACTGGATTATTTATTAGGTCAGGTTAGGTTAGGTAACCATTCTTGAATTCAGATTTTTTTTCGACATTTTTTTGATAATTTACAATTATTTCAACTGTTTTAATTAATACAAATATGTATCTGAAAACATTAAAAAGAAAAATATTTAAGTCAAAGATAAAATTACAATGTGAATTTGTTACATATTTACGTACAAAGTTACGTTATTATTATATTATATTTTATGGTCATATTTATTATTAAAATATAGTTGATTAAGTTTTCAAATTTTCCTCGTACAGATTTTTGACTAATTCATAGTTTTAATATTTTTAATATTTATTTTAAAAAACATCGATTTTTATAAAAATATAAATTGTATAACTTGAAATCCTTTTTATTTAGATCAAATCGAGCTTAAATATTGGGACCTTACCTAAATAAGATTTCATGAGTGCAAAACCATAGTAAGTGCAAATCGATTTCAATACTCCTTGTTAAATAACTTTAAGATTTTCAAGATTTTGTTGTTGTAATTTATTTGAACTTGCTAATAAGTTTTAATTAATTATTTTTGACCTTTTCGTGACGTCGGTTAATAATTAAAGTAATACCTACTTTGAATTAGAATACAAAAGTCGATCGCCAATAGTAGCTCAATTTGGAAAACGCTTCAGAGAGTATTAAAAGCCATTAGTTAAAAATTGTCGCAATTAAGTATGATTTCTTTAGAATAGCGCGATACCTGGGAGATGCAGATTCGATTTCTGCGGGGTGTCTTATTTTTTTCAAAAAGATTTTTTTCTATTGGTTATAAAATATTTTCTCAGAAGTGTTTTTAAAATTATGAATGTTCAATAATTAGAATGTTACTTTCTTAAATCTTGTGAATTATTCGTTGAATAAAAAAAGATAGTTCGTTGTATTTTTAGGTTGAAAAGTTAGACACAAAAATATGAAAAACAATAAACAAATATGGCATATTATAATTCTATTGTCGGTTTATTTTAGAACCTCTATTTTTTTTACAAAATAAAATTTCTCAAAACTATGTTATTTACACTTACTATGGTTGTACACCCACGGTGCGATTTATTCATACTTGTTGATGGATATTGTCGATTTTGCAACATTTATTTTCTAATTTAGTCTAATTTTCATAAATGTAAGATAATTATTTAAAGAATAAAAAATGACCCGGGGCCAACGGTTGATGACCAATTTCGCGGCCCCTGAAAGACGTACAAATAAAAGAATCAATATCGTATTAGCATACACGGGCTCGTGTGACGCGAGAGTGAGGGGAGGGGGGAGCTTTTTCTCGGGCGGAAAAATCTAGGGTGGGTGACTGGGTGCGAAGAACGAATTCGAACAGGTCGGAAAATGGTGACACAATTCCATTTTATTGGATAATTTAGTAACTGGCATGTTCTGCGTAGCATAAAAACTAGCAAACTCTAGTGCGTCTGCCACAATATGAGAGGATAGGATACAATTACAGCATTTCACATATCATTATTCGAGGAAAGATCAACGGTACACGTACCAGATAAAGACTTGCAGCTTCAACAAACTGTCCCGGATAGTGGCTGATCTGTGATAAGAGATGGCTACAGAACAGATTAATAAGATATAAATACGAAACCCGGTCGCCATAGACCAAAAATTAGCCAGTTTTGGTTTATAACTTAATGACGCTCAGACAATAAATCGCAAAAAGTACAAGGCCCGAACAATATCATTAAATATCACGAATATTGAATACGCGTTTCATTTACATGGCATACATTATTGCTATGATACTTATAGACGTAAATATTGAAAATAACACAATATTATTTAACACGTGTTTAAGTTTATCCCGTATTTTTCTACACTCGAGAATTTTACCTTCTTACAGACACACTCTGAAGGTAACCCGCATTGATTATTTTTTTGTTTCCTGGGGTGGCGAAGGAGAGAACAATAATTACAGAAATAATCACAGAAAACCAGAAAAATATAACTGGTAGGTACCTCAGCCACATTGTGAGATGTTAAAAGAACAGCTTTCCTCAACTTTGAGTATGACTTTGGTATAAGTGTGGTTACACCGAATTGTTCCGGACACCAGAGGTTAAAGCAAAGGTCGCTCTGATGGTGGCCGACCTCCGATAGGGGATGGCACAAAATATTACGATTGAAAAACTAGTAAGATGGAAATGGACATATCAGTTTCTGGAGTGTTAAAGGTAGTTCGGCAAAATTTCCACCCCTTGGGCGTCGCGCGTAATATGTCGTCGGCGAGCGGCCTCTTCGATTGAAATCGAATGCTTTTTACTCGTATTCCTCCTTATACCGTACCAAAAAGATTCTCAAACTTTCGAGTGTAAATCAAAGAGGCTTGAATATTAAATTTCATATAATAGAGAATATTTACTTATTGAATTTAAAAATAAAACTATTTTAGTAAGAAATCTTGATAATATGTGAAAAAGATAGGTTAGATGTAGGTATATAGCACAGGGAGAAGTATCCATAAGTATTAAATTTATTACAACATAAGAAAGACATTTTTTTTCTCAATATATGTTTGTTCAAGAGCAATGGGTCAAATGTTGTGAGAATGGCCAACTACAAGTACAGATAAAAAAGTTAATATAATTTTATAAACTCCGCTTAGGAGCGAAAAGAGCACATCGAATTATTTCATGGAATTATCATTTTTACGTTGAGTTTTTACGCTGTTATTTTTATTGTCAATCACTCTTAGTAGAAATGCATTACTTACATAGGTACCTATATTGAATAAACAGACAGTATAGTGTAGTGTAAGTACCTATTGCATAATTCAGTCATGTACAACGCGTCTATCGTGGAATAGATCGCACCATAAACAAATACGAATAATTTAAACGTGAGAAAGTACAAAGCGTCTAAATTTAGTTGGACTAAAATACTATTTCATTGGGATTTGGAAGGGAAAGTATTAATAATTTCTATTTGTATTTATTAAATCATCTTATGTGGAAATGGTTTTCGAATTAATTACGAGAAATACTGCGTGACCTCGTCGTATTGTCTGCAGAATGGCGTGAGAGAAAGAGAAGACGCGAATATCCGTGCTTTAAATTGTTGCGTAGTTTCCTATGACTTTTTCGCAGTAGGCTTTTTACACAGTAGAAGAATAGTTTCACGGTGAGTGTAATAAGCGCCTAAAAAAGACCAAAACTTATAATTTTTCACGACGAATGAAAAGTTGAGTATTTATTTGTATTTATTGTGAAAGACAATATGTACGTGTTGTTCTCATGAAAATATAATATGTAGGGTAAACTGAGCTATATTGGTGACAACCTTTACTTTGTGATATTTTGTATTCCATCAATATTTAAGATACCTCTATTCTTTATTTATAATCAGCACCATCTAGCTAGATGAAAACAAAAAAAAAAAATCTACAGGGTTTGGTATAAACATTTGCTACATAGATCCGGCGCTAACAATGTATAATTCTTTACTGATTCTGACCGATTAGTCATTTCTGACAAAACGTTTGCGTGACAAGGTGCTAAAGAACTTTTATCATCGAAATATAAAAAAGTGCTTTCTTGATGTCTATAGATCCACCAATATACCTGTTGTGCGCTGAGTGAGGGCGCCATATCTTTCAATACTTTTTATACTATGATGAGCTTAATTTGGAATTCTAACACCGTACGATTTATGATGGTATATCTATCAATAGCAAGAAAATTTTGTTAGAATTAGCAAAAAGCTTAAATATAAAAGAAATATGTTACAATTTTCTAGATATTAAACTTTGTACTTAGTTAGCTCAATTTACCTTGCTTACGTTTGTTTAAGATGAAGAATGATAATGGGCGAGTGTGCTAGGTGACAGTTTTGATACTGGGTAGTAAAGCACAGTTTACTTGAATTTGGACATGCCTGACATGGCTTTATTCACTTAGAAAGACATTTTTAACTGATACTATACAATAAAAACATTATATTAAACTATAGATTATAGTATGAACCTATTTTTCTTGGGAAGAAATACAATAAAGGGATCAGTGTACCTCAAAATATAAATAAGCATGCACCTTCGTTTAGAAGCACTGTTCCGAAAGCCACCCTACGTTCCAACTTCAGCGCCATCGCGGTGTTTATACTGAAACTCTTAATGTAGAGATATGTCCACGGAGCAATGGGAAAGCAATGCATGCATATTTTATTATGTCTACAAAAAAACCAGTATTGGACACTGAAAAAAGAAAGTTATTTAAAGCTAGATCGCGCAATAAATAAAACATTTACGCATTTAAGCGATAATATTTTTACAATTAATGCAGTGGCTGCCGGTTAAAGTCTGAAATGTTGGGGCACTGCATCATGCAAAACCAACCAGTGGGCGTATTTTATACACAATGCGGCCATCGACGGTAGTTTATCATATTTATGTTATTTTTTAGAATTACAAGTAGAAGTACAAGGTGGTTGTTAGTAATTTTTAACAATCACAAACACCCATGCTTTGAGAAAAACACATAAATCTACATATTGTGTCTTCACCAGGATCGAACCCAGAACTCTCGGTTGGAAGGCGAGCGCCTTACGCACTGTACCACGAGAGCTTCCCTTATTTATGTATTGAGGTATTATAATTGTTACAAACTGTAAAAACTGTCTATCTCGCTCTAAAAGTTAACACAGCCAAGAGAGGGGCTGTTGAAACTTTGACAGTTTGTTTATACGGTTAACTTATTGTAACAATTAACCCCTCAATACATAAATATGATAATCTACCGTCAATAGCTACCGAAAGCCGCCTTGTGTATAAAATAGACCCATAGATGCGTCCGTAATTTGGTCAAGATTTTAACAAATCGGATTTTGATTGTCTGAGTCATGACCGAGGCTCAAATGTAGTTATATCTCTATTAAATGATTGTCAGGTAGGAACTCGGTTGCAAAAGATCGTGCATGTCATGTCAGATGACATTTAGTAGATACATCGAAATAAGGACCTGGACCTCTCCATAAAACGCACCGTGCCAATCGGATCGTTAAGACTTATTTGGTCAATTGAAAAGTTGAGGGCTAAATTTTTGACAGATTTTAGCTCCGTACATCGAATATGATTTTAATTTTCCCATCTCCATCCGCCATGTATATGCATCCGCGGTTTGTGCACGGCCGCCTTCCATGACGCTATAAACGTGTCAGAATGAAAAGATTTTAGTGCCACACTTCCTTGTCCCGAAGCGATGCTGCACGGGACTGATGTAGTAACCATGCACCTTAGTGCTTAAAGAAAGAGTTTTAGAAAATAATCGAACAACGACGATGACGCCTGGGTGAATATGAGTCAAATCTCAATTAGCGTATATGGGCTATAACGGAGAGAAAATATGAATGGGATAAATCAAGCCAGGTTCGTTGCGGTCATCGGGATTTGCAGGAATGAGGTGAACACGACTACGCGCTGTATAAAACAATCAAATCACAAAATTCCAAAACAATATTATAATGGTGTTAAAAAGTGGCGTCTACGTAGTTCTTAAAATTGCTTCTCTAGATTTTCTTTCGTAGCGCTTTTCTTGGACGATATATTCCTCTGTCTCATAACGAGAACTTATTTGCGTATCCCTTCTTCTTACCCACCCTTGTTACACATATGTATTATATAAAAAAAGTAAATAATGAGATTTGACCTGTTTATAATATTAGAAATGTTTATATAAGTGTTTCTAAAACCTTTACGCGTCATGGCACACTATTCAAATTAGAAAATTTTAACAAAAAACACACTGAAAAATAGTTACATACTTATTATAGCTATCAGGGTCAAGTTCCATTTTTAAGGTTTCTTCAAAACTATTCACTCATTTTGTGTAAATTTTCGAATTGTAATTCACAATAAATGGTGAAATTTTTCTTTGCGTTACCATTACACAATAGTCAATAAGAGTTATGAGTTAGTTTTTTTTCATTCGTATGTGTGTGAGTGTATTATAAAATGAGAATTTGCACGATTGACAAGAGCTTTTGTGTATGTATGTGGTGATCGATTTATGGGTATAATACAATTTGAAAAACATGAGCTATCGAAAAATTGCAAATCACGAGATGAAAGAAAATACATATTTTTTTGGCTAACCCAAAGTTTAAAAATATATTAGGTAGTTACCTAACTATATCAATAACGTACGTAACGTTGTGTACCGGTTTACAAGAAATAGGGAAAAGATTGAGCGTGTCAGAAAAACTTAATGGTAAATGTTGCAGGTTTTAATGTGTAATTTTATAAATATTATGAGATAAACACGAGGTAATGCCTTTTACTGGTAATAAGTAAGTTCAATGTCTTTTAATAACCTAATTAAATACGATAAGATATCTTTGTCGAGCTGTTAAGACCTCTGATGTGATAATATCTTCAGAATGTTTTTATTTTCTATTTTTTTTTATTTATATTACGCCGCATGGTAATGAACAAAAATAACGAACTTAGCAATATGGGACCAAGTAAACGTTATAAAAGTGGTCGTCGAGATGAAAAAGAAGAGATTATTACAATTCATTATTTTTATATTAGTATTTTGACACAAAATCCAGCGGTAACTGCTAAGTAGGTACGTACAATCTACAGACCCACACTACAAAATAAGGTTTACATCATAAAGATGAATCAGCTTTACAATCCAGTCAGACGAAAAATCATTGGACACAATGACAAGACACTAAAGATCCTGACAAGGTAAGTCCCACAGAACAGATACTAAATAGAATTCCGATAGGTTATAGGTATACCAATATAGTAAATTTTGACGCATGGTTTTGAATGTGTGAGTGTCCTACGATAGTGTGTGTAATACAAAATATTAAATGAGCGTCAATGCATAAATCGAGAGCAGTTGTCAGTACTTGACGTATGAAGTATTCTTAACACGTGTTTACATTTATCCCGTATTCTTCCTTACTCGAGATCGATTACCTGCTTTTCCTTACCCGTTAGGTATTTCAGTTCACATTATTACTGGTAGTCCACAGGGGCAGACTGTAAAACAGGAAAATTGTGTGACTGTGTGACTTTTGGAGCAGGATGACATGGTCGAGAATCTGAATAAGATTAGCAAGGGAAAGAAGCAAGTAAAAGACACTTGTAGAGGATGAATCTACGATGCGGAGATTGTAAACATACGTTTTTTTTATGAGGAATAGTTGTTACCCGTTCGCCCAACCCATTGTGTCCTTGCACTGGATGAACTAAACATTGAAAAATAACATGGATTTTTGACCAGCCACGAAGTCGAACTCGCAACTTACGGTTTTATAATTCATATAAAAAATGTGGCCGCTCAACGAACTAGGTTAACTTGGGTGCACAGAAGAGAGTAACTATATTAATATTCGATGTGTCATAGGTCATAGCTCTCTGTTAATAAATTTACAGATAAATCCATCACTGTGTCTGTGTGTGTTGATATTCGAATTTGGAATAAATAGCACGCGCGTGGACTTATTTTCAATTAGGGAAACTATTCGTATCGGAAAATGCCTAAGGATGCCTATTCGTATGGTAAATGTTTGCCGTGCGAGAAAAATACATCATTTATGACGTCATCATCGTCTGTCATTTATTATTAATGTATGTGCTGTTTGATGAATGTGCCCCCAATACTTTTGGATAGATTTACAATACTTAGATTTTTAGAGTATATTTAAACATTACGTAATATGACATTTTGATGAAAAAATGATTATCGATGTAAAGACAATTGATTCAAAAATTCTGTAATCTAGGTTATTAGTGGAATTTAAGAAAGACAGTACGGCCAAGACCTGTAGAAGTATGGAAGAATAGACCAAAAACTATAAAAGGGGAGGATGGAGACTTTAAACCAGCTGTGGACTCCCCTGGGGTCGGGTTGGCAACACATTATAATTTTTTCATACGAAATATAACGAGAAAGTGTGACAATACAGTATGATTTTATAATCTGCGAACAATCTGGCAATACCTATGTCTTATCTGACATATCTGTCGAAATTGATATAATGCATGTGTAAGAGCCGATCTATGTCACACAATTGTGGTTATAAATTTTGTCTTATTAGATTACTCATTAACAGGAAAATTTACCTACCTGCATGAGATTAACTTAAATAAATAGATGTATCGTTCCTATACAAAAATGCTACGTAAAATAGTTCGCCATATAATCGAATAAAATTCCGAGAATCGTAAATAACACGTTTTGGTGCTATTTTTCCATAAAGGACAATTCCACATAACGTCATACGATTTTGCCAGTTAATGCAAATGTCATCCTAAAATTTGCCTCACTTTCAATCGATATAGGTATGCTCAGTTCTTGCTCATTGCTACCTCGTTTTTTTTGTTTCTGCCCTCTGGCCCGGGCGTTTGTGATTGATTACTTATATATTAATACACTACTGTCATTGGGCCTCGTGGCTTGTTGTAGTAATAAAAAGAAAGAAAAAAGATAGTTTAGTAGAAGATTGATCTCAACATAAGATTTAAACAATCAGGTTAATGCTTTAAAAGTTGATTACTTTGTAGGGAGGGGCATATTGTCAGAATTCCCTTGATTTATGGTATAGATAGAAGGAGATATTAGCGTCGTGGGTCCCAGGTTCAAATCCTGGGTCTGGCAAGAACACATATTGTTTTTCAATTCGTGTATGAGTCAGAGTATGGACCTAATAGGTTGAGCAAGTGGCTGACATCCATTTCTCGTAAAAACTAAAACCTCCACCCTGTGGAGGCCTATATTATGATCCTATTAGGATCGGAGATGGTCGAAAGAAAGAAAGAATGTAATAATTTTTGAGGTGTTCTGCAAATATGTATGTAGTATTAAGTATGCCTATCCAATGTAAATAGCACGAGATAATAATATGTAAACATGATATATGTGTAGTACTTTCCACCATCCTCATGAGACTTCCGAGGGAAAACGCTGAGTTTTTGAGGAAAGTTTCCACAGTTTCATGGGGAAATTTCCCCATGTTCAGGGGGGCGGAGGTGGCATCGAGACCGTGCGAACAAACTCTCTAGGCGTGAGGTTAAATTTTGACACGGTTCCCCTTTTATGCTGATTCGGTGCATTGTAAGGAAAGGGTGATTGTCAAAATATTTCGATATATAAATACCACACTATGAAAAGGAAAATGGCAAAATAATTACCTACTGAGGTACCCTTATTTCATTGGCGACAGGAAATTCTTGCTCATCTGTACTCAAAGTGTTTGGAATATAACCAGAGGAGGCCTTATGAAAGTTTACCACTACAAAATTTGATGGTAATTTTTAAGTTCAGTTTAATTGGTTGCAGAGGATTTTTTTGTATGTTGGCGCATTGAAAACTGGCGGTTAAGAATTGCTATTTTGACGTTTTGTTATACGTACTAACATTATGACATACTTAGCACTGTTTGCGATTTATAATGCTTGTCTAAATCCGCTATTAAGTTCTAAAAGATTTTCAGCGTAAGAGAATTTCAGACTAAATTCGAAAACAGCTAACTATTTCCGTTGGATTTGGAAAAGTTGGATGACTATATGTTACCTATTATATATATATACATATATATATTAGTCAGTAAAATTTCCATTTCCAAGTTAAATATAAAAAAAGGTAGTAGGTATCTACGAGTACCATAATTATGCCCGGAAGATATAGGTAATTACGTTATCGCCAAGAAAATGAACGAACGAGAGATTACCCACTTAAGAATAAGTCTTATTATACAAAATAATTAAAAATGCTCAATCTTTTTCTTGTCCGGTTCACAATTTCTACGCAAACCACAGTTTGGGAGCAGTCAAGTTTCATCTTGAAGCACGACGGTTTAGTTCAAATCTACCCCGCGATATATTATATACACACACCCCCATGCAGTACATTTTAAGCCGATAGATCTGAGTAGATAAAGCGAGGGAATACCTAAGTATTACGGTAAATACATAATAACATATAGATATCCGTCGTATTACGATATAAGAATCCCAAGTGAGTCACAATATATATGAAATGATCTCAAAGATGTAAGAAACCTTATCACACTTCAAGTATGGAGAAGTCAGTAGACAGTAGAAAGTACATAGTGAAAAATCAAGTGACAGAACAGGACTTATGATCATTTACTTCTTTCAGGACAGAGTGGAAGATACCTCAGTAAGTTCATCACTTGGTCGCTCCAGCGCATTGATGGGTACCGACTTCTCATTTGTGTCGCTTTCTTTGAACGTTACAGTCCAGTTTAGGACGAGTAGACACACATTGCCGTTAATGTTCGATCATTTCGAGTCACTGGATGACTACACGATTCGTTATGTGCTTTATCCAAGGAATTCGAAGCTTTTGACGTTATTACCATAATTCATAGACCGCTTAATAAAGAACGTTTCAAAAGCTATAAACATAAAAAAATATAAATTTAAAATGTTATTAATATATGTATACATTTTTTTAGCATGTTCGATCCTAAGAAGACCAAAATATGAGCAAAGCCCCCACAAAGGGAGGGCTGACAGGGCTCTAGCCTGGGGCCCGGGTCAACCAGATAAGTGAGATAAACACACATCACAAATTTGCTTTAATAGTAAAAAAGTCGCCTAAGGCGCTGTTTTTTTTTTTTTTTTTTTTTAAATAATGTTATTATTTTAAATTGTGTGGTTATACGATAACATTATTAATTGTGTATCGATATTCGGCAACTCCATAATTCAAATGGATGTATTAAAATATACAAAAAATACTACATATACACAAAGATCCTAGCCTGGGGGCCCGTTTCAGGATGTGGAGGTCATGAACATGAGCCTCCACAGAGGTTGTATTGAGTTTTTTTTTGTTTTTAACCTAATAGTTAAATACGCTGGGCCCAAACACGTATTGAAAAACAAAATGTGAATTTGCCAGACTCGGGAATCGAATCCGGGACCCAAGAGATTATAAACCGACACGTTACCTCTCGTTCATCATGGGCGCTCAAATTACTTTAAAATAAATATGATTTGACTTATATTATGATACCTAGGAATAGCTTTCGCGTTATGTACCTATATAACTTATTATAAAGCCTTTAAAATACCAGCCTAAAATGAAAATTTGAAAATGCTAAATGACAGGTTAATTCCGCACTCTCAAAGAGACCATAAATTGAGATTACTAAAAAGGTGAACAACATTATAAAACGAGGGTTTCCCAGTGGCATAATAATTACAGGTAAAACCCTCAATTACCAAACGGGGGCTCCCTTGACACTTCCGTTAATCACAGGCTGCGCGGGAAAATTATACGCCGGAAAAGCTATTTCCTATAGACCTGTTAACGGGTAATGATTGCTGCAAGGAAGGCTTCTCAAGTTTTCTAGAAGAAAAACTATTCACCTTCCTACTTCAATACAATATAAGTATAACATAATATTTTATAATATGTATATAACGAATATATTCAATTTGTGGTGTTTGGTAAATTTCTAACAAGTGAAAAACTGATATTTCTCATCAAAAGAGTTTTAACCTTTAATGTTTAGATTTTTGGCCATATCCGGTCTTAAAACGATCATATGGGCCTCCATGGAGTGGTGGTTTGTATAAAGAGATTTTTAATAATATTAATTACTATCGACCGAAGGTAGGTATTTAAATTCTAATGGATTTAAATCAATGGAATAGTACAAAACTTAAATCCATTATAATTTAAAGAGATTTTTGTTTTTACGAGAAATGGATGTTAACCAGGTTATGTCCATATTCTGATTCTAAACACAAATTGAAAAACAATATGTATTTGCCAGACCCAAGAATCGAACCTGGAACCCGCGACATTATAAACCGAAGCGTAAGCCGCACGGTCATCGTGGGCGTTATTATTATATTTTTGTAAAGTGTAAGTATTGTAAACCAAGAAATCCAATTGCAATGATATAACTATAGTCGCAGGCTTGATAATGGTTTTACAATCGAAATAGATATCACTTTAAAGCAGTGGTACGCAACCCGAGGCCCAAAATCGGTATCTGATATGTAACTATAAACTAAACATAGTTAAAATGTACCTATGTCTAGTGGAGTGTAATATATCATTATTTTTCAACACTTGCACCCATTGCGGTCCTTCTGTTAAATAGGTTGAACACCATTGCTTTAAAAAGTGATATAATATGGTTAGGTTACGTTAGGTTAGGTGAGGTTAGGTTAAGTTACGGTTACGTTCAATTTGTACAAAAATTATTGTGGAAAGATATATTTGCCGAAGTCATCAGGCCGATTTACAAATGGCAAAAATGTATTATAATCTTAATTAATTGATAAACGCAGTCAGTTTTCAGGAATTTTGTTTTGAATTCGCGCCATTTAGCAAAACGCGCTGCGGTTTTGGTTTTGTCCACACGGAGCGTTTTGACTCGCGCGTAAAAACTCAAATTCCAGGTACATGTTGCCTCATTGACCCGTCCATATGCACTTGCGCCGTGACGACTGTCGCGCGACAAGAGCAAGCGATGGCCAGACTCTCGGGAACGCGGCGTTTATAGACATTCGAAAATCAGTTACGCCTCGCCCGCCTCGCACTCGAGCGCGAGAGTTTTTATGGTTACCTACTCCAAAATAAATTACGTCAACTAGCTTGTAAAGTGCCGAGAATACATATTGAAAGTTATCGAGAAATACAAAATCGCGTAAAAATTGAGGATCACAATTTAGCTGTCGGGCTTTTTTATTGCATTAGCGATTGTTTTTTATGCCGATTCAAAAATGAATTAAGTACGTTACCTAGCCTGTACACTGCCAAATGGAACGCGCTATATGGACGGATCACATTTTGGTACTCGACTTTAAAGCGCGGTGGGACACGCGCCAACTGGATAAGGTCCAAGTGTCTAACGTGAACGCTTTCTTATTCGTATATATAACTGGTAGAGGTAGAGGATCAGTCATCCTTAAACCGAGCTAACAAACATTCGATTAAAAATGTAAACATACTCATGATTGGGGCTTTGTTAAACTTGTAATTTAGTATCGAAACAAATGTGTTTGGTCGGATTTGACCATAAATGAATGATTCATACTATCAATTACCTACCACCTCCTTGAATCGAAATCATGTCGAGTTTTCTACCGTTCACGGTGAAGTACGTAAGTCCTAGTGTGACAGTATAAGCACCAGGTATTCTAAAGCCGTGTCGACATGGGCAACAAGTTGCTGGCAACCTCATTAAATATTGATTAAAATAATTTTTGGTCAAACAAATTTTGATAATTATTGTAAATATTTTATAAATGTTGTCAGCTTATAATACATATATATTTACGAGCCACTGGTTTTAAAACGCAAAAAGCAGTGGGGTAGTTATGAAATTGTCAAGAGACATTTCGATTCCTGAATTAATAATGGCTCAATTAAACGTTCTGAAGCACCGATTGGCTGTCAGTTTTTTTTTCGAATCAAAAACCATTTTCATTATTCGTTAGAGATATATAGAGGTAAATTTTTTTTTTTTTATAATTTATAATTGCCTTCTTCAAAATGTCAAAGAGAACTTCAACAATTTATCTACCCACTTACTAGGATTTAATGATACAAGATTATTATTGAATTCCTAATAACAAGGTATGTTTTATAGATGGGCATTTATGTCAAATCAAGATTGCTCTCAAAGAAAACTGAAATAATGCTTTAAAACATAGGTATTTTACTGGCGTTTTGATTAAAGTAATTAGACTGATTAGCGACATTGGAGTATTCGACCATATATCTATCAATAAAAGATTAAACGAAGCTAGATGGTTACCTACATGTAAATTTCACGCAAAACGTTTCACCGTATTACAGTACGCCGTGAGCTTTATTATTGGAAAGAGATGACCGTATACCATATGGTCTCCAATTTTATTAGATTCAATATGAACATTAATTTAATTTTCATAGCTGATTTTGGCAAAGTTTATGAATTCAAGAATGAAAACCTTACCTAACCTAACCTAACAAATAATCCAGTATATCGGCAATTTTCAAAAATTGTTTGCTGCTGGTTTCCAGTAAACCGACAAGAACCGTGTTTTATTTATACATGGATTTTATATCAGTAGGTACTATACGATCTAAAGAGGTTGGACGGTCTTTAATATACGGCCATATACATACACATAACAATTTAACATTTCACAGTGAAGTGTGTGCGAACTGCATACGTACAAGTTTCTGGACACGAAACTAGATACCTAATTTTAAAAGGAAGGTGTTGAGAAAATCGTTTCAATATTAGGTTCCTGACTGCAGAAATAATTGCCTAACTGTTTATTCTTATAATTCTTGTAACTTTGAATAATCAATATTATTGAACATTATATAATTTAGAAAAACACTAACTGAGAGAGTATATCACAACCAATAGAAAAAACTTTTTTTGAAAAAAGTAAGCCAACCGGTCGGGAATCGAACCCGGCATCTCCAACGGGTAAACGCCCCAAACTCGTCGCATTCAGCCATTATGCTACGGAAGACATACTAATGACGACAAATATTTAAGCTATTGGCTATTAAATACCTACCACTCAGCGTTCTTCGAAATCGTGTTACTTCGGCAATCGATTTTTGTTTATTAAATCAAAGTAGGTAGTTATTAGAAATAATTAATTAAAAATTATTAGCAAGTACAAGAAGTTGCTTAAAAAATATTGGAGAAATTCCTAGACGTCGGTTAGTAATCGTTGTAATAGTAAAATAACTACCTACTTTGATTTAATAAACAAAAATCGATTGCCGAAGTAACATGATTTCGAAGAACGCTGAGTGGTAGGTATTTAATAGCCAATAGCTTAAATATTTGTCGTCATTAGTATGTCTTCCGTAGCATAATGGCTGAATGCGACGAGTTTGGAGCGTTTACCCGTTGGAGATGCCGGATTCGATTCCCGACCGGTTGGCTTACTTTTTTCAAAAAAAGTTTTTTCTATTGGTTGTGATATACTCTCTCAGTTAGTGTTTTTCTAAATTATATAATGTTCAATAATCAGAATGATATATTCTTAAATCTTGTGAATTATTCGTTTGAATAAAAGAAATAGTTAATTAAAAATCAATATTATGTTTGAATACGGCTGGTTTCCGTGTTTCTATATAATACTCCGTAGATATATCTTTAATGTTTCCCTCATGTACCTATCCTCCGGCAAATTCCATTCCTCTTCAAGGTTAGGGCAGGTAAAAGTTGTCTCTCCGGATATCCTGGTCTATTGTATTGCAGGTTGTATTGCCTTCGTTCCTAGGAGTTATTCAGATGCATCCCTCACCCAGTCCAGACATATGCATTTGGCCACAGAAATAATTTTAAATAATTTGCCGCCAAAACTTTAGCTTAATAATTTTCGCGCCCTTTTAACTATTGTGTGTGTTCGAATAAACATGTGAAGCGCGGCTATTTTCCTCGTTTTTACTCCACATTAATCCACATTTCCCTAAAGTCTCTAGCATATAATATATGTCTGTCGTAAGATGGCAAAACATACTATTATGTCAGTTTTTTTGGCAAATTGGATTATGTATACCTACCTTCAGACTCGTCTAAGTGAGATTTACAAGATATCAAAATATATTATGGCATGTCTAGGTCTAACAGGTTGAGAGAAATAAGCTGCGTCAATGTGTGAGTTGTTCATTGTTTGAATATCTTTCGAAGTTTAAAATTGCTCTCATGAACAATTCAGAAAAATGCCCGAAAGCTTACATTTTAAGCTTATCAGGCACCATTAGCGAGGGGTGCAAGACTAGTCAACGCGCTCCCCAAAAACATAGGCATTTTCAGTGATGTGTTGTGTATTTTGTTTTTTTTTTCTTTTCTCTTGTGAGGGTAATATTTGCTATACAAGATCTATATATTTTTTTCTTTTATAGTGTTAACTGTCAATTCATGGTGGAACTGCATTGAATTATTTGTAATTAATCAAATAAGTATGTATTTTTACTACGTTTCTCTTAGCTCGTATTCTTGTTTGTCCGGTGGTTGTTTATCCAGTACAAATCTTGCAAACGATTTTTAACTAACTTCCCGACTAGCTAGACATTTGAAACTTTTAGAATATATCAGAACACGATGCCAATGCATTCTTTTAATACTTTTAGCCATCTTTAAGTAGAATTAAATTCATTTTCAGTTAATTCTGTTTTGTATGAAAAGTTATTTCGGAAGAAATTATTGGTTGCTAAGGGGGTGGTCCTAGCAACTAAATTATTAATATATACGTGCGTTACCTACTATGGAAATCAAAATGACATTTCAGTATTCTATATTTGTTTGTTTGATTTTTGCAAAATAGCAAAAAAATGATTTGTTGACAATTGCCTTATTAGTCCTAAATTATTAATACATAGAATTGTCAAGTTTATATCATCATCATCATCACCATCATCATCAGCCTGAATCTATCCACTGCTGGATGACGGCCTCTTCAAGCTGCTTCCACTTCTCTCGGTCCTGTGAATTGCGTTGCCACGTACTTATCATTCCATCGATCCAGCGGCCTCTAGGTCTACCTTGCGGACGTTTTTTACTTCTTAGATACTACTGGATGACTAGATTTGTCCAACGATTGTCTCTTCTTCGAGCTATGTGTTGCTTGTAGCTATGTGAGTTTCGCAAATTTAATGTAAACCTCATACAAGCAATTGTGAAAGTAGGCAGAAGTTTAAACAAAAACAAGCAATGCTTGTCGAAAATCACAGCACTAAAAGCAAAAGATGGTTCTATCATCAGAAATTGGGAACACTTGTTAAGCCGAGTTGAAGAGTTCTACAGCGACCTCTACAGTGATGACACTGACAATACGAGTATATACTTAGATCTTTAGAGAAATGGAAATTCGGAAGACCATAGTCCCGAAATCACATCCACGTAACGGCGTAAAGGCAAGTAACCCATGCCTGAAATTACATGAAAAGTGGGAAAGCCCCCGGGGAAGACAGTCTAACGATAGATATCCTCAAAAAAGCGGGAAAGGATGCAAATGAAGTACTTGCACAATTGTTCACAGCCTGCATATACAAAGAGGATGTCCCAGAGGCATGGAAAAATGCCAGCATTGTCATTCTTTACAAAAAAGGTGACAGAGAAGACCTAGCAAATTATCGTCCAATAAGTCTACTCCATATTCTCTACAAGACGTTCACAAAAATTCTCTCAAACCTTCTGCAAAATGTACTAGACAAGAACCAACCGAGAGAACAAGCCGGATTTAGAGGAGGATACAGCACTATGGATCATATCCAAGTCGTCAGAGAAATCATAGAGCGGTGCCAGGAATACAAACTGCTACTATGCATGGGTTTTATAGACTATGAGAAGGCGTTTGATTCGATAAAGAAATGTTCAATACTCGACGCACTCAGAAAACAAGGAATCCCTGGGCGCTATATAAATATTTTCAATAATATATACAGTAGCGCAACAGCATCTGTCAATCTCCATAAACCATCGCGCAGATTTCCTATCAGCAAAGGAGTCCGACAAGGTGATACAATCTCACCTAAACTATTTACAGCTACCCTTGAAGACTTATTCAGGCAACTTGACTGGAATGACAAAGGGATCCCCATAAATGGAGAATTCCTGAGTCATCTGCGCTTTGCCGATGACATAGTAATTTTCTCGCAAGACTCAGAAGACCTCCAAAGCAGAATGCAGGAACTCGCTGAAGTAAGCAACAAAGTAGGTTTGAAAATAAATGTAACAAAGACGAAAGTCATGTTCAACTGTTTTGCAGGCCAAAAAGAGATCCTCATCAATGGCACTCAGCTCGAATAGGTGAAAAGCTACATCTATCTGGGACAACAAGTGTCTATAGATGGATGTATATTTGATGAAATTGTTTGCAGAGTAAAGCTAGGCTGGAGTGCTTTTGGCCGCCTGAATAATGTCTTCAATAGTGACCTTCCACTGTGCCTAAAGCGCAAAGTGTTCAACCAGTGTGTGGTTCCCGTGATCACATATGCGTGTGAAACATGGACCCTAAGTAAAAGAGAGATCCAGAAACTTAGAGTAGCACAACGTGGTATGGAGAGGTGCATGCTGGGCATAACGCGAAAGGACAAAAAGAGGAATGAGTGGATAAGGAAGCATACAAAGGTTTGCGATGTAATAGAGTTGATTAAAAGCCTTAAATGGAGATGGGCTGGACACATAGCTCGAAGAAGAGACAAGTTTATATGATAACAGAAAATTTAAAAACGTGTATATAAAAAGTTCTTTTTATCTTGTAATTATTATGTAATTTTATTTGATTGGAACCAGTTTTTTTTTTAAATTTAAATCTCATGTGAACGTCCTGAATTTTGATTTGTTATGTCCACAATGTTTTTTTTTTTTTTAATATATAAATATGTCTGTCCTCTCGGAAAATATGCCCTTTTCTCTTCAATTGGTCTTCCTCGGGAGACCAGGTAACAGTGCCTACGTTACGATAAGAGTAGAATTTGTACAATATTTTGTTTTGTATACTTAGGTACGTCATTTTTTGACATTCATGTCGATGACGAGCTTTCATATTCGATTCTTAACTGTCGACATAATATTATTGTGCAATGCATTTCAACGATATTTTTATTATCACAATATAGTAAACTTGTTTTCAATGTTCAAGGTACCAAAATAATATATTAGACAATATCAAGTATTACACCACAATTTGATACTTAGATATATGCCCGGGAAACATAAATATACACACTGATTAAAATAACTCTCGAGTTAAGGAAATCATTTACATTTCCTAGATTAGATTAATAACTAGACATTTTTTTAGATTTCAACTTAAAAAATGTACAAATTCTGCAATAATAAATTATTACCAGTAATCCGTAAAAGAGGTAACACGTGCAATATATTTTTTCTTAGTTTAAGCGGATTTTGTCAGTTCTTTTGTTACAGCAACTGTTTTTTTACTTGAAGGTCGGTTCAATTCATTGGTAAAATAATTACCTACTGTAATATGACTGTAATATGACTGTAATATGACTGTAATATGACTGTAATAAGTAGGTAATATTTATAATAAAATGTATTTCTTAGATAAAATATTCATTTAATTAATTACGGAAAATAATAATAAATTTAAGGTTTTGTATAGTACCTACCTATCAAATATTCAAAATTATCATGTAGGTATCATATTTAATATTTTAATTTTCATTAAAACATGCATTCTGTTAGAACTACGATTTTTTTTTTTTTTTAGAATTATTAATAACCATATCCTTGCTTTTTCATACAAGGTGGTTGTTAGTAATTTTGAACAATCACAAACACCCAGGCTTTGAGAAAAACACATAAATGTTTTTGTCATGACCGGGAATCGAACCCAGGAACTCTCGGGTGGAAGGCGAGCGCCTTACCCACTGCACCACGAGAGCCGCCTAGAACTACGATTTACTGCAACTCATAATGCAAGGTAAGGTAGCAGTGGAAGCAAATGTAGAAGGAGATTCTTTTTTGTGTAAGGTGGTAAGTGGGCGTTGGCGTTGGCGTTGGGGTCTGATATGACTGGCTCAGGATAGGGAGGTGTACTGGAATTTGGCCGCCAACCTTCAACAGTAGACGGCACTAAAAGAAGAATATAATACGTAGTACTAATAAATTCATAGTATCTACGCTATTATATTATAGCCATATCAATGTAGAACATATAAAGTTTATACATAGAATGGCACGTTTAAAAAAAATAAGCTTGTTTATATAATATAATAAATTAATAACCACCCAGCGAATATCTAAACAAGCCAAACTTTGATGATTTAAATTTATTGTATGGTAAGTTTAAGTTGCAGGGTTTTGCAAATTATCATGGAACTTTTCCGCGAAGAGCCCTTGATGGAGATCATTCATTAGTCTTTCTATAAAAAGGTATCTTTATCCCTTTTTTAATAGCAATGGTTTCTATAATAACATATTTTGGCATGTAGGTACTTAACTCACTACTAACTACGTTTCTGATATACCAAATAGGTATTATACATAATTTCACAAAATTTAAAGCTTGAAATGTGCACAGGTCATCTGCGCAGTTCCAATTTAAAAACATAATTAAGTAACATCAGTGATAACACTGATAACAATATAGTCGTCGGTGACATATGAAGAAAACAAATGAAAATAGCGTTGGTGTTATTCGCATTTCGTACCGAAAAATAGTTATCAATTAAATTACTTACATGTACGTGCATATTATAGTATTATATTGTGGTGACTCCTTGAAAAAATGGGAACATTTTCCAAAGCATAAAAAAAATATTGGAAGGTTTTAGAAGGCATTTGGCTGACTTCGCTTATAAAATAATACTTCGAAAAGACATTTTTCTTGGTAATAGTAAAAAAATATATGAAGGGATTAAGAGGTACCAACTTTATAGACGGACTTTCATTTTCTGTTATTCATCATGAAGCATGTTCTTAAATAATTAATACAATGCGTTTCCAACAAGAATTGATAGATAACATGACAAAAAAAAATATGCTAGCAAAAAAATTAGATATTTTACGTACTTATATTCTTATGTAGGCTTTTCACCGTGTTTCAGAATAATACGACTGGAATTTATCTTTACAAGTTATTGATTCTAAATAGGTAATAATTGATAATCTATATCTACTCTATGCTTTGAGTATTTACTGAACTGTTATATTTGAAGTGTTCCAATCGATATGGTAATTAGCTCAAGCCTTGGTCGATCAATGCCTACAAGTCCGTGGCATCATTCAAGATTGTCAAAATAAAACTGAATGCCATGGAGAAGATAAGCATTTTATAAGTGATTTAAATTAAATATATAATATTTAGAAAAGCCTCAGGAACATACTGTTGGTTTCTGCAATTAACACCAAGAAAGCGAAAGAATCCTAATCAATCCAAGATTTTTTATGACTTTTAAATAAGGTATATTTTCGGGGGTTTTCCAAATTGTAAATTGACTTTAAAGCGTGCGACAGTTTTATATCCGAATGAATCTTAAAAATGTGATAGTGAAATAGAAAAAAAAATAATTTAAATTGTCTAATACTTGTAGGTAAGTACACTTCTATCTGACGTCCTCAACAGCCTTATTTCGCCTATTTATTGAAAAGAGAAGATATATAACCAGCGTTGCCAACTTAGCCCCCTTTTCCCAGATCTAACGATTCTAAATTAATATAGATCCAGCTTCCAAAATAGCAGGTACCTTATGGAGTTAATTCTAGCGTTTTTCAACACTGCCAACAGATAGCAAAGCTAGAATCCACCTTCTACGTAGAGCTGATCGTCGCTTTATCCGTGGGGTTTCCGTCGGGGTACTTTTCGGGTTACAATTCCCAGACACTTCGCTCTTTGAGTCCAGCGATGGACAGCTGACCTCCAGCCATAAATACGGGTGCTTACATACGAGTAATTGCGACCGGTCGAATTCACGAGTAGTTATGGAATGCTAGTGGATATTAGGATCGTTAGTGTTTGTTTGTATCGTTCGCGCTGTCTTGTTTTTAGAGTCGCGTCCACTAGTCACGCGTAGATGGCTGCACTAGTTTATGAATTTCACTGACACACAATTTGTCGCAGAATGCCGAAAGCTGTTCGACAGTCAAGTCATCCGGGTCAAGATCCTCAGTTAAGAGGTCTTGACGAAGAAGAAGAAGAAGTTACATCTCATACACTTACCGCCCCCCCCCCCCCCATGTGTGCGTGCCCGACCTACAATATTTACTTGCAAATGAATATACCATTGATGTAAATCATTTTTAATTTACGAATGTATATGTGGAAGGCGGTAGAGGAATAGGTATATTTTTAAATTATCATCATCATCATCATCAGCCGGGGTCAATCCACTGCTGGATGAAGGCCTCCCCAAGCTTTCTCCAACTCTCTCGGTCCTGTGTCGTTCGCTGCCACGTATTTCCGCCGAACTTTACCAGTTCATCAACCCAGCGGCTTTTAGGGCGACCCTGTGGCCGTTTCGTACCCCTTGGGTACCATTGGATTACGGCATTTGTCCAGCGGCCGTCCTTTCGGCGAGCAATGTGCCCCGCCCATCTCCATTTCAGCTGTTTGGCAACGTCTATTTTTAAATTATAACAGTTAATAATGGCGAGGAAAATATAGCAATGTAGTATGTACACATGCGCAAAGAATGTTTGTAAATACGATAATGTTGACCCCAAAGACTCCAAGAACTAAAGTGTGGTTATAATCAAATAAACAAATAAAAATTAAATGTTTTTCGTCGTACTTACACCTACTTAAATAAGTAGAGCAACAGGTGTCTTTAAATAGACGTCTACCAGACCAACAACGACAATATTGATAATGCTGATAACAGGTAGATTTCACACATCACGATTTCTTCACGAAAAGATATGCTTGAGATATACTCTATGTATATAATATATTATATATCTATAGGTATATACCTAGTCTAATTTTAAATTTATCTAATCAATCAATCTTTGAAACGCTTTTGAAAAGCAAGAAGTTGTCGCACAAGTCGTATGACGTACCTACCTATATATTTGAGTAACTCGTATAGATATTTTCAATTAGTGTTGCATGTATTCAGCCCGATGAGTTCTAAATGTGTTGTTTTACATCTTTTAATCTTTTAAAATTTGACTTCTGCTCGTTTTGTTACATTTTCATTACCCTCCGAGCCGTTCAATATTCGACAATACGATTCATCCTCCAGTTTCATGAGATGTTTCGCTATATTATTTGTGCATGATTTTATTTTGGGTTTTTATTTTATATCAAATATATGTACGTAGCTCAGAATTTTCCATTTACTGTCGAACAAGATCTTCTTGCCAACGTGTTAAAACTGTGAACTAATAAGCTTCTCCTACTTTTAACCGCACTTCGACTGCAACGACTTCCGGTTATCGATGAGTTGTCTACCTGCTAAAAATGTGAACTAACAAGCCCCTGCTATTTAGTTAATCGCACTACAGCGACTTCCGGTTATCGCCTAGATCTTCTTGTCGGACAGTAATATCAGTCATGGACATCTAGTTTCCCATGTTTGAAGATACCAGTATGATAATATGCTAAGAAGTGCTCACTTAATATTAACAAACAGCGATATTTAAATAAACAAGTTGTCAAATATTAAAGAGATCTAACCTCAGTCTTGTCGACTTCCCTCAGTTTGCAGTCATTCTGATGTTTGTCATAAAGCGTCCGAGCGAGCGCCCCCCTAGGGCGGAACACCCCTCCACTCAGAGACTTGACACTCATTTCGGCTCTGGCGCCCGAAACGCGCGGGAATTCACTTTCACTGGGATATTCGTTCGGACCGATGCTAACTTCACACTGAACCGAATTTCTAATCATCAAGTCGGATTCGTAAACAGTTTTGTTATTGTTGATTGTCTGCGGGACGCACAATTGATTCAAAGTACTGTTGCACACGACAAACTGATTTGACAAACAGTTAATTGCACAATGGTCAACAATTAAAGAACTCATGGAGGTGACGATCGTTTCTGCTTGGGCAAATTAATTCTCGATCAATTGGAACTGTCAAAATACGATATTGTATAGCTATGAGGCTGCTAGGTTTTGTAGTTGTGTGCGAATCTAAGCTGCGAATGAACTGTTTTATAAAACTGTTATCATTTTGCTGTAATACTCTAGTAAACAACACGGAAAGAGTGTACTTAACCTTACTATATGAACGCGGAAACTATGTGCATAAACTCGACACAATGTCAAGTTTAATGACCAGGTATCTCAAGGATCACCGCAAATATGTAACTCGATTTTTTAAAATCACTTAAAACGTCACGGTCTAATGATATTGTACGGTTAGGTTTTTTTTCTACGGCACAATAACATTACGTATTTTGACAGAACGCATGATAGAAACGTCAATAAGGTTCGCATTTTAACCGCCAGTCGGCGCGCGCATCTTCTCGTACGGCCTGCGATAGAGCAGAAGCGGCGATTCTTTGCGGCCAGAGCGCGGAAAATTTAAACATTCATCTTTTGTTTGCCTGTTTCATTCCCAAACTAGAAGAACAACATTTTTGGCGGCAGAAAATTTGAATTGGTTTCAGCGGCCATCTTTAAACGGGCATCAGACGGGTTCATTACAAAAAATTAATCACGGTGAAATAAAATCGACAGTCATCTCTGTGTAACCCGCGCGCGGCGGGGTATTTAAAAACCGTGGTACATATTCTTCTCCGGCGCGGTTTACATTTCACGACGTCCGCTTATATCGTTATAATTAAATGGAATACAATACCCTTCCACACAGCTGGTAATTACATCTATCAAGATTACTGATTCGTTTTGGCGGCAAAAAAGTGATTATCGATGCCGTGATTGTCAGTACCGCAATAAGAAGATATTAACGCCCGGGAATGCTCTAAGTTTATAGCTGCTAATAAATATGTAAGTACCTATATCCGTTGGTTGAATAAACGATTTCTACTTATCCGACTACCTTCTTCTATCAGATGGTATGATTAAGTATGCCAGAGTTTAAAATTGCAAATGTGTTTCGTTATCCTGTGAAACGTAGTTTCACATCCGTACCATTGTTATAAAATCACTATCGAGTACCTAATTGATAAGTACCTAACAAGCTATTATCATATCTTTATAATATACTGTGAACACGAGTAACAAGCTGTTACCCTCCCTCAGAGCTAACGACGCGCGGTATAGCTTTAATGAAAAGTCATTTAAGCTATTTAATGACTCAATGCCTCAATTGAATGACTCAATCACACACATAATAATAACACTATGCATAACAAATGAAGAAATATTAGAAAATAGAATTTAAAATTACAAGTAAGAAATGATTTAATAGTATTTTCATTTTAGATATATCAAAATAAACGTGTTTACAGATGCCTTGTTTTTAGCTTGTGTATAAAAAAGTATCTCTTCATCGATGCGGTCCTGTCGATTGTTGTTCAAAGTTGGTTGGTCCATAAGAAAATCAATTAAAAAAGAGCTTTCTCTACTATTTTAGAAGTTTCGAGCGCTTTTGTTATAGCGTCTGTGAGCGTTGGATCGACCTTCCACCATTGTTTGAATGATTAAAACCTTTTTATCTATAATATGATTGTCCCGCGCTTTTTTCGAATGTTCGAAACAAAAATATTTAAACTAGGCTTCTCTTAGAAATGAGAACTCATTAACGGGCCAAATCGAAAACGTGCTTTTGTTAAAAAAGGACGCAATGAATCTTTAAATCAAAGCTGGAATTTTTGGCCGATGAAAAAGTGTAGTATTTTAAGTCTCATGTAATTTATTGGGCACAAATAAATAGGTATACCTCTGTGCATATACCAGAAAAAAAATAAAAATAGAGAAAGATACCTATTATAATATAGTTAATAATATATATACTAGTTATAATATAATAGCATATAATAAAGTTGTTTGTTTAAGAATGTTGTCCACAACATACTTAATCAATTAATAAACAGACAATCACAAATAGATCCACACAGTGTGCGGCACCAACGAATTACCTGTGTAACTATGATTTATTAGTCATTGGGACCTGGATAAAAAAAATGTCACATTGACTGAAGACAAAAAAAGTACAAACCTACTAGGATTTAAATCTGTGATCCGGTGATCGGAAATGAAACGCGGTAAATTCAGCTCTATGATGAGTGGCAAATTGCTACGTACTTAACGGCCCGCATGCTCAGTGTAGGTCAAAATTAGAGATTTTATGGTATTTTCAGAGCATAACCCTGGACATTCCTTAAACGTTGTAGATAATCTATTTATATAATTCTGAAGCCTTATTATCCTTTATATTTATTTTAAAGATTTGATGACTGCATAAAGTATTTTTATTACATAAAATAGTATTCTTTTAAACCTCTCGCTCTAATGTTTTAGAATATAGTCATATTTCGGTACATCCATGTGCAGTAGTGTTAAGATTTTTAAGATTTATTAATTTTTAAACGCATTTACAAAACCATTAGTAAAATTAGTGTTAACATTATATAGTGACATATTTACGATAACAAATTATATTTTGTAATCTTTTTGATCCCAAATTTACAAGAATTAAGCATTTTATTATTCAAAAATGGGCACGATTAACACATTTGAAGATAATTCTAAAGATACTGATTATAAGCTATGTAACATCCTACGAATAATGTTTGCTTTATAATAATTATTGACCTAAGAATAAGATAGTAGTTTTTTGGAATACGCCATTTCTATTGGCATTTCCCAGTGGCTAAGCTACAACAAACAGCCGTAGCCATAAATTGACAAACAATAAATATGAAGTAGGGAGTAAGATCATGTTAACGCGCGTGTTTGAACATGTAGGTACCTACCTAACCGAAAAAAAAATATTTATTTAAAAACGGGTTATGCTCTGAAAATACCATAAAAGCTCTATTTTGACCTATGCTGAGCATGTGGGCCCATAATGTAGATAATTACGTGAATACGAGAAACAATAATTTTAATGTTTTTTAACACGTAAAATAATATTATTTTCTACCTACATAAGTATGTACCTACCTAAATAAAATTAGCAATAGTATCTAGTGATAATATATACATTACATTTTTTTTTATTCAAAACAGAAAATAATTAAGGTTTAGGAATGTTAAATTATTATAGAAAAAAACACCACCTTGAAATACCTCAGAATCATACCTACATATACTTATTAGAAAAAAATGCACCGAGTGTCTACCCGTATAGTGAAAGACGTAAGCTCGAGTCCCACACAGTCCAATCTTTTTGATATTTTTTTTTAATAAGTAGACATGTATGTTTCTGAGGTATTTTATTTATTAACTATTAATAAATGGTTAACCTAGCATATTAATGAGAATTCTTACATCATCCTGCAGCGGCGTATAGGCGACGACAGGAAGTTTTCCTCCAAACACATCACCTCGGAAAAACCTCATCATTAAATATATGGAAAGCACCACCAACTAATGCTTAATTAACTAGTTAAATATTTAACTGTCAGGTTTAGTTCCCTATCTATAGTCACTACTTTAACACGAAAATAATTATCGTTTTCCCTCCACGAAGTGTTTAATATAATTTATTTTATAGACAAAAAAATATATTCTACGTTATTTAAAAGAAGTTTAACCAGAAATAGAACATTCGTTTCGGCGAGTGATGTTATGTTACAAAAATTTGACTATAACTCACATTAAGTATATTTTATTTTCCCCCCAGTTCGTATCAAAAATTATTTCCAATTAAAATTTTCATAAAAGTGTCTTTTATGCAAACATAATTTTAATAACATATTATAGGTACACCAAATGGACTGACATTTTTTTTTAAAATCTTACTACTTTATTGAATTTACCGCTTTATAATGCGGTTCCAAATTCAAACATAATTAATATTATGGTATAATATTGACAGTCCTTTTACAGCCACATAATATTGTAAAAAGAATAGCTTATATTTGTTTTGATTTTAATTGAACCACAATACAATATAATATTATTAAAATATAATAAACTGCACGTATTCACACTGAATAATAAAACAATGTCTCAGGAACCAACGACTGAAATATTGCCGTTAATAGTAAATTGACACCTATTAATATACTTTTTTAAATTTTCAGATAAGACGTTATCTCATTGAGATAACGCATATCGTTATTGTGTACATACAACTGTTTTGCTCGAAAGCGGATTTGTATTAAGTAATTATGGTATCAATTAATGTATTCGTTATCAGTTAATTAAAAAAATATTTTCAAAATCAGTGAAAATCGCTCCAGACATAATTTTAAAATTACTTTTTGTAAATAAAATTGATTTAGGATAGCAGATCTGTACGCAAGAATTCGACGAATATATATTCTTTTTTATCATTTATTTCTTATTATTATACTTACTTGTTTTCAATTTATTATGAAATAGTTAGCTAGTGAACATTTTTTTATTGTATGAGATTTAAGAACGCAACATTATTTGTATTAAACACGCATACGAAGAGCTTGCTAATAAACATAGATATTAAAAAGATATATAAATAATTTTGGATAAATTGTAATTTTCATACATAATTTGGAAACACCTCAGAATTTATCTTGCAAAAATATTGAGGCGGTTAGGTCAGGAATATCAGGAACATTCATTCATCGGATTCCAGCTAATGTGCTTTATCAAGTCAGCCAGCTGTACCCTCAATAATTACGACGGCATTAACTAATAGTCATGCAAATGAAGCTCTTATGAATTTTCGTTAATATTTGCTGACGTTTTTTGTGCAACAAGTAATAGATACCTTACTTATCTACCTTTAGAGTCATGGTGTGGTGGATGAAGAAGTCGTGATTTAGTGGTTGCTCCGATGAATGAAGCAGCGAGATTTATGTGCAGTGTAAACAGTCGGTACAAAAGTATGTTACAGTAGTTATATTACAATACTTATGATACGGTTCTGAGGTCCGAATCTCGGTAGAATGAGATGTTGTGCGGAGCGATACAGAGACTGAGATATTAACAGGCCGGGAACTTGTATTCGAGTGACGTTTCCAATGAATTATTATCCGCTATTTATTTATGTACTCACAATCAAAATAATATCTTGAAAAGAATATTTAGGAAAAAAATATTATAATTGAGTCAGCTATTATGTGGAAACTACTGACGATGTAGAAAAATGGATATCGCAGAAATAATCATTGCAATCAGCTATCTACAGAGTTTGCCATAATTGGACACTACAGGAAATGGGTATTTAATATCGCCGATCAATATGCTGACCAGTGGCGGCCGGTGGTCTTCAGAATAGCATTTTCTGGTAGTGCGCAATGGTTTACCTTCTATAAAGAGAAGATCTTCTTCTTTAACCCTGTCACGACCCAGCATTAGGGCATAGGGCAAGCACAAGCTCGCGCTACTTCCCTCGGTCCATCACCAACTCTTGCGCCTCCCGCCATGTCAGACCTGCAGCACGTAGGTCGCTTTTGTGGCACCGCTGCAGGGTGAGGGAGGGCCGGCCATGGCGATGGAACCCTTGAGGCTGTGCCATAAGTGTACGAAGTGTCACACTCTTTGGCGGCATCCGGAACACGTGTCCTAGCCACGTATGGTCGTAAAGCGTCTTTTCATGATTACCTCAATAACCGAAGGCTGCCGTGTTCTCTTACCGACTTCTCAGAAGGTAAATTAAATATGTCTTTGTTTATTTAAACTATTTCTCAAAAAAGTTTTTGAACAACTAGAATGATTTAATATCAATAAGAAATATAAATGTCACAGTTTATGGCTTTACGCTCCGAGCGAACAATGCTTCAGCCAAATAAATAACCGCTGATATGTTTTTCTATTATTTTGAATGTATTTGAGTGGTTTAGAAATAAGCGCAGCGTTTGTATTTTCGTAAAATGTTAGAGATTCATTAAATATGCTAACTGTAAAATTGTTAAAAACTAACTCTCCAACATTGTTATAAAACAGAAACTGGCGTTTTTGTTTCTAGAGTCCTTCAGTTCGTGCGCCGATCAAAAAGTGTGTAAAAAATTCTACACCAAACGCCATTACAGGAACATTCGACCATCGTTTAAGTAGTATACAATGACCTCATTGTAATCCTGTGTAAACTGAAAATCTATTTGGACGCAATCGCTTTGCGCTCATGAACAGAGTATTGTTCATATTACTGCTACATGTTCTACTTCGCGAAGTGAGTGATACACGTATGAATAACAATGAAAAGTTGAGCGATTTTTTCAAAAATGCAGGCAGTGCGTAGCACTTGCATGGTATTAGAGGAGCCGCTGCTGATACTGACATGGATTGAGTTAATCCTGATGATTCCTGGTTGACGTCAGAATCTCTTCAAATTTTAGTCTTAACGTACTTGCACTTGCTAATAATAGCACTATTTGTTTTTGAACATGTTTTCTCTCAGGTATCTTTCTGGTGTGTTTCCAAGTTATGTGGATTAAACTATGTGGAAAACTGCCACTACAAATTACTTTTATTATTATACTATTATGTTTATATTGATGACATTTATCAAATATCAGGTAAAATATAGATATTATAAGAAAATAAATAAAGTAGTAGGTACTGAAATAGGTGGCAAAAATATTTATTCTTTATTTTTTGTAGGACAAATTAATACGTATATAAATACAAAATTTAGATAAGTATATGTGTGTAACAATTTTAAAGTTAAAATCTCTGTTCAGAGTTTGCGGAATATTTTTTGGGGTAGAAATTTTCTTCAAAGAAAATTAATGACTTTTCACCTTGTACCGTTCTTACTGAAGGTTCAAAATGACCAGGGGGGTGCAGACTGAAAAAGCTCTATCGGAGAATTGTTATGTTGTAATTGAAAATATATTAAAAATATATGCCTAATTTATTTTAATTAACAAGATTCTTTCCACCTATTTATGAAAAAAACCCACATAATCTCTTACCGACCCAAACTTTGTACACGCTATCATTCAAATTCCGTCAATAATCGCAACCATATTTTTTAGTTTTAAAAATCCATATATGAATATTTGTACATTTTCAAGTGTTTTATTTAGACATGAATTTGATCTCAATGGTATACGGCCACGTCTTTTCGGTACGATAGCTCACGGTGAACTGAGATACGGCGAATTATAATACGTACAATTGACGTGTAACCACAATGGAAATAACAAGACATACTCTGATACAAAGATAGTGTCAGGTTCTCAAAATTTTTGTTTTAAAATGAATTAATTAACGTATAGCGGGCCAAAATAACAAGTAGGTACTTAATGACCAATATGTTACTATTGTAATGTAATGTAACTAATGAAATAATGTATGCCTCGTCTAGTATATTATAATATCATTATTTTAGAACACTTTTACCCAGTGCGGGCCGTGAAAAATTAGAAAATGGATAAATTGACTCTTCTTTCAAATAGATTGTGCACCACTGCTGTATAGGAATAATTTTGGTTGAATTCACTTTTATTTAAGACTGAGTAATATTCACGGATTAAAAATAAACGTACCCACGTATTAGCAAACTCATCGCTTAGCATGCGATAGGTTTACCTCGAATCCCTCTCGGCCCTAGGGGTTTTCTAGGATTTTGAAAAAGACATAATATTATAATTCTGGGGTGCCGGACGAAATCCAGAAGGCCGAAATCCCCAATGCCGAAGTCCCGAACGCTGAAATCCTGAATGGCCGAAATCCCGAAAGCCTAAATCCCGAATGCTGAAATCCCGAATGGACAAAAGCAAAAAAGAATACTTTTTATAAAAGAAAATGCAATAAATATATATTGACAATTATTAATATCTTAGTTTCCATTTTTTCACAAAAAATGGGTTTTTGTCTCTCCTGCAAAATTTGCGCAATCTTAACACTTGTCTTGAATTGCGCAAATTTTCCAAGAGAGACAAAAAACCATTTTTTGTAGAAAAAATGGGTTTTGTCTCTCCTGTAAAAATTTGCGCATTCTTAACAGTTATCTTGAATTGCGCAAAATTTACAGGAGAGATAAAAAACCATTTTTTGTGGAAAAATGGAAACTAAGATATAAATAATTGTCAGTGTATATATATTTTTTTTATTGCATTTTCTTTTATAAAAGTAGTATTTTTTGCTTTCGAGTTATTATTTGTTGAGAATTATTACTGTTTGTATTTTTCCGGGTTTCGGCCTTCGGGATTCCGGCCTTCGGGATTTCGGCTATTCGGGATTTCGGCATTCGGGATTTCAGCCTTAGGGATTTTGGCTTTCGGGATTAAGGCTTTCGGGATTTCGGTCATTCGGGATTTCAGTATTCGGGATCGATAGCCTTCGGGATTTCGGCTATTCGGGATTTCGGCATTCGGGATTTCAGCCTTAGGGATTTCGGCTTTCGGGATTTCGGCCATTCGGGATTTCAGTATTCGTGATTTCGGCCTTCGGGATTCCGGCCTTCGGGATTTCGACCCAAACCCATAATTCTGGTGCTGTTACAACTTATCTAGGTGTGTGGAGTTTAAAAAAAACTATTTATTCTTAAGTCTTGCGTATTGTCTTGTCTTGTCTTGAATAACAAATATAATAATTATTTCCTATTGGTATGCTTAAAAATCAACTTAATTTAACTTAACTCGTAAATTTCTACCATTTGTTTAAAATCATTACGAATCAAAACTACCTTCATTCGTTATTGAAATTTGATAAACACCATAAAATGTTGAATATCAATCAGGTGATCGGCATCCAAAAATATATGACTCTTGTTTCAGATGTGATACCGTATCTTTAGGTCAGCCATTGATCAAGCAATATGTAGTACCTACCTACCTTATAGTTATACAGGCTTTCCCACCCTAGCACCCCTCACATGTAGGCATATAAGGGTCCACCTGCATCAAAAAAATATGAAATATTGCTTTTTCACTTTACGGTTCGATGGACGATACTTTGTTGTGCACCCCTAATGGTTACTGGAAAATTTTGGGGGCGTTTCATGGAAATAATACCTATTAATTGTTAATAAATACAAAATATTGTATTGCAGTGGCAAAAACTCCGTACTAGGTGATTATTTAAAGCCTACCTTCCCCAAGAAAAAAATAATAATTGTATATTATCGTATTTAAATAATAACTTCATTATTCTATATTATACAAAAATAATTTAATTTGCCAACGACATCTGTCCTATATGTAGGACTTTATTATAAATTGTCTGACGGCTAGACAGACAATTTATTAATTGTATCCTACTGGCCCAATAGTATTTGAACTATTACGTGGCAGAAACCAACACAGTAATAGAGAAGCTTCAAGTAATTTTGTTTATTTCACGCACACAACACATACAAACAATTACACACATTGTCATAACCAGTGTCATTCTATCACGTGACCTGAGGTTTTTTATTATTGTTATTAATTGAACAGTCCCTTTTTGTATATGTAATTTTTCATTTCGATGCGCTGGCTTCATCCCATGGTCCCGAGGACTGACCGTCTGACATTTGTGATAACAAAATAATTAAGCGTCAGTGCATAAGCCAAGAGTGTCAGAACGAAGGACAAGCTTAGAATGACGTATTCTTGACACGTGTTTAACGTTTATCCCATATTATTCCACACTCGAGATCGGTTGCCTGTTACAGTGTTACTCCACACCCCTTAGGTATTTCAGTTCTCATTAATTCTGTGTTCCTCGGTAAGAGGAATCTAATTATATATAATTTCTCGTGGTCAAAAGTGATACTGAACTCATATCATACTAAACTACCGTTGTTTAGTTTCTTGATAAGTTCTAGAAGTGTTTGTAATCCGATGTTATTTGTATTTAACCTTGTAGATTTAGACATATTATAATAATAATATTAATATTAGCATTTATTATTAAATTTTAATTTGTCTTTAAAAAAAGATAAATATCAATAATTATTACCTATATTATTCCCTGAGGAGCATTCAAGTGAAAAAAGTCTAATTATCTGTATACATATACATTAACACAGACGTTATTTTTTTATGGAAACAATTTTATGTTTCGATTAAAATTCGATGAAGACAAAATAACAGCCCCGAGATATATTAGGTACGTAATTAACTAATCTTTTTTTCGAAATAAAGAAAGAAACGAATCGTACAGAGTGACCTTAAAATTATGCAACCGATAACTATATTAAATGTTCCAAAATTAGTTGTCGATCGATTTTTTTTTAAAACTTTTACATTCAACCATTTAGTTTAGATAATATTATCAAAATGTTTGATGTCCTCATGGGAAGAAGCGAACCGCAGCTCTGCGATGAATGTCATGTTTTAGAGGACATTGTACATATAGCACTGCAATGCCCCAAATATGAAATCCACAGAGTACAGCTGCGAATTGCAGATATCTATGAGAATGTCGACGAATTGAAGGGTGTCCTGGCGGTGGGTAAGACGGAAGAGCTAGGCAAAATTGTAAAGTTATTTAACAGAATAGGAGTGAGGACCTGATCGACGGATCCCCTTCTAGAAGAGAAGAGGCGATATGACAGCGAGTCGCAGTCAAAGCCTCGGTAAAATCACAAAAAAAAAAAAAAAATATCAAAATGTATTTTAATGTGCTCCTTTTCTTCTTTTGACCATGTTCGATCCTAATAGGATCGCATGGGCTTTTACGAGAAATGGATGTAAACTTGCTCAACCTATTTGGTCCATACTCTAACACCAAACACTAATCGAAAAACAATATTTGTATTTTCCAGACCCAGGATTTAAACCTGAGACCTGTGACATTATAAGCCGACGCGTAAGTCGCTCGGCTATCGTGGTCGTTATTAACCTTTAATGTTAAATACTTATAATATCTGATATACCAAAATTAAAATATTTAAAAATCACTTTCATATTTAAATATTTTCAAATGTCTGGATTTTTATGATATTTAGTTAATGTACATTAAAAATTAAGCAGATTATTAATATTCGTCAAATCATTCCGGGTATATTCTATACTTATCGACCGCTAAAGTGATAAAGTGATAAATATTATAAAACTTAGGGTAGGTTTGTATCAAAGTATTAGCACTTATTGTAACAATTACACTAAGTTGGTTGTAATTGTTGGAATAAGTGCTTAATTTTAACAGCACATCTCTTGCTGCTGTTAAAATTTATATTATATATAATATATCACTTTATCACTTTAGCGGTCGATAAGTATTGAATAGACCCACGGACCAGGTTCCATGTTTCGATATAGGTAGGTACATATTTAGGGTTTTTTGCACTATTTATATGCCTACACGAAACAGTTATAATACATGTGTAGGTATATCCCGCTCCCAAACAATTTACAACATCGAACATAATATAAAACTTATATTATGTAAAAGTGATAGAAATTCAAAGTATTCATTTGCAGAGTAGTGGAAGCTAAGCCGTCTCCAAAACCGTCACGAACCAGATGACAAAATAATGGGTGTAGACTGTAGTGTATGGGGATTCGTATCCAAACCCCCCCTCACAGAAAAAAATACAAATTATATAAGCAAATGAAAATATATTACTTATAATTAGGTACAGTTAATAGTAAGATAACTCTGGCTTGCGTTTACTTAAATCGCAATCTGGCTGTTGGAACTTGGAACATCGGAACAATGCGTAAATAAATACTTAGCAATTTTGTGGCCATTGTGTACATTCTAAGAGAATTTTCTACGATATTCACGAACGCGGCTTTGTACAAGTCGTGGAATATATGCATGTAAAAGTTATAAGACAAATCTTATTATCACGTACCAATTGTACGAAAATGATTCCACGTAATTTGAAAATACCTCGGGTTTTATTTTGTTTATAGTCCGTGATCCGAATGCTGTGAGTGAAGTGAAAGAGATCGCAATTGTGTGATTTAATTGTTATTTATATTTCACATAAATATATACCAATTTATTACACATATTAGTTTTTTTACATCAAATAGTAGGTATGTGGTATTTTTTATTTTTGTTCGTGCACAATTTGAACAAAATGTGAGACTAATAATTATATTCCAAATTGCCAATGTGTTAGGGCGCCATCGAGAAATTTTATTAGTAAAAGTAATAAGTATATATAAGTACTATTCCATTAATAATTATTGTACTATTCCAAATTCCATCAAATACCTTCGATCGATAGTATTAATATTAATATAATAACATAAGTCTCTGTTGATAGGTATTTCAAATTGTGCCGATGGAAAAGAAATACCTATACCTAGGTCCGAGAATATAAACAAACACTATATAACGGTAGGTATTATAAAAAACCGTCTGATCCTATTGTATATTCCATAAAATTAGGTAAGTATATTGTGTTATCTCTATTATATAACGAGGTATTTACTTCGTTCTCAAAAAATGTATCAGCGCTCGATATTCAAAAGTTTATAAACCGGAGTGCTCGATAATCTTCCGAAAATATTAACGTGTGCGTAATTTGTTATATACCTACCTACCTACCTACGGGTAGATAACGTTTCTCAGAGCCGCAGGCGATTTTTTTTTTAAAGAAATATGCTGCTAAAATGGTGTTCTCTTATTATTTTTCTTTCCTTTATCTGCCGCATACCTATACGCAGTGTAGTATTTGTCCTCCCCGCGTGATGTCACTGCTTTGTATATATAAATAATGTATTATTTAGGATCGTTTAATTAGTTCAATTAGTAATGTCATACAATATCTCGGCTCTCGTGGTGCAGTGGGTAAGGCGCTCGCCTTCCACCCGAGAGTTCCTGGGTTCGATTCCCGGTCATGACAAAAACATTTATGTGTTTTTCTCAAAGCCTGGGTGTTTGTGATTGTTCAAAATTACTAACAACCACCTTGTACGAAAAAGCAAGGATATGGTTATTAATAATTCTAAAAAAAAAAAAAATATCTAGACATTGAAGATATCGGTAGGTAATAAACCAATGAAATGCTACAAAACTCTCATTCATCGGAATTTATGTAGGTACTACGAGTATTAAGATCCCCTAACAACCTTATAACAAAACAACACAAAATCTTATTATTGCATTGTTATTGTATTATTAACAGTTTGTTTTAGGATGGTTTGTGAGCCATCCAATCCAGCGTGGTAAGATAATAACTAAAACAATATCTCTGGAATCAAACACAAAATAATTAATACCTGAATATTTTGACACATTAAAATTTACCCCAAGACTGATTGCTAGCCGGATGCCTTTGAGAGATAATATTTTTATAATGAGAGTTGATTTTTTAAGCGTAAAAATATTATTCCTAGTGGTTTTCAATGTTGCTTTACCTCGAGCCTCGAGAACAACATCGAAGCATTTAAAATAATTATTAGGGATCAAAATCGAAGCAACGAGGTTTGAAAATTTTCAAGATTTAATATGATCGTAATTGCTTCACGGGCAACTCAATACTGGACGGGTACAGTCCGCCAAGCGGAGGTCGCGGCCGTACCCAGTGATCCGACCGATCAATCAATATGGAAAATTGTACAGTCGGCGTGACGAGATGCGCTAGAAAGTCAAAGGAATTCAGAATTTTTTTTATTGTTCTATACAATAATTATTTAATTCAATTTTAATATCTTTAAAGTATCAACGCGTCTATTCTATACACAAGGCTGTTATCGAGGGTAGTTTATCATATTTATGTATTGAAGTATTATAATTGTTACAATAAGTTAGCCGTATAAACTGTCAAAATGTCCATCTCGCTCTAAAAGTTAACACAGCCAAGAGTGGTACTGTTAAAACGTTGCACTTTTTGTCAGTTCATACGGTTAATTTATTGTAACAATTAACCGCCTCAATATATAAATATGATAAACTACCATCGATAGCCGCTGATAGCAACTTTTTGTATAGAATATATGCGCTAGAATGTATTTTTCATTAGTTACTGTTGTAAAAAAATCGCTCCCTTGCAAATTAACGGGAAACTTTATACCAGTGGTGTTCATAATGTATAAAGATGTTCACATTGCATTCTAAACACATTTCGATTAGAGGAATGGATGAGCCTATTTATTGGCCGCCACATAGCAATCTCAGAGGAAAATTAAACGTATGCTCATTTTCCAATCCACATAATATTATGTGGTTCTTATTATAGGTAGTAACCGCGAAAATTTAACTTTGCAAAAGTCAATGTCGCAACATCGCAAGTGGGATCAGGATTCGCCGTAGCATTACTTAAGTTTTGCATATATAACTCAACCAGTTCCATATTGACAAATTTTTGCAAGACATATTGTCTATCTGACCCTCTTTCACTGCCGAAATAAAGTTTCACAAAGATTGGGCACTAAATATAGTGAATGGGTTCCAAATCCATGAGAATTTCTCAATTTTCCATCGTCATATTTTGAGGATTTGTTAAACCCAGATGCTAAGATAAGTGTATTTCAAAAACATTTCAATCGATTTCGACTCCGAGCATAATCTTCGCGATAAAAGAAGAGCAGTATGCTGAATTAAAATTTCATTATCGCCTGTAAGCCACTGAAGTATATGAATGTATAATAATTGTTACCGTGAATTTTTTTTTTGACCATGTCCGATCCTAATAGGATCATATGGGCCTCCACAGGGTGGAGGATTGTATTGACAGATTTTTGTTTTTACGACAAATGGATGTCAGCCACTTGACCCATACACAAATTGAATAACAATATTTGTTCTTGTCAGACCCAGGATTCGAACCTGGGACCCACGAGGCAATAGGCCAACGCGTAAGCCGCGCGGCCATCGTG
Organism: Rhyacophila brunnea; assembly: GCF_057557595.1. Lineage (NCBI taxonomy): Eukaryota > Metazoa > Arthropoda > Insecta > Trichoptera > Rhyacophilidae > Rhyacophila > Rhyacophila brunnea. The sequence continues at coordinate 46,443,470 of NW_028233361.1, read as the reverse complement.
AATAAATGATTTAATTACGACCTATTTCCGGATACATACCTAATAAAAAAATGTAAGAGTATTCTACTGTGCTCTCCATAGCTTGGTAGGGGATGACACGATAATAAGATAGGTACAATAGGTACGTATTTAATAAAGTAGCAGCTATTTATTCTGATTTAATTTTAATAATAAATTAACATTTGTGTGTAAGAAAACTAGTTTACTGGTGTTCCGGATTTATTAAAATTCACCCAATAAGAATACTTACATAATTTAAAATTATTACTTCGATATTTTGTGTTGGTACCCATGGAAATTTCAATTTAAAAGTCACGTCATTTAACCGGAAATCGTTCATACCATAAAATAATTATCTGGATTACTAATTATATTTTTTCTCGCCTTAATTGTTTGATTATGTTTTTCCCAGATGATTGAATGGTTCATTGAATTCTGAAAGTAATATTACGCGTACAAACTCTCTCGCAGAGAATAAATTAATTAATTGTACACGCGGTCAAATTTACATGCCATTAAAAAAGTAAAAGTTTTTTAAAATCATCATCAGGCCAATATTATCCCATATATCGGATGATGGACCCATTCAGAAAAAGGAAGAAGACTTGGTATTAAAATAAATACTCAATAGTATACTGAAAAGGGTCTTCGCAGCCGAATGTGAGGAAAATTGAATTACGTGGATAAGACGGTACAAACATAAACTTTTACGTGTTATAAGATGATCCCCCTGTCGTCTCACAGGTAAAAGTGAGAGAACTGCGCTGGGCAAGCCATGTCTCAATGATGGATGGTACACAACCACCAATGAGGCTGCTGTCCAACAGACCAGAGAGGAAAAGGATGGTCGGGAGACTAAGGCGGTAGATGGAGCTTGTGGCAGACAGATGAGAATAAATACGATTTCTGGATGCAGCTAAAATCCATATTAAAAAACTATTAATGAAAAATCACTAGGGGCCGTATGTATGAGATTCCCAAATTCTTTATAAGCCATTTAACCGATTTTCCATCATATAGCGTATAGCACTGTTTGTGATGTAAGCAATCTGACGTCACACGCCATTCAAAATGGCTGCTTCATCTGTCACTTTCAAATGTCATTTTAATAATGCATTCATTAAAAAAACGTTTGTTTGAGGCCCTCGTTCATTTTGTAGACTCTGTAAAACATTTGCGAACTTTAAAAACAGTTCCTAGTCGTGCTGTTTTTTTAGAAAATACGTAAAATTTTGATCCTTTGTAACTGATACAATGCCTCGTTCCTATTTCGCTTGCAATATTTCTCATGGAGAGATAAGATGGATTTACGTAAGATTACGATAAAATATCTCCGCTAAACGACCGCAAAAATAGGTATCTACTGCTGTATCTGGCATTAAAATATGCAATTGGAAGCATACTGCATTCTTCAAAATAGTATGGTATCTACCTTCCTAGTTAATTATTGTAAGATAACTGTAATAAACAAGGCACAACTCTCAAATACACTGGAAACATCAATAGTGTCGGTGATATGCGGTATACGGTGATTGGTATAAATGATAATATTATACATAGATCATTACATATTACTATCTAAATCCATTTGCATTTCTGTCATTTATTCTTATTCTGTTTTGACATCTCATAATTGAAGTGAAGTTAGTCATAATAATATGTATGTATTCAGTATTGCCACCAAATGGAAATGTTAACTGGCAATACTTTATCCTTTCGTACAGTAGAATTATAAAATAAATGTGATAAAATAACTGATAAATTATTTAAAGTTCATAATAATTATTTATGTATAATTATTAAATGTATATGGTACCGTTTGCACACTTTCAGACACATTAACAATTTCAAAATTTTAAATTAATGGTCGGGGAATGGAATTTTATAAGCTTGCAATTATTTGGACGCCATGACACATTATAAATCATATTCATCTAGTCAACTTTAAAGTGAAAATTTACAATCTGTATTTTTCATATTTTGTAACTCTGCAATATTATGTAGGCAATAAATAGAATATAGATGTTTTTAAATGTTACTTGATAATGACGTTAACTCTGTAAATGAAACACAAGTCGTATAGGTACTTACGTCAATTTAAAGTGATATAAACTAATTCAAATAATTTATCCTGTGGTAGGTACTACGTACCTATGTAATATGCTTAATAATGTTAATACAAATTATCCTAGTTTATTTATTTATTTATTTAAGAATACAAAACATTGTGGACATAACAAATCTAAATTTAAGACGTACACAACATGAGATTTACATTATAAGTCAAACATTACCCTCACAAGAGAGAAGAAGAGAATATAGAAATATATATATATATAATAACAATAATAATAACAAAAAAAAATCAAAACATACTTGTACAATTTAATAGAGAAAAATATACAATTTATACAATTTTAATTTAAATAATTTCAATCAATTTAAATTAAATTAAATTTTAAAAAACATACAATTTTATACAGGTACTCTGATGAGATAAGAATATATGACGTAATTACGGACTAGTGTCTTTTTGAAGTTTATAATGGTATTTTTTTGCTCTCTGTTTTTCACAAAATACAATTTCTTCTACTTCGGTAGATCTGGTTCTGTATTGATGTATTTTCCCTTGTAATACGGTCTTTGGGCAGGCAAATTTTTGCTTGCGGTTTCAAGTAATAATCGCAAATTAAATATTTTTTTGCCGCCCAAAAATTGGTCAATTAAATTCCGAATAAACTTAATAACGTAACGTAATAATTATTTATATACCGTTGATTGTTTTAAAAATCAATTACGCAGAGTCGTGAAACAATAATATCAATTATTTAAATTTACCATATTTAATGATACAATTTTAAGTTAAGCAATTAAATTGCATGTAGGTAATATTGAACACCGGAATGCCTTGACGTATTTTTGATTATTTTATTACTGCTAAAACATAAATTAATTTCACATAGGTACCTACATAATTTTGAAAACACTTTTGAGAAAATATAACATAAGCAATAGAAAAAAACTTTTTCGAAAAAAATACGACACCCAGCAGGGATCAAACCTGTGTCTTCCAGGTTTCGCGCCCACGCACATTGACCACAATGATATAGGTATCCTATCTAATTGCGAAAAATTTTAAGTTATGGTTTTACAATACTCTCTACCTACGTTCCGGTCCATTTCGAGAGCTCCTGACGTTTTGTTTCATGATTATCTCTCGGAAATTATTAATTATGTATTGTTTTGTTCTAAACACAAAGTTATATTGTAAGGCATTGAAGTTAAATTCCCTCCACCAAACCCGCCCCGCACCACACTCGGTCTTAATCGAGAGTATCACGGGACCCGTCAATTGGTGATGTGAAGCATCTAAAAATTGGCCTGGGAGTGTCCTGGGAGAAGGTGCCCAAGACTTAGGTTGCTACGCTCAGAGTGAGCTCTGACTGAGTTTACTGAGTTTACTCTAATTCAAAGTGCCAGGGAGAGAAAAAGCACATAGAAATTACTTAAAAGAAAATGAAGCTACTTATTTATTATATCAAAGAACGAAGCTAATCATACAGGCAGCAAAATTTATGTGAAGAGATCTTCACGCCCGTAGTAAGACGCCGCAAATTTTTTGAATGCAAGATAGTTGGCCTTAGTAGCAACCAGGTCGGACGGGCCGATGGGTCCAACAACTGGTTGGACCGACCTGAGCATCTCCTCCCGTTCGGAGCACATACTCAGACACTCCCACAGGATGTGATTGGCATCCTGTATTTCCCCTCCGCATGGACATGTCGGACGGCTTGCAAGTCCAAGCTCAAAGAGCCTGCCAGCGAAACCACCATGGCCAGTCACAAATTGACTGGTGTAATGGTCTGGAGTCAAATACTTGGTTATCTCCATTCGCCACTGTATGTCTGGAAAAAACGCGTATGTGAGCCGGCCCTTAGTAGATTCGTCCCACTTTCGCTGCCAGGTCTTAATGGCCGCGTCAAGCGACATGAGTCTAATTTTGCGCTTCAATAGTGCTAATCCCTCGCCGGCTTGTCGAGGGGGGGGGACGAGATGAAAATCACCAACGTCAGCCTCCTCACCTTTGAGGAGCAGCATTGAAGCGCCGCTGACCTGAATGTGCAGGTCAAGTGGGAGAATACCGGCCAGGACCGGGAGCGCGTCAGTTGAGGTTGTACGGTAGGCCTTGGTAATGGACAGGAGCACGCTGCGCTGTCCTCTTAAAAGAGAGGCTCTAAGTTTGACACTCTTGGGAATGCGCGGGCACCAAGCGCTGGCGCCGTAAGCCGCGATTCCCATAAAAATGGCGCCGTAGGCGATCTTGAGCGCCCTTACTCTTAAGCCCCATCCTTCACCAGCCATGCGGCCGACCCTCTGGAAGGCCACCCCAGCCTTGTGGACTTGGGTTTCGGCATGGTGTTGGAAATTTAGCATGGTGTCCATCTTGACGCCTAGATAGGTGACGATCTTCGACACTTTCACTCTCGTGTCACTGAATCGGACTGTGGGTGGTCTCGAGCAGTTCAGTCGTCTCGGTCCTTTGAGGACAATGGCTTCTGTCTTGGAAGGTGCGAATGATAGTCTATTTAGTTTACCCCAAGCCTCAATTGATGCTAAGGCTTCGCCAACAGTGCTCTCAATCTTCGCCCTGCTGTCGGCCTCGACCAACAGCAGCGCATCGTCTGCGTAGGCAATGACAGTACAGTCGGTTGGAAGCGGAATTCTAAGGAGATCGTCGAAGAGTACGTTCCAGAGAAGGGGCCCGAGGACTGAGCCCTGGGGACATCCCATGCTGGTGTTTCTCTCTATTGTTGTTGATCCAACTCGAAACTCGATCGATCTATTCGTGAAGTAACTTTGAATCGACGCGAACAAATTTCCTGGTAGTCTCTTCAGCCGAAGCTTTCGAAGTATAAGAGGCCAGGACGCACTATCAAACGCACCTGCAATGTCCAGGAAAACTCCTAGGACGTATTTACGGCGAGAATTTTCAGAGATGGCAATCACGTTCCTAATGGCGTCGACTGTTGATTTGCCTCTTCTGAATCCAAATTGCTTATCGGAAAGCGGCGAGTGTGTCTCCAGGTGGGCTTCAATCCTGTGGCACAGTAGCTTCTCCAGCACTTTGCCCAGGGCGGGCAGGAGTGTTAGAGGGCGGTAGGCTTTGGGGCTTGACGGTTCTCGGCTGCCAGCTTTGGGGATTACCTTAAGTAAGCCCCTCTTCCAGCAGTCGGGGAACGTGCCGCTTCTGATGCAGTCACTGAAGAGGGCTGTAATCTCTGGCGCGGCGATGGCCCATGTGCGTTTGACAAGTAAGTTGTCAATGCAGTCCGGGCCCGGGGCCTTGCCAGCAGTCAACGTGCGCATGATTTGGTTGATCTCCTGTTCGGAAGGCAACGATGAATGATCCGTGTCGATTGGAAGAGAAGCCTCAAAGCGGGTCGTCCTCATGGCGTCATCATCCCTGGACTCATCATCCAGAGGGATGAGAGCCTCGAGTAGGACCGCAGCCGTTTCAGACTCGGTACTGGTGAATCCGCCACCCGGTTTCTCGATGCCGCACAGGAGGCTCGTCGGTCTGAGTCCCAGCCTCAATGCACGGTATGGAGGACCCCAGGGGTCCGAACCTCCCTCAATGGTAACGAAATTACGCCAGTAGTCTTTCTTGGCTTGAGTGATTGCTTTCTTGTATTCCGTTCGGGTGAATTTGGCCATGGTTGCAAGGGGATCGATGGAGGCAGGTGGTTGCTTGCGCAGGCGTGCACGTTGATGGACCTTGCGCGCTTTTCTGAAAAGATCACGCAGGCGCGAAACATGCTGCGTCCACCACGGCGACTGGCTTGGTGGCTTGGGCTTGCAGCGTCCGAGTGAAGCTTCGGCTGATCCGGTGATGTCTGCAGTCAGTCGTGAGGCGGCCGAGTGTACGTCTGGAAATCGGATTCTGGATGTCCTGTCAAGCTTTTTGGAAAGCGCCTCTTCAAACTTTTCCCAATTCCCGTCGCGGGTTCTAAACCGCGCGGGCGGAGTTGGGGAAACGTCAGAGCCGCCATCGTGCGAGGAGACAGAGGCCAGCTCAAAAGTGATCAACCGGTGATCACTCATGGAAGCGCTCTCATGGACTCTCCAGCCGCTGATTCGTCTCGCAACGGATTCAGTGGCCAGGGTGATGTCGATGTGGGTGCTTCCGGAGTTTGCGTGCGACACGAAAGTCGGCATGCTGGTGGGGTCGTTGAGGACGACCAGGTTGTGCTGGTGAACTAACTCCTCGATGGCGTCCGCGTCGCACAGGGGGATATCCACGGGCGCCCAGAGGGGGGATTGCGAATTTGCATCCGCACAGATGATGACATCCCTGCCACTAACTGCGCGAAGGATGCCGTCAAGCACTGATGCCACGTGTTCCTTTGTACTCTTAAAGCTGAAGTAGGCGGAGATAACCACCACGCTGCCTCCTCCGGGAAAGCTTATGTCTGCACACGCGACTAACTCAGTTGACAGGTGCGAGAGCGACAGCACGCCAAGGCGAGGGTCAAGAGCGAAAACGCAAGCCTTCGGCTCCACACCCCTGGCATTGACGACAAGACCCGCGCACCCGAGTCCCTTTTCAGTGACCTTGGGGCCCCTTTTAGAGGCCCAGTGGTACGGTTCCTGTACCAGCGCCAGAGACAGGCCTGTGGCCCGCATAGTCTCAATTAACTCCGCCGAGCCGGCGTCGCTCAGGTTGACGTTCAACTGAGCGAAGGTAATCATCGCGTGGCAGGCAATCAAACCTCGATCAAATTGGTAACTGAATTGTTGTGTGTAAGGCCATTCACTCATGGAGAAACTTAAATCTGACGAACTGGTTGCTGATGGAACTTATATACTGGCCAATGACTGATGCTTCGCACACGGCGCTACTGAAACCCCTTGAAATAATAATCTCATAACCTCAAACTGTTAAATTGATTGTCTTTCCTACTTCATTTTAAGCTTTTTCCGTAATATCTTAACGAGAATATTCTGGCAGTCTGTAATTATACAGGCAGTAGTATTTCTCAACTTCTTCCACAAATTTAAAATTATAAATCGGTTCGCCCATCTTTAAATTTTGACGTCTTGACATGACGTTATCGCTTGTTCGGTTCAGTTCAGTGCTACCAATTTTGGTAAGAAAATATGATTTTTCATCGAACCTACTGATATTGGCAGTATTGGCACCACTGTTTTATGGGAGACTGGAAACTGATCGACTGGGAGACTAGTATGTCGTGTCTCTTCAGTTTGGTGTCAGAGATACCAGTCTTATCGTGAGCGAGCCGCCATTGACATACATTAGTTAGATACTGGTTGGAGTTTTAGTTTCAGTCTCGTCTTTTTTGAGTATTCTCGTTATGATATTCCGCGAGTGATACAGGTCTTCATTTATACGATTTACACCCACCATCGATATCGGATTGTTGCTGATGATACCGACTTTCGTTGATAAGGCGTCCTAACTAAAAAAATGTAAGTATAACATTTCACTAATAAATCACTCTTAAAACGTTAGTTTACACATCAAAAAATATTCTGCTTTGATATGAAACACGTTTATTTTTTGTTTTATTTAAGGGCCCCTAATTTTGTCTTGGATTATTATTTTAGAGATGTATGATGATTTATCAGAATGCCGCTGGCAACACGCGCAATTTTCAGATATTGTAAACCAGTGGCCTTATCAATATTTTAAATAATATAAAAGTAGGTATTTAATTTGTAAAAACATCTATAAGTAGATTATTTCATTGTATTCACTTATTCACAATGGTATAGAAATGGCGAACGTATCCTTGCACTACATACCTACTACTTATGGGATGAGGAAAGAGAATTCAGAAATATTGGGAACTGAAATACCTAACGGGTAAGGAGAAGCGGGCCACCGATCTCAAGTAAGGAAGAAAACGGGATAAATTTAAACACGTGTCAAGAAAACGTCATACGTCGAATACTGACAACTGCTTCCTGTTTATGCATTGACGCTTATTTAATATTGGTGTATTACACACAATATTGCACGTTTATAATACATGATTCATTTTCGTAGGATACTCACATATTCAAAACCCTGCGTCAAACTTTACCGTAATGGTATATAGCATATCGGAATTCTATTTATTATCTGTTCTGTGGACGAAGCCCTAACCTGGCATCTGTTTATTATGATGCTAGTGTAGAGCCGGTCCAATAATCACAATTGTTGCGGATAACGGTTTTTATGTTATTTGAAAAAGGTACAAAATAATGAGCTTACTAGCTCAAGCAGAATTAAACTGGACAATAGATAATGACCAACCCGGGTCCGAATGGTCCAGGTATCGACATCTATTACTAAGCCCACCGGGTAATGTATCATGGTCCGGTAACTACATCATGCCTTCTTGGAAATTGGTCAGCTAACTGTCGGTAGGTAAAGAATAATGTAGTTGTAGTCGTTATCAACGTTGAGCTAAGATAAACTGCTTGTAAGTCTTTGAATAACTGGATTTATCTAAATAAGAAGTAAACAGTGGGAGCTTATCACCATAGAGTGTTTAAAATCGCTCAGATAATATAATGACTGTGTACATTAGAGGTATTATCACAGAACAGTTCCTTGGGTATTATGTATTAAAATGAGACAGTATTTAGGCGGTATTTAGAACACAGAAGGTTTTACTAACATATGCAGTGTAATAATATTATTAATCAAAAAAATGTCACATCGGAGGCTTAAACAGGTCAATGACGATAATAATATATCGCTACCTATATAATATATAACTATATGGACATGGTGTACTCGTAGTTAGTTATCAATGAATGAATTAATGCACAAGGGGAACGAAAGCTTTTATAAGCTTAATAGAAACAAACACATTCATAATTATTAATACCTACCTGTAAACATGAAAAATATTATTCTTTATTAGAAATATAGCATAGTTTTATAAAAAATGAATCAAAACTGTACCTATAATATTTTACCATATTTCAAGTCCCGTTATAAGACTTTCAAAAGTCAGTTCCAGCTTAATGTCCGAAGGTAGGATCAATTTAATGGATGTCACTATTTATACCTACTCAAGTTTGTGATCGCTAATTAACAGTTTTAACTGTCTGTCCATATAAATGGCTTCGCGAATAATATTGAGCGGACAGATTTACAAATTTCTTCAAAAACTATTGTCCACCTACTGCTATATTGATGGCAGTATTTGATTTTAATCACCCGCCAATTCAGTGAATTCTAGAAGTTTTTTGGAAATGATTCAAATAAAAGATTTCCGATCCATGACTGCAAGGGCTTTTCCCTCCATCCCATAGCATCATCATAATGTTCATCTCCGATCCACGGAAAGGATCACGTATGTCCAAATTATCGACGTTAAATACATTTCCATAGGTAATAAATAACCAGGCACGCGAGAATTTTTATGATAATTGACTTGCAATCGGTCATTCCCGGCGCGATGGAATCCCGGTTATGGCCCATTAATGCCCGGTAATGTTCCCGGTGGAATTCACGGGATCGTTCATTACATTTTGATAAGTTTCATAATGTCATTCTGGAAGCGAACATTTCTATATCGTGAGTATAATCTGTATCATGTAGGGATTCGGTTGTTCATTAAGATTACCCACACATACATTAATACGGTCTATTTTAAATGTTAATAAATACATACGAGTATTTAGCTATACTTTCGGTATCAGCCCAGCGCGCTGAAATGAATAAGTACATATCTTTATAAATTTGCTTTGCAGTGTGTACAAGAGGTCACGTGATAGTATGCCACAGGTTTTGTGATTTTGTGTGTTTTTTACAATAGGTACATATGTGATCGTATGTATGTGTTGTTTGCGTGAAATGTACTAAATTAGTTGAAGACTTTGTTGGATTGTGTTGGTGACTAATAGCTACATGTCCGTCTTAGCAAGCCGGCAGTCAATATGAATATAAAATAATTAAGCTAGTATTTAAATACCTACGTTAGGTAATAGGCAATTATTTTTTTTTTTCTTAAAAAAGTAGGCTTTAAATAATCGCCTAGTATGAAGTCTTCGCCACTGAGGTAGGTGTATCAAGCGCGGCCCGCATGAAAAATAAACGGATCGATAGCTCTAGGGATAGAACACTCATCTCAGAAGCAAAAGATGTGAATTGGAGACCCACTCGGTCCAACTTTTTTCTATTTATTTTTCATCTAATATGTATGTTTCTGAAGTTTTTGAAAATTACCTATATTCTATAATAGTATTTATTGAATGTTAGTTGAAAGGCGCTTTTCTACTGGCAATACAACATCGATGAGTTTAGAAATGATAGAAGTAGATACCTACTGAAATGTTCTAAATCATGTAAATAATCATTTGTACTAATAATAAAATTTAAGTATCTGTCCGTCTGTACCAATAACTTTAGTAGGTTTAAATCTCGATTATGCGATCTCAAAAAAAGCATTTGAAATATTATGAGGTGAAGCATGGGCTGGGAAACGCATGACTAGAAATCGAATAATTAATAATACGAATTGCTATGTGTCTTAATTTTGTGTAATACCTATACAAAAGCCGACTGCCAAAATTAACTCAATATATGAAGCGCTTCAAATATGTAAAAAAAACAAATTTGACACACATAGCTTAATTTGTAGAGTACATTGGCGAAAAACCAGTGAATGTGGAGTCGAATCCTGCGGGGTATCGTATTTTTTTTTCGAAAAAGATTTTTGTAATGGTTGTTGAGGTGTTTTCAAATTATTTATGTTGCTATGTTCAATAAAGAATATTACCTATTTTTTTATTCAACGAATAATTCACAAAATTTAAGAATGTAACATTCATATAAAAACACTTCTGAGAAAATATATAACAAATAGAAAAAAACATTTTTGAAAAAAAAAATACGACACCCAGCAAGAATCGAACTTGCGTCTCTCGGGTGTTGCGCCCACGCACATTGGCCACAACGCTATAGGTATCCTATGAAATTGCGACAAATTTTAACTAATTGACCGAATGTTACATTTTAAAATATTACGAATTATTCGCTGAATAAAAAAATAGATTATTATAATACCTATATACCTGTATAATATATCTACTTTTCATTCCATATATCACGCGGGCGAACTCGTATATAGATTTATAGTATACTCTTCTATCTGCCATTGTATTAAATTGTCTTTGAACCTTGGTATTTTAAAGCGGAGTTTACATTTTAACGTGAATTTTCTTACATGTATTCAGCGAACGGAAGTTAATATGAAATAAAGTTTACATTTTATATGCAAACTGTCTGACAATATTGTTAGGAAAATAATATGCACAGATTTATTTGGTTTTTCTTGCACCTGTCATAAAAGAAAATAAAGAAAATGCACGCCGCTGCTATTACAAATCATTCCACTATGAACCATTACTGTAAATTCCTATAGAATCATTTCGAATAATATTTTAATATACGTACGTACTAACAAAAGAAAATGTTTAAAAAATCTCACTTACATGAGCTTTTATTTATGACGTCACGCCATAAAGGAGGTGGTCTGTATAATAATGTGATTATATTGGACGCGGTTTAATGAGGGGGGGTGGTAGTAGGACATATTCATGTCCCCCACATCCTGATGCGGGCCCCCCTACCTATCGCTTAGAATAAAGGCAGTGTGACGCTCTACAGTAGCGTTTTACAAATGTGTACACGCTAAAATTAATGTGTATGTACCTATATTTAGTGTTTTATTGTATGTTTTAATACATCCATTTGAATTATGGAGTTGTCGAGTATTGATACACAATTAAAAATTGTATCGTATAACCAAATAATTTTAAATTATAATAAGTATATTGGAAGGATAATAACCCGCAGGCGACTTTTTTTTTTAACTATTAAAGCAAATTTGTGATGTGTGTTTATCTCACTTATCTGGTCGACTCGCCTCGCCTGCCCCCTCCTGAGCCTGGTCCCCAAGCTCGAGCCCTGTCAGCGCCCCCTTTGTGGGGGCCATGGACATATTATTATAACGTCAAGAAATCAACAAATTATAAATAATTTGTTTTATGAGAAAAATAGTAAATAATATAAAATGACAGCATTATAGTGAAATCGATATTTTAACGAATATGTTGAGGGAGAAGAGGGGGGTACGTGTCAAAATACAAAAAATCGTGTTACGTCATTTAGTGCACTTTTTATAATGCCTAATCCAAACCGAAGTACATCGATTTGTGAACAAATAAACATTGTATAGTAGGTATACAAACTGTTCCAAAGTTGTATTAAAACGAATATTCAATAATATGTTCTGATACAATTGTTCATGTATTTTTGTATGGAAAACATTGTTCATATTAAGATTGTTTCATGGTTTGTATTTTACCGTAGGTACTCGCAGGTTTGGTCATTAGAGTTCCCCATTTCATTATATTGTGTCAAAGGTGTCCTACTATGGTTCTCAATAAAGGCTTTCATTCATATATTATGTCAAATTTTATTTTCTTTCGGTTTATATACACTGGAAGACAGAATCATTGAAAGTAGAAAACTGTCTTTTTGTTGTACTGTCTTTTATTATTCTAACAATATCATCATAATATTTTTATTCACTGGATTAGTACTTACTGGGAAATTCTGAAGCGTGGTTTTCCCACATTAAAGAAGGTTTCTAAAATTTTCATTTTAAATACTACGTAAAAGATACTTACTAAACGAGTCGTTTTTACGTGATTTACATTTGACACACGATTTAAAACACATTCGTGTCGGTTTGGCATGAGTGTTTCAAATAAATACTTAAATATCTGTGTGAGACTCCGCTACAATTTTCAGGTGTATTTAAACTAAGTAAGTACAAGATAAAAAGAACTTTTTTAGAAATAATTTAGTTGCTAGGATCACCCCCTTAGCAACCAATAATAGTCTTTTACTTTTTACAGATTTTTCCGAAATAGCTTTCCATACAAAACAGAATTAACTGAAAATGAATTCAATTCTGCTTAAAGATGGCTAAAAGTATTAAAAGAATACATTGGTATCGTGTTCTGATATATTCTAAAAGTTTCAAATATCTAGCTAGTCGGGAAGTTGAAAAATCGATTGCAAGATTTGTACTGGACAAAAAACCACCGGATAAACAAGAATACGAGCTAATAAGAACGTTATAATAAAATCAGTATGGAAACTGTTTAATTTGAACATATTTTTATCTATTGACTCAAGCTGTCAAGCGTTAACCGAACGCACCTGCAGGATTCTAGAATAGTTATTAATAGGAAAGATGACATCTTCGTTAGTCGCCTTTAATTATTTTGATTAGCTATATTGAATTCTATTTTCTTATTAATCTAATAATAGTCTTTAGGGCTGAAGGTGTAGAGATGAAAGTCTTATCGGTGGTTATTCCTATGAATAGTGGAGCGGGTTTTTATTGCAGTGTAAACAGCCGCTACAAGAGTTATGATACTGTTCCGAGGTCCAGTGGAAGAGATAATGTGCGGAGTGATAGAGAGTCTGTATAAGACTGGCACAAAGATTACTGATCGTATTAAGATTGAGACTGACTAACTCATCAACTATGATACATGAATATTCACTTCATTATTGATATTGTTTGAAATCTGCTGGCCTCTGCATTATTGCAACTTCGAGCGTTTCGATGACCTATCCCGAAGCAGTCGAACCCCAACGAAGAATGTCACGCGCTTAGAATATACTTACCTTAGATTGGAGGATTATACGATAGTAATTAAATGATTTGATAATTCTTACATTGTCGCAATAATGCTGACAAGGCCCGAAGTCATTGACTGCTACAGTCTTTTCTGATACTCATTTAAATTAACGTAATACAAAATATTATAATATTATTTTTATCTAACAAGCCATTTTTTGTGTTGGCGTTTACGTGGTAAACTCGCACTACAGTGGTGGTTACAACAACAATATTTTTTGTCAATTCTACGATATCTAAGTTATGTATGTTGATTGTTGATTTTTGCGCACAATAAACCCATAACTGACATTATTCCATTGAACATATATAATTTTAAAAACACTTTCACTTTCAAAAAAATCTTTATTGACAAAAATACGACACCCAGCAAGAATCGAATCTGCATCTCTTGGGTATCGCGCCCACGCACATTGACCACAATGCTAAAGGAGTCATACTTAATTACGAAAATGTTTTACTAATGGCTTTTATTTATTTATTTGAAAAAGACACGTTGAGTACATAACAAATTATTAATTCAGGACGTTCACAACATGACATTTAGAATAAAAATTATAAGTAATCAGTTCGGAAAATCAGAAAAAACAAAGTGGAGGAAAAAAAGAAAGCAAAAAATATTTTTATACAAAAGAAATAAAATTTAAAAAAACAACAATGATTCAAAAAGTACAAATTAAACAATAAAATAGAATTTAAAAAACAGAATATATAATGGATCGCCAAAAATATCTACATCTCTAGGGAGTGCATTGACCAACCGCACAGCCCTCGCTATTGGTGCCTGGTGAGCCTGACATGAGGAAACAGCTTTCACCCAAAATAGGTCATGGCTGCAACCACGCATGTAATTGACGGGTGCGTAAAAACTCACTGAAGCGCTTTCTAAATTGAGTTCCATTAAAATCACATTAAAAGTTACATCAAAATTATGTGTGTTATTATGTATGTATTACAATAATTAGAATGTTACATTCTTAAATCTTGTAAATTATTTGTTGAATAGAAACAATAGTTAATTAAAACACAATATTATTTTGTTGTTTTACAAATTGATAGTAATGGGATTTGGTGTAAAAAAATCAAAACGTTTTTCAAACCGCGATTTACAGATATCATTCACCTGACGTGGTATTCTAGCAAACATTGATAGGTGGCGTTTCCATAAGCGTACCTGGCAGAATCGCATGTGATAAAAATTGACGGTAAATCACTGAGGACTCATTCCGCGACCTCCTGCATACGTTTAGTACCAGGGCACTAACTGACAATCGATTCTCAATGATCATAATGCTTAAATATACCTATGTACTTATTTTTATTTTATTTTATTTTATAATGGAAGAACTAAATCGCTATTTACAAAAATAAGACCATTGATAATTAGTAGGTATTGTATTGTTGTTTTTATTTAATAAATCGCAATTTTTTTTGTAGTACTTATTCCACTTTTAATCAATGAATTAGGACAAAACCGGTCCTAATCTATTGATTAAAAGTGGAATAAGTACTACAAAAAAAATTGCGTTTTATTAAATAAAAACAACAATACAATGCAGTTCCACCATGAATTGACAGTTAACAAAATAAAAGAAATTAGTAGGTATTGGGCAAACTAAATAGTTATATACAAATAATAAGTAGGTATTGGGCATATCAGTAGCAGATGGTGAAGGTAGGCTGTTAAGGTCTGTCATAGATAGTGTACATTAAACTTTATTAGTTATACGTATTTGTTTTTATTGAGCTAAGACTACTATTTACAGATTAGTTGTTAAAAATCAATTAAGCCCTACCTAAACCAAACCATAATAGTTTTGGTATACTTTGGACGATACGTAGGGTTTTTTACGTTGATTTTATTTTTGGAAGGATGAGCTAGAAAAAGCTCTCTCCACTTGGATTTCGGAGTGATTTTTGGAGAAATATCTGATGAAAATGGCGACTTTATCTTCCATAAATGACGCTCAGTGAAATAAAAAGGTTGGACACAAATGTTTTAGAAATAGGCAAAAGCAACACCATTTTCTTAAGTATGTAGGCCAGTGTCTGCCAAACTTTTTTATTTCACAGCACACTGATGAATGGGATTTGTTCCGCGGCACACCAACTAATAATGCCTTAAAAAAGGAAATGTAGGTACCTTATTAATATGAATAAAGGAAATCAAAGTGTTAATTTGTTTGATGAAGCGTCTACACCTGGGAAGGAATCACGCTGTGAGTTTTTAAATTCTCTGGTCCACAGGTCTAACTTGTCAGGGAAAGATTTTAGTTTTCCTGAAATTGTAATAATATTTTCGTTTGCTCCTTGCAGGCTTAAATTTAAAATGCTTAATTTCTCAAAAAGATCAATAAGAAATGATATTTCCAGCCACCAATTGTCTTTGTAAAGAAAACCATAAACCATATTTTCAGCATCGAAGAAACAAATTATTTCTGCTCGCAAAGAGATAAATCGTGATAGTACTTTTCATGAGATGAACAGTTTTGAGGCTTCTTCCTTCGCAGCACACCCTGAGCCAGCTCGCACATCACAACTCGCCGTGTGTGCCTGACGGCCATAAATCAAATTTTATGAGACCGCCGACGAATGTTGCTTGCTACAACCTCGCACATCTGCCTAGCGGCAAACGTCAAACGCGAAAAAGGAGAGTCTCTCGTCTGCCATTTTTATTGTGTTGATTGTATGAACAAACGTCAAACGCAGTGACCAGCGATGAGCGAGCAATGACAGTGTAGACAGAGATAGAGACAGAAATGGCCGATGGCCGCGGGCTGTGCGCTTGCGCGGAGTCGACTTTTTTTAGATACAACATGCAGGCTGTAGCAGAATGCGACATGTTGCATGCAGGATCGTCGCAGCGTCGAGTTGCATCGGCCAATCTGCGAAGCTCCATTTGATAACGTTTGTTTCTTGGTTTAAGATGACGTCAAATCGACGAATTCGTCGTAAGACGCATGCGGCGAGTTCTGATGTGCGAGCCCTCTGAGACTTCTTGCGGCACACTGATGTGCCGCGGCACACAGTTTGGGAGACACTGATGTAGGACGTAGGGCCCTGTTGTATGTACTTGTATTTTACTTGGTACGAGTATTATTTTTCAACTCAGTAGTTATTATAAATATATTATTATATTTATATGTCATATTAAATTTAAAGAACACAAAACACAATATTTATTTCATTAGGTAAATTAAAATGGAAATTTCTTTCCTGAATTGCTGTTATTGGCTTAGAACCTATGTAGTATGAGAGAATACAATATAACAATACGTCATATAGTACGTAGATAGGATATAGGTATGCCCATTTCTCGAAAACCTTATTAATTTTCCACACACTCTCTTCACGGCCTATATTTCATATGCGCAAACAAACGGCCGGAAAGTGGCGGGTAAAATAATTCCAAAAAGCCTTATCTATTAGGGCCGACAGTTTGCATAGGCCCATATGGGGCGGGGAACTAGTTTTTGGACCCTGCCGCGGTGTCACCTACTCAATGAAATTGTGTTTGAACAATGAAATGGGATGGAAATTTTCTCTTTGCCGATGGAAATTTAGGGTCACGGCACTATTACGCTGTTCGATATATTCAAAGGACGTTCCAGAAATAATCGACACTTATTTAATGGAAAAATTGTAATAGGTATTTTTAAAAGATTTAGCGTTTACTCGGCGGTAATCCATGATAATTTATAAAATAACTTGATATTCGTAACAAAATCTTTAATGACACATGTTTTACTCACATCGTGAGTTTTATCAAGTATGAGTACTGAATGAGGATATGAGTAGGAATATACATAATTTGAAAACATCTCATGCATATACACACTAGAAAAAATTGTTTATGTGTGTAGGTATATATGAGTTTACATGAGTAGGTGCGACTAAGTTTAAAAAATGAGTAGAATTCTCAGAAATAAATCGTGGTGTTGTTGTGAAAAGTTGGTAATTTCGGTACTTAGAGTTAATCAGGGATTATGTGTTTATATACCTATACATATGTATGCTCGAAAAAAAAATCAATGTAATACGATATCTACCTATATAAAATATGCACATAAAGCACAAATCAATTACCATCAAACTTAAAATTGCAATTACTCCATAATATGATTTTGAGACTTACCAACATT
This sequence comes from Rhyacophila brunnea, assembly GCF_057557595.1. Lineage (NCBI taxonomy): Eukaryota > Metazoa > Arthropoda > Insecta > Trichoptera > Rhyacophilidae > Rhyacophila > Rhyacophila brunnea. The sequence goes on along the minus strand of NW_028233361.1, from coordinate 46,425,592 downwards.
TGGGAGTAACCCCACGAAATAAATATATTAACATCCAATCCAATTCTCATCCAATTGACACAATTATAATTTGTAATTTAGCCAACTGTCCCGACACCTAGATGGTCGCCATCCGGTTGTCCACCCGTCTATTTTCCCTGGCGTCCAATAGGCGTCGTCCAGTTGCTGAAGACTTGTCGGCGGCACCGATTTGTCCTGTTCTGGAAGGCTTATAATACTTTCAAATTAGCGTAGTTTGGGATCCATTTTTCAATTATTATTATTTGTAATTTTTATTTTTGATAGTTCTCTATGCTTCTCTCTCACATGAGCAAATTTTATTAAAGAAATCAATTTAAATTCAGTCAAAGTACACTTGAGTATGTGGTGCTCCAAGTCTTGGGTAACTGGTCCTGAGAAATTCTCAGGTGAAAAAACTTCTTCACACCTAATCATATGGCCTTATAATAAGATTGATTAAGTGCGGTGCGGACGGGTTGGTTGGGTGTCTATGTTTGTGTTGTCATATTTCTGAGGGGCGTGTGTTTAATGTATTTGAGATAAATACGGTGCATAGTACCTAAGTAAAATGGCCCATACTTTAGGCGAATAGCGTTTAGCTTTAATTCTATACGAATAGCGTTTATGACATAATCTGGACATTTACAACCTATTCCAAGAAGGATGTATCTCCTTGTTCGTTAAAGTTGATAGACTCTGATGGAAGGGTCTTGTAGTAAGAATTAACTGTGCCTACCCGCCGACTTATATACTAGATATACTAGATAGTAGAACAGGTCGCAAGTCGACTAACAAGACTAATTTTAGATGGCTAGATGGTGCCAAAAAGGATGATAGAGTAGCAGGTGCAGATAATAGTAGGAAGTTAAAATAAGGTACCTATCTCTTAGTTTTCTAACAACCGAGAAGAGTGAAGGCACCAAGAAGATGAAAGTATCCAAAAGTGTATCGAGAGTAGCTATGACAATGATGTTATTTATATAATCTTAAGGGCAGTCAGGATCTTAAAGACCTCCTCCTGAATGTCTGAACGTTTCACTATATATATTTTTTGAAAGATTTCGTGCGGTGTTTTTGGGCCACCCTGATTAATATATATCTTTGGCGCCTTTGTTTTTATAGTTTCTAGTTTCACCGGTGTCAGTAGATAGTAAAATATGTGTTTGTCTTTTTCTTATGTAGAATTTTTATTATATGCTTCGCGATGAGTATTATCCACTAAACTTGTGGACCGAGAAGCGATCTAAAAACTATGCCCTTCCAGATAACATTACGGAATATTGAGAATTTCAATTATTTTCGGGGTTCGCTTTGACAATCCCCTTATGTGAGAAACGATGGGCGTTGAGCAATATATATATACAAACGTCGGAAAATACATTGGATGAGAAATTTAGTTTCATTTTCGGTATTGCGTTCATCGCATGCTCAAATATCACTCCAACTTTCTATGAGATTTCAGTTACTTTCGGATTTTATTGCAAGCGGTATGAGTGGTCCGTCAGTAGACCTGTTGACACATAGCATTGTATTTTTTTTTATGTATATGTACTTAAGTAGTATTATGTATTTCGCAAAAACAATGTTGGTTGAAGTTATAGCGCCTGTACACGTGAATGAATTTACTGCCACCAATAGTCTATATTTTAAACTACTTAACACGATAATGACTGTTTACACATGCTCTCGTTCAAGCGTAAATAAGACGCGATGTTGTCATTGTATGGTGATATTTGACAGGCTCTGACAGGTTCGTAGATAATCGGTAACGTCAAAATGTTCTGTGTGGTGTAGTTCGTATTTATTCCGGCAGGTTCGCCACTATCGTTTTACTGCGCATGCGCAGCCACCATGCAAGTACCGATTATTACGTGAAAATTCAGAAGCTTCTAGCTTTTTTGATCCATACATGCAAACTTGCAACTTGCACGATAATAAGTATATGCACGTGCATTTTCTTGTTATGGTTGCGATAATACGTAATGTTAGCAGTGATCCATGCACGTGTAAACCGGATGTTAGTGAACATATTATTATATTAATATAAGATAGGCACTTGGAGTTGGGTTGGTGGATTGTACGATTCAGTTTATTGTATGTACCTAATTGATTAAAAAGATACGAAAAACATGTGATGATAACAACAATTTTCGGGATAAGATTGCATTAATTTACTCCAACTCTCTGTTATAAATTAAAATGTATAGGCAGGTTTTTAAATTTGGAATAATGGATTGTTTATGTATATTGCGTTAGTCGCACTCGACGGCTGCATTCGAAAAACAATAGAGGAATGTGGTCCCGATTTGTGCATTTTGTTTGTTTCATTTTGATTTGGTTACAAAAGCGCAGAATGCCAGGATTTATTCACGATGCCCAGAGACACATCCCAGCGACACAAAAGGTGTATTGTACATTGAAAAAGGGTTCGTCAAACAACAAAGAAACACAATAGACACAATAAGAAATAATAGGAGCGCGCGGCCATCTTGGTTGATTACAATGATTCGAATTTGGAACGTGATCGGTTTCCATGGCAACAAAAAAAAATAATAAGAAAGACCGAATCGCCTGATGACCGCACGCTTCCCGCTCTAATCGAAAAACAGAAGCTGACGGATGCCAAGACAACTGGCTGGGAGTGATGTTACATAGAAATAAATCATTAAGTGCCTTATTAATTGTCATTAACACAAGGGATACTTAAAAATACTAAATAGCTCAAAATAAATAACAGTATTCGTCATTATTTTAAATTATAAAATTCCTAGGTATGAATCTAGGTACTACTATCATTGAAAAAATATACATATTGGTTTCCTATGTACCTACCCACCCATGTATGTACCTACTTCAAGAAATTAACGAAAATACTGATTGTATTATATGAATCAACATTGCGACATTGGTAATGGTAAATTTAACACGCCGACCATCATGGATGGTAAATCTTTTTTTCAGGATAATTTCAAAAATTTATTTAGACTAGATTACAGCTGAATAGTAATTACTGATTTTCCTAAGTATTGTCTCAATGACAGTTCTCTATATAGACCAGAGCTTTCGATTCCAGACTATTACCCCTTTTAAAACACGCATATTTGTGATATTATATTATACTCATATTTTCAGCGCATGTAAAGTCAGTAAAAAAGTTATGGTACATTGAAAGATAAATTTGAACAAAAAACTTTTTAAAATTGATGTTATGAAAACCGAATACTATAAATACAAAACACTGAAAATACATAAATTACACATAGGTACAGGAGAGATGACATTTGAGTGCGATTTTGTTGTTATCATGATCAAGCAACGAATGATTCATGATAACCAGAAAACTTAAAAATGATTCTTAAAGGCGAAGGTGTAGGTAAAAGATTTGAATATTCAGGCATTTTTGAGCATATTTTAGTGCTACTTATCGTCTTCCAATGCCCCCCTCCCCTTACTCCTCAATTGTTTTTCAACAACCGGCACATTGTGATGATCCTTCTTAAAATAAAATTCAATTTCAGATAATACAATAGACTCGTTCAGTTAGGTAAATATGATCGTATTTATGTAAAAACAATATACCTAATTGTTATATAGAAACGTTAAGCTGGCACGATGGCATTTTGTTATGAAAAACATTAAGTTGTTGGGTCATTAGATTCAATGAATTTTTCACAGCATTTTCCTTTACTGCAATGTGAGCCGGCGCATTCAAATTCTCACGTGCAGGCAGCGCCCTGCTCTGCGATTGGTATTTCAGATCGCATTCGATTTTCAAATATCGAATCGAAAAAACCGCCCATTCCAAACGCACCGAGTGTTAAAACCTAACACTAGCATATTAGCGCTACACAATGAGAATGTTTTTATCAACTAAATATCTAATATTATTACTTTGTATCGCGATGCATCATAATAGCTTACATCAACATTCCATTTTTAAATGTTTCATATTTCTAAAGGCAACTCCAGACTAGTAGGAGAAAATTTTTGCATGAAATGGTATCACTGAAGCTCAGTATAAATCACTTTATGTAGGTATCGGTACCTACTTATTCACGAAAAATGCCTAAAAATTAGTCCATTGTCTGGACTGGAGCATCCTTTTTGAGACACAATATGGGAAGCTACGCGTGGGGGAGTCTAGAATAGAATAATAATATTTCTAAGCAAATAATAAACAATTTTATAAAATTACATAGCATTCTCAATCACTTATTGCATAATATACATTTCATAATATGCATCCTATATTGTCAGCGCTGCAGGCGAAAAGCCGCTGCAGGCGCCTCCCCCCCTGCCTATCGCTAAGGATAAAGGCAGTGTGACCCTCTAAGCGTTTTCCAAATGGTGTACGCGGTAAAATTAATGTGTATATTTAGTGTTTTTTTTTATAATATATACCTACCTACCATCCATTTGAATTACGGAGTTGTCGAGTATTGTACAAAATTAGTAAAAAAATTGTATTGTACAGCCACATAATTTAAAATAATAATATTATTAGAACGAAAATCGATTTCTTTTTTTACTATTAAAGCAAATTTGTGATGTGTGTTTATCTCATTTATCTGGTCGACTGGCCTCTCCAGGCCCCTTCTGAGCCCAGGCCCCCAGGCTAGAGCCCTGTCAGCCCCCCCCCCTTGTGGGGGCCATGGAATAGACCCACTGGAACCATCTGCGCATTTTTCTGACTAGACGTGACATTATTATTATTGTGAAGTGATAATACGTTAAACAATTTAAACATTAAATATTGATTGACTCATCGTCGTAGATAAGGGGTGTATTATTGCAGGAACATCAATGTAGATTAAATAAAATTCTGATGTTCTGATTTTTTTTTCATTTTCTAGAAATTATGTCGAAATATTGTAAGACGCACTCTGTAATATTATGAAGGTAATGTCTTTCTTAATTAAAAAAAATACAACGCTTAACTGTGCATATATATTAGAAATATGAAAAAATAAACATCAAAGTTCCATGAAATGAGAAGAAAATGTCCTGCGGCGATTGTAAGTCATCGCATACCAACTGCAAGTTCGTTAAGGCGTCAGACATAATTAAAAACTATAATTTACACCACACAAATTATGTACGCGTTCATATGCAAAATACGCACTGTGCGCAGTAATTTTTTCCATACTTGTTAACAGGAATATTATTGTAACTTGCCACATATTATATTGTAAAATTTATAGGTATCACGAAAATGTTGAACAATCTCAAAAAATAAAAAGAATATTGAAATAATTATAAGATAAAAAGAGCTTTTTATATGCAACGTTTTTAAATTTTCTGTTGAATCATAATATAAACTTGACTTGACTAGCTTAAACCTTAAACGATCAAAAAAATTTGTACTTGATAGAAATAATACTGAAATGTCATTTTGACTTGTCATATTGATTTCCATAGTAACGCACGTATATATTAATAATTATTTAGTTACTAGGCCCCAAACCCCTAGCAACCAATAATGGTGTCGAAATAACTTTTCATACAAAACAGAATTAACTGAAAATGAATTCAATTATACTTAAATATGGCTAAAAGTATTTAAAAAATGCATTGGCATCGTATTCTGATATATTCTAAAAGTTTCAAATGTCTAGCTAGTCGGGAAGTTAGTTAAAAATCGATTGAAAGATTTGTACCGGACCAATAAGAATACGAGGTAAGAAAAACGTTGTAAAAAACGTTGTAAAATAAAAGAATAATTTTTAATGAATTCGAATGGAAATAATAATGAAGCTAATCTGTATTCCACTGTTTAAAAGATGTGTAAACCTTAAAATCTTATATTTTTACGATGTGTAGGTATAGAAAATTTATCAAAGCACTTTTTTGTGTGATATTCTTCTCATTTTTATGGCGTCTTCCATTAAATAAGTATTATTAATGAATTGAATATAAGTGAAACAATCACAAACACCAAAGCTTTTAGATAATCACAACGATTATTAAATGAGCGTCAATACATAAACCGAGAGCAGTTGTCAGTATTCAACGTATGGTGAATTCTTGACACGTGTTTAAATTTAGCCCCTATTTTTTCTTACTCGAGATCGGTTGCCTGCTTCTCCTTACTCGTTAGGTATTTCAGTTCCCTGTAAGGTACCTTTCGTGATATTGATTAACTAATTATGTAAGTGCATTAATACTAAACTGCGTTAAGGTTATACCTCAGTTGAGGCACGGTCTAAAAAGATCGTGGCTAGGCGATGCGCGGATTGCGGGACGCGGGTGCAAATGACGCATGCCAAACGAAATATAATTTGTCATATAAATCCAAAATGCGTCCATTTAATGTTCTGTTTTTGTTCTATTAGTAACAATAATAATATATTCATTCATATGTTTTCTTTTTAAAGTAAATGGGTAACGTTTTTAGTCATCTTTACACGATTTAAGAATTAATACCCTCGTCGCCATCACGAAACAAATCGACGTGTTCCCAACTCGAAGTTCTCTCTCCGAATGGCAGCGAGTCCAAAATTACAAGTACCCAGAGTACAAAATAGTTGAAAATTATTTGCCGTTTCACTGATGTATCACCTTAAGTAGTACGCAATGAAAACGCATTTGGTAGGTACTAATAATTATTAGTAAGAAATTACTGCATTTTTCATTATTTTATTTGTAGTTAAATAAGTTCGGTCCATTATTCAAAAGCTCATAGCACTTGTGGCTGTTTTGAAATGTTACGAGGCGGTGAAAAGTTGTCAGGGCCGGCGCGAGGAATTATTATGAATGCGTTGGTAGCTCAGAGCGATGAGTGCGCTTAAGATTTATTGGGCGCTCGGTGTGGCAATACCGGACTGTTTTAACCCACTGATATTAGAAGAAGTTACTTATTATTTTAACGATTTCTACTACCATCTATGAATACTTAATGAATTTGTCTTATCAACATTAATGTTTTACTTCGGTTTTCCTTCCCCATTTTCATGTATTACTTAATATGTAAATAATGAATATGAAAACTATTATTAGAATAATTCTATTCATCACTTCATCCCCATCGGCTGTGTCTGTCACATTGGTATTTTTAAAGTAGTGTGTTTCGATTGAGTGAATATACCCAAATCGTTGAGCGAAAGACTAATGACACATTCTCCACGCTGTCCCTGTATGGGACCTATGTATAAAGTATAAACGATAATAAAATTGACGTTTAAAAATTAATGAAAAAAATCCAATAACTAGAACTAACAACCATCGTGCACGATAATCAGAGAAGCAGGAGATCAGTTGTGTATTACTGAGATGGTTATGACATCGAAATAATTACGTGGGAGGTACCACACGCCTATTAATCAATAATGGTAGGAATCTACATACTCAATTAATGTTTTTTGTAAGTGTTGTTTATTAAGCTACGAAGTCTCAACTGAGGCATGTTTAGCTATACTATACACTGTTATTACGGAAATGGGACAACAGGGCGCCAGGACAATTGGGCGCCGCACTGTCTAATGAAATATATAGATGTTCGTTACGATTTTATAGAGAAAGTAGACGAGGAATTTTAATCAGTTTCTATCGACTACTTAGTAGTTTTAATTAATTTTGTTCTTAACATAATGATTTTTACTGCGGATTGAGAATTATCATGCATAAAACTTTATATAAAAAATAAACGAACTGTCTTCTAGTCGAAATTTAAACATAGGAATAATTAAATCATTATTAAGTATGCATATTTAAATTCGCACTAAGTATTAAATAATAATATAATAATTTCAATATAAATAGTATTATTACCTCTAATTCACGAACGTCTATTTATTTTCAAGTTTCATTCGATTGCGTGGCGCCCAGTTGTCCCGGCGCCGAATCGCCTTAGATCCGTTATTACATTCCATTTATACAACTTATAATTATTTAAAAAAAAATACATTATTTATAATGGGTAGATACATAGTATTACATTTTAGCTTTATAATTATTATAGTTAAAAGTTAAATTCTCTCAAAAACATTTGAATACACAAAAATGCTTTGATGCTTGGCAGAGCCATAAACATCTTAAAATTAACTGGTAATTGATAATTATAAGTTATTAAATTTTCAATCAGGCTTCGTCTTTCACCATAGCGGACACAACATGATTTATAATATCTTTGATATCGCTTCCGCAATGACATTTATGATCATTTAATATACCTAAGCGAGCTAGGGATGCTGCAAGATTGTAATGATCAGGTCTGCAGAGATTAGTTGTCACAATAATTATTTCCCTATGAAGCATTTTATTAGCGTCACAGAATTTGACTTTACTACTGTAATACAATCGAAAATAGTTTTTGCCTTTTGTTTATACTCTATATTTTTTAACGTAACTTAATTGAAAGAAATTTCATTATTAACCTCTAAGTATTTTTTATGACAATATGTAAGTACCTAAGTACACTTGTAAAACAAATCTGTTTCCTGTTTTTAAATTATTATTAATTATTATAGTTATACATAATGGTAAGTAATTCAAACATTTAAAGAAAATCATTAAAGTATTCGAAGTGTTAAGCACGCGATGAGTTATTGGTAGTATTGGTTTTTGGTTGTGGAAGTCAGGCCCCAGAGCGAGTAAAAGTTGAGAAGTGACCAATACGCGACAGCTAACCAATTATACGCGATGAAAATTATTATAATGAACTGTTTTGCATGTGGGCATCGCACTATGATACTCAACATTGTTTGACTTTAGAACATTGTATTGATTGTATTGAATACGTAAATGAATTTTTATGTTTTACCATTTCAGATAATATAACGTGAAACAGCATCAGAAAGATTACTGTATTTGAAAAAAAATAGAAAAAAATCTTGGATCGAGTAGGATTCAAACCCAAATCTATCCTGTACCTGTACGAGAATTTTACTATTTACGCTCCACGCAGTTATTTCCCACCAACTGTATCTAAAGTTCTCTTTTCAAAATTCATTAATAATAGCAACAATATTTTGTAATTACCTAGGTACCTACCTACCAGTGGCGAAAGGTGACTTTTTGAAAGAGGTAGGCTGTGGGAGTAACCATACTTGTCAGATATATTTGCGGGAAATAAGAAGATAACCCAATATTACTACTGATGAATAGGTACGCTAAAACGAAGAAATTTCAAAAGCTTAATTGGTTAATCTATGAAAATATCCGTTGTTGTATATATATTATGTTCCATAACAATTTATAATTTAACCCGTAAAACTAGACATTTTAAAATACTTCTATATTTAAAACACAGACTTAGGTAGGTACAATATCAGATATCTAAATTGTCTAATGAGTGAACTAATAAATAAATAAAAATCACGAGATAAATTATTTTATATTTTTAACAACAATCAATACATATTTATGTGATTGAACCCCATAGAAATTATTTTTTAAATTATTTTGAATAAATGTGCTCTCGCGACGTAAGCGCTAACGAAACAGCTTGTACATTTGTACGCGGGACGCCAGACATTTTGAAATAATGAGAAAAAAACTTCATATTGAAAAACCCGTCGACTCACGCGAAAATAATCCCATACAATAGGCGGCCACAGACGGACAGTTCTCGTAACAGGTTGAACATGGCACAGACAATAACTGTTCAATAACTGTACGTTAGTGGCCACACCACAGATCAGTTTAACTACCCCATTTAAATCTGTCGAACTGTCCACAGACGTGCCCATATACGTACAGTTATTGTCTGTGGCAGAGCAGTGTCAAAAACTATGGAGGTTAAGTTCGCGGAGATATTACACAGGGGTATTATTTCAAATAGTTTTAGGTAAGGTATACTTGAACGATGATACACGAACAATTTTACTTTGAATTTATTATGGTTATAATTGTTTTTATTAAAAACAAATTGACATAAAATACACACCTACGACGTTGGTAAAATAAATCATGATTTCGCTAGTGGATAATATAAAATATAATCTTTTCTTTTGAATAAATTATTCCCTTTAATGGACAGTATTAATTTAGTAAGAAAACGGTAATATTTATAAAGGTATTGATTTTATATACAATAAATTTAAACATGCCACAAAATTATATTTACATCAATCATCAGTATAATAATTAATTACTATGATATTATTAAAATATATACTTAAATTTTATTTAGATTTAGCGACATTGTCATTCACAATTAGGTATATTAATTTATGTTGTGAACGTCTTAAATTAATAATTTGTAATATTCACTACATACAATAAATAAAATTTGAGTACTGAGTTATTAGTCTATATTTTCACAATAACTTAATATTTATAATGCTCTCTAAAATTTTAACATTTATATTATATTGTATAAAATAATATGTTTACATAAATAACTATAACTTTGTTTTACTCTCGTAAAAATAAATAAAATATAATATTTGCGATCTCCGCGTACATAATATTATTATATTTTTAATAATAAATGAATTTGTATTTTATAACAAGCAACACCAGCCATAGTTGTATCGCGCGGTATATTCTACTTTACGTTACCGACATCTAATGTCACTCGAGAACTTTCGGCTAGTTGAAATTCCAACAGTTTTACAAAAACACGGGAGTGGGGGGTCGCTGGCAGTTTGAACATGCCACACATCTGACAGGTCGAAAAGTGTCCGTCTATGGGCGCAGCAGATTATCTGCCAAAGATAATTGTATGGCCGCCATTACGTATTAACTGGCATGTTCAACCTCTTACGAGAACTGTCCGTCTGTGGCCGCCTAATATGTGAAGCGAAACGTGGTGTGTTCTATTTTTTTAAACTTTCGAGAGATGCCATAGATCATGCTTATTGAAATATGGGAAAAGATCGTAAAATTATGATAATTATACGATAGGTGCCTTTGGGCATATTGAATATATTATTATTTGTGATTATATAAATACGTCAACATGAAAATAAAAAATATTTTTCTTAAGAAGGTAGGCTTTAAATAATCGCCAAGTATGGAGTCTTTGCCACTGCTACCTACCTACTTACTTTGCTTCATACATGGCGTTTAGAAATTCTCAAAGTTTTACTTGTGACACCAATTTTTTAACAATATTTAATTGTAGATATTATTTTTAGTTTTAGAACACGGAGCACATCGTAAAGCATGTAACATGAATAATTATTGTCGTTCCCGGAGGACTTTCAGCTATACATCAGGCTTAACCATAAACTATTGCGTGGATTGATGTCTTGCCGATTCTACTGTGATCTGTTATATGAATTAATAGTTCTGTGATTATTATTCCAAATAAATTTTTATTTTTGTAAAATAATGTTTTATTTATTTATTTTTTTACTGTTATCATATGAATATATACGAGGGTGGGTCAATAATTCCTTAGAAAAAAGCATTAAAACAGTTTTTATTTTTGTATTTTTTTTTTATTTCTCAACATAATCTCCTTGGAGCTCAATACACTTGGTTAGACGTTTCTCAATTTTTTTTAAACCGTCAGAAAAATAAGTTTTCGGAAGGTCCTCAAAATAAGCATTTGTCCGATCGATGACTTCTGCATTTGAAAAAAAACGTTGTCCACTTAGCCATTTTTTTAATTTTGGGAAAAGGAAAAAGTCACTGAGGGCTAAGTCTGGCGAATACGGTGGGTGGTCGACCAATTCGAACTTCAATTCTTCAATTTTAGCCATTGATCGTAAACATGTGTGAACACGGGCATTGTCCTGATGAAAGAGGATTTTTTTCCTGTTTAAATGAGGCCGTTTTTCTTCAATTTCGTTTTTTAGCTGGTCCAATAAAGATGCATAATAATTCCCTGTTATTGTTTTTCCTTTTTCCAAATAGTCAACGAAAATAATTTCACGTGCATCCCAAAATACAGTAGCCATAACCTTACCAGCTGATTTTACGGTTTTCGCCTTCTTTGGACATGGTTTGTCTTCGCAATCCACTGCTTTGACTGTTCTTTCGTCTCGGGAGTATAGTGGTGTATCCATGTTTCATCTACAGTCACAAAGCGACGAAAAAATTCATCCGGATTGCGTTGCATGAGCGACAACAGGGCTTTAGAGGCCACCACCCTATTGCGTTTATTGTAGACTGTGAGCAAACGCGGCACCCATCTTGCAGAAATATTTTTCATGCCCAATTTGTCATGTAAAATAGAAATGACGCTACCTTTTGAGATCCCTGTAACCTCAATTATCTCACTCAACTTTAATCTTCGGTCACTTAACACCATATCGTGGATTTTATTGATCATTTCTGGTGTAGTCACCTCTACAGGACGTCCTGAGCGTGGTTCATCCTTTGTTGATGTACGACCACGTTTAAATTCATTTAACCAGTTATAAATAGTTGCAAGTGAAGGAGCAGATATGCCGTGAACTAAATCCAACTCATTTTTTATTTCCTTTGCTGTTAACCCTTTTATATTAAAATGTTTAATAACAGCTCTAAACTCAATTTTCTCCATTTTCCATTTTTCCATTTTCCACAAGCAAATTTTTTTTTAAATGTACGAGAAACACACAACAACCCGACCAATCTGATTGAAACTTCGCAGCATACTGAATCGGTAGTGCCGCTGCATGAAAACAAACCGCTTACAGTACTAGTCGCGCCACCTGTCGGCTTTTCTAAGGACTTATTGACCCACCCTCGTACTATACATCCACGATGGCGGCGCTTTTTAAGCGTTGGCTTATCGGTTGGGTCCCAGGTTCGAATCCTGGGTCTGGCAAGTACCTTCGCATATTGTTTTTCAATTGGTGTATGAGTCAGAGTACGGACCTAATAGGTTGAGCAAGTGGCTGACATCCATTTTTCGTAAAAACAAAATCTGTTAAAACAAACTCCACTCTATGGACGCCCAAATGATCTTATTAGGATCGGACATGGTCGGAAAAAAATACTTAATAGAAATCTTAAATAAAAAAAATATTTTAATTATAAAATTATTAAATGTTTTCATATCCAGGACATGGGCATATATAATTTTCTCTCTCATTTTTAATGTTACCATGAATATTGAATATTACATTCAGTGAACGGAGAAAAATCTTCTAATTTGTTTTTAAATACTACAATAACGTGGTAGGTACCTAGCTAAATGATTTGTTTCGATAAGAAAGCATCTGGATATTATAGGGAAACAATAATAACATTAAAGAAATAATCGTTTCAAAAAAAAACTTTGAACACCGTTGTTTTCGCCAATAATTAAGCATTGGCGAGATTGTAGCACCTTGGGGGACGTGCGCGATGAAAAGCAGTACCCCTTTTTCACAGCTAATTGTGAGTTTCTATCTTTTTGCTCCTTTCGCCATTCGTACCGTAGTGTAGGAGGTCGAGAATGGTACGCCTCTGGAATAAGTAATGCACAATGCAATTAAAAATTGCCTGATTTTCATATTCGCAGCTACATATTTAAAATATATTATATAATATGTAGTATATACCGAACACACCTGGATGCTATATTGATATCACTGTCGGTAACCATTATATTATGCTACATATAGTCCCAAGGGATGCCAACCAGCTGGAAATATTACGTTGCCACGTACATAGATGTACGTGGCAACGAAGAACTAGGGACTGATACGAGTGGAGTGAGCTAGGGAAGGCCTTCATTCATCAGTGGATCGATCCCAGCTGACGGTGATGATGATAATGGTGATGAATAATATGTATGGTATTTAGTTATTATCGGAAATAAGTTATTTTGGCTTCCAAGATATCTACATCAGTCCCGTGCAGCATCGCTTCGAGACAAGGAAGTGTGGCACTAAAATATTTTCATTCTGACACGTTTATAGCGTCATGGAAGGCGGCTGTACACAAACCGCGGCTGCATATACATGACGGGTGGAGATGGGGCAACTAAAATCATTGCTGCCACTTCATTATAAATGTATTCAGAGCCATAAAATATTCATCGATTTTATTGATATATTATCTAACATTTACACAATTAAATATGAACACACAATATGACGTAGTACTTATTCCACTTGATTTTATAATGACCAGGACTAGTTTCATCTGCTTCAATATACAATATTTATTACAGATACTTAAGTACTGACAATTTTTAAAAATGAACTATTTTTTTAAAATTATTATATTTATCACTTGCATTCGTTTAATCTTAAGCCCTAAAATTATTAATACTATCTATAGTTATATAAAATATGTGTTTATATACTGTTGTCTGTTGTTATCTATTTATTGGTTGGTTACTAAAGTTTTATTCATTACTTATTATGTTCACTTTGGTCGTGTCGTATTATTGGTTGAGTTTGAGTACATTTATTACATATTACGCAGTAAATGCAAAAGAAACAAATACATAACCACAAGAAAAACTTATTGTGTACCCTTACAAGAGAATGGTGGAAAAATAGACAATTATTACACATTAAAAATATACTATTAGGTACCACTTCACCCGGTTTCGTTCCAGTATCGGAGCGCAAGGCAAACACAAGATTGCACCATTTCCCTTGATCTAGGGCCACGTCAAACCTACAACACGTATATTGTGCATATATCGAGCATTCATAATTCTTACAGAATACATTTCGATGGTCGCAGATTCGAGTCCCTTTCAGTACAGATATTTTAAAAAAATATGGTGTTTGTGAGGTGTTAAAAATTATGAATGTTATATCTTTAGTAAATATATATATATATATTTTTACAAGACAACAATTATTTACAGATGGTATTGGTTAGTTTTTAAAAATCAATATAATTCCTGCCTAAACCAAACCTTGGTATATTTTGGTCGATACGATAAAACAAAATTGTGCACACTTTTTCATTCATATTTATTTGTTTTCGTTTGATTAATAATCATATTATTGGTTCATTTTTTTAAATTCATAAATCAAACTATAATAGATAAAAATATTATTCTATATAATATATTATTATATAAAATATCCAAAGTTATTTATGATTTAATTGCATAACTTTAGTTATTTTATAGATAGACGAGTATTTTTTTGACTATTATCTATTATGGCTTGGTTTTTGCAGGGTTTAATGGAATTTTAAAAACTAACACATACCGTTTGTAAATTGTGGTCTTATTTCAATGAACACAATTACGTATGACTGACAAAATTTAGTGTACACTATTTATGCGGGATCTTAAGAGCCTACCTCCACCCTTCGCTACTGACATGTTATCGTAGGGCACTTAGAAATTAGTCAGCGATACTTTAAGACGTCTGTTATTTAAGTAAAATATATATAAATATGTATGTATATATTATAATATGCTCAATGTGAGTCATTATAAAACTTATTAAACATTGAATTAGTTTGTGATCGAGCTCTAGCATTAATAATTTCATAAAATGAATTTAATATGCCGAAGAATGCTAATTGTAAATTTAAGATTGGGCCCCAACTAATAATCACCGATACATAAGACATCAGAACCCGTAATTTTCTCTTCCGTAATTATTTTAATGATCGAACTAAATTATTAAAAAACAATAATGAATAAAAAAAATCATGTATAATCGAATCAGTTACAAAGAAACTGATTTAAATTGAATCCGTTTCGAGATTTGATTTTTTAATATTTCAATTTTGTTTCTCAAACGTGTCGACAGTCGAAAGTGCCTTTGGATTTTCAGGTAAGCGAGCACTGCGACGGTTATAAGAAAAGTAAGTAAAATTTATATTTACAACTGAATAATAGTTACATAAGATAAAAAAAAAAGATAGAGAAATAAACAACTTCGAGTACCTAGTGCAACAAGGCATGGAAAGGTGCACGTTGGTTACAACGCGGAAAGACCACAAAATAAATCAAAGGGCAAAGAGACAGACGAGGGTACACGATTTGATTGATATAGCCGAGCCGATGAAATAGCAATAGACTGGGAAAACTTACCATTGAAGTTAATCCCTCCAAACTAAAACCCGCCACGCACCACACCCGGTCTTAATCGGGCGGCCCTACATCACGTGGCCCTACATTGGCGATGTGAAGCATCTAGTTAAATTTTAGGCCGGGAATGCCCTAGGAGGAGATACCCAGGACTAAGGTTGTTACGCTCAGAGTGAGCCCTGACTGAGTTTAAAGTTACTTTCTAATGCAAAGTGCCGGGGAGAGAAGAGCACAGGGAAATTATGAAAATAAAAATGATTCTAGTGTATATAAAACAAAATAATGAAGCTAATCATACGGACAGCAAAAATTATGTGAAGAGATCTTCACGCCCGCAGTAAGACGCCGCAAATTTTTTAAATGCAAGATAATTGGCCTTAGTAGCAACCAAATCGGACGGCCCGATGGGCCCAACAGCTGGTTGGACCGACCTGAGCATCTCCTCCCGTTCGGAGCACATTCTAAGACATTCCCAGAGGATGTGGTTGGCATCCTGAATCTCCCCTCCGCATGGACATGTCGGACGGCTTACAAGTCCAAGCTCAAAGAGCTTGTCACCGAACCCACCGTGGCCAGTCACAAATTGACTGGTATGATGGTCAGGAGTCAGATATTTGGTTATCTCCAATCGCCATTTAATATTTGGAAAAAACATATATGTGTGCCGGCCCTTGGTTGATTCATCCCACCGTCGCTGCCAGGTCTTCCACGCCGCGTCAAGCGTCATGAGACGTATTGTCCGCTTCAACGAGGTTACTTTTTCAGCAACAAGCCGAGGAGGCGGGGCTAGGTAAAAGTCACCAACAACGGCCTCCTCGCCTTTGAAGAGCATCGTTGACGCGCCGCTGACCTGTATGTGCAGATCTAGTGGGAGAATGCCGGCCATGACCGGGAGCGCGGCCGTAGAAGTTGTTCGGTAGGCCTTGGTTATGGAAAGTAGCGTGCTGCGCTGTCCGCTTAAAAGAGTGCTTCTAAGTTTGACACTTTTCGGGATACGCAGGCACCACGCACTAGCAGCGTAGGCGGCGATCCCCATATAAATGGCGCCATAGGCAATCATAAGCGCCCTTACTTTTAAGCCCCATCCATCACCAGCCATACGGCCCACCCTCTGGAAGGCCCTCCCAGCCTTATAGACTTGGGTAAAGGCATGGTGATGGAAATTTAACATAGTGTCCATTTGGACGCCCAGGTAGGTGACGATCTTTGACACTTTCACTCTCGTGTCACCGAAGCGGACTGTGGGTGGCCGCTTACAGTTTAGTCGTCCCGGTCCTTTCAGGACAATGGCTTCTGTCTTGGAAGGTGCGAAAGATAGTCTGCTTACTTTACCCCACGCCTCAATTGACTTTAAGGCTTCGCCGACGGCACTCTCAATCTTCGCCCTGCTGTCGGCCTCCACCAAAAGCAGCGCATCGTCAGCGTAGGCGATGACAGTGCAATCGGTTGGAAGCGGAATCCTAAGGAGATCGTCGAAGAGCATGTTCCAGAGGAGGGGCCCGAGGACAGAGCCCTGGGGGCAGCTCATGTTGGTGCGCCTCTCTATTGTGGTAGAACCAACACGAAAGTCGATCGATCTATTCGTGAAATAACTCTGTAATAACAAATTTCCTGGTAGTCTCTTGAGCCGAAGCCAAAGTATAAGAGGCCAGAATGCACTATCAAACGCACCTGCAATGTCCAGGAAAACTCCTAGGACGTATTTACGGCGAGAATTTTCAGCGATGGCAATCACGTTTCTTATGGCGTCTGTCGTTGATTTGCATCTTCTGAATCCAAATTGCTTATCAGCAAGCGGTGCATGCTCTTCCAGGTGGGCTTCAATCCTGTAGCACAGAAGTTTCTCCAGCACCTTACCGAGAGCCGGCAAGAGTGTTAGAAGACGGTAGGCTTTGGGGCTTGACGGTACTCGACCGCCGGCTTTGGGGATCACCTTCAGTAAGCCCCGCTTCCAGCAGTCGGGGAACGTGCCGCTCTTGATGCAGTCACTGAAAAGTTTGGTAATTTATGGCGCGGCGATGGCCCATGTGCGTTTGACAAGTATATTGTCAATGCAAAGTGTTTACTTTGCATTGACATTACAAAACTTACCAAGTGATTTTCATTCAAATTATCACTGAAAAGTGTTAATGCATATAAATCAGTCGTGATAACTGATATTAGTTAACATAAAACTAAGCTGAAAAAATTGTATTCCGCCTTTGGTACTTTTAATAGTTAATATTTACATGTATGTACAATATTCTTTTCTTTCTTTATGTACAAGAAAATTTGTGCCCAGAGCACCGTCATCATGTAGTTGCACTTTCATATCTTTACTAGTACATAGCTGCATATTTACTTTTTATCCGTACGCGGGTTACTTCTTTTGCTATGGTGGTACATTTTCGTCTGACCATAAGACTAAACATTATCTATTACATAATATTATCAATATAGTCTAAAAAATAAGTCTAAAATAAATTGTCAAAGTCCATTATTGCATCACTTTTATATAAACGTGAATATTTACTGTATTTATTTAATAAATATATCTAACTGGGCAATTTTTTCTCGTTGCATCCACGATGCTAATATTAGCATTGCCAATCTATCTCCTCTTAACTCGTTTAGTGCTAACACCGCGACTGGCGCGTTTGGAGTCGTTGGCCGTTAGATATAATTAACGTGTTATTAATTATTGGTATTAACGTGTAACAGGTAATATGAAAAATTTAAAGACATATATAAAAATGTTAGATCTCTTCCTGGTAATTAATTATACAGAAACAAATTATTCTAGCAAAGACGTAGTCAGAAGGGCGGTTTAGTTGGAAGCGAAAACTCTGATGATGTATTAATTTTTATTGGGTCACAGAAGATAGGACTGGTACATAACAGGGGATGTTCCACAATTTGATCGCCATCCTTCTGTAGTTGATACCACTATTTTTTCCCGACCATGTTCGATCCTAACATGATTATATGGGCCTCCACAGAGTGGAGGTTTGATTAAGTCACTGCTGACCTTTTAATTACCTTTTAATTACCACATTTAAATAACGCGTTAATTATGTCTAATGGCCAAGTACTCCAAACGCGCCAGTCGCAGTGTTAGCACTAAATGAGTTTTAACAGATTTTTTTACGATAAATGGATGTCAGCCACTTGTTCAACCTGTTAGGTCCATACTCTGACTCATACACAAATTGAAACACAATATGTGTACTTTCCAGACCCATGATTCGAACCTGGGACCCACTTCACTATAGGCTGACGTTTAAGCCGCGCGGCCATTGTGGGGTACAAGAAGAATAAATATATTGTTGTAGCTGGTTTAGGCTCCTGGACGGAGAAGAACGTTTTTGCTAAAATATATAACGGAATTAGTTTGATTTCAGTACTCTATCTCTGTTCAGAGGCGCGGCAATCAAGGATTTTTTTTTCAAAGTTATCGACGACTTCCGGAAATGGATTAAAAAGAAGAGGTTTCCTGTGATGATACTGACCTAACATACCTACGTCATCAGATCCCGCGCATGTCTTATCTCTAGCATTATGTCGTAATTTTAATCTCGGACGAGTCAATTAAATCTGAGGGGAGGGTCGACACAATTAGCTCGGTGCGCCTCACCCTATCATTAGTTCGCGGCCCGGTCGGCAGGGCGAGGCGAGACTGTATAATATCCACGTTACTCCGCTCTCATGGCGGGAAATCTCGTTCCAAGTTTGAACTGTGATGTATCATTATTTAGTTTGTATTTGGAATAAAGTAAGGTTCCGGGAGATTTTATGGTTTTGACGATAGATGGCAATCAATGTAGGTGAAATTAAATTTGTAGTTATACAAAACTGTCGTCCGGTTTACACTGTTAATTGAAGGCAACACCAAGCATTTATGGAAGATTTACATACTATTATCATTATTTGTTATTTTATATATATAGTCATGGCCCCCACATCCTGAAACAGGCCCCCAGGCTAGAATCTTTGGCGGGCCTTCATACCTATCGCTAAGGTTAAGGCAATGTGACACTACACAATCATTTTCCAAATGGTGTCCGAGGTAAAATATTTACCGATTTTTGTATGTTTGAAACATCTTCTTGAATTATGGAATTGTTGAGTATTGATACACAAATGAAAAGTGTGTCGTATAACCACATAATTACCAGTAGATATTGCAGGAAAATAGCGCTGCAGGTGACTTTTTTTTTTTTACTAGTGAAGCAAATTTGTGATGTGTGTTTATCTCACTTATCTGGTCGACTTTCCTTGCCGGGCCCCTCTTGAGCCCGGGCCCCCAGGCTAGGGCCCTGTCAACCCCCATGCTGCCATGTATGTCAGCGGCCTTGTATATATTGCCGTGTTAATTAGTTAGAATAGCCCTGCTGAGTAGACTATACGTTCTGTTTTTTGTTTTATTGAATTTTGTTCATATTATGTAGAAGAAAAAATAGAAGAAAAAAAGAGTTTTTTTTTGTGGTATGATTTGCTTTTAAACTAGATACAATTGAGCTTTTCTTGGTGTGAATACAACATCTGGATATTTTTGGCACCTCATTCGTGTTATTATGTTTATACGTCGCCTAATAAAATGTACAAAATTTAAACTCAAAGTCACTTCCATATTCGCATAACCATTATTTTTGTAAACAATCAAACTTTTTAGCACGAAATAATTCAAAAATATTCGCCTCATTTTACAGTAATTTTTCGAACATGCATTTTGACAGGCATGTATGAACCGATACTGTTTTGTGAGGACTTGAGTAAGGTGAGCGCAAATACACATTCGAAATTAAATATAATTATATTGTATAAATTAATGACTAATTAATTTAATTAGTTATATAGCGGGCAACAACCTAGGGTCTTGTCAGCGTTATGACGATAACGTAAGTATCAGTGAGTGATTTAACTATCGCACAATCGCCGCATCTGCGATCAGCATATTCCACAGGTGTGACATACTTCCATGAGTGTCGAAAGTTCTGGCTTTGTCATCGAAATGCCTCAAAGTTGCAACGATGCGGCGGTCAGCAGATTTCCCAGTTGGAAACTACATCAACAATGAGCGTCACAATTTAACGAATATTTATGTATATAAATTGCGAGTCATAATTGATAGGTTATCTCAGCCAGATCTCAGATTCAGTCTCAGTATCACCCCGTGCCTGAGACTCAAGCATCACTTCCACCGAGCCTCGGTCCGCTAACATCTATTGCATCATTTACTCGTCTATTATTTGTATACCGTTACGCAGCAATAAATTCTCGCTCCTCCATTCATCTGAGCAACCTCCAACCAGTCTCTTTTCATCTCTACACCTATCATAGGGGTGATAGGTGGTTCTCGTCCCGTTACAACGAGACTCACATCTTATTTATTCATCATTGGATATATCAGCTGACAAAATTGAATGTTTACAATACGGTTGTATTAGTGTATCCCTAAAATTCGGTGAATTTATCGATTGTTAAAGCTTACAATTCGAGAGAGATTCTTGAATGCCTCATTTTATAGCACTTTATGAGTAAACGTAACATGCATCCGTTAATGATCAGGAAATTGTTCCTCATAAAATAATGCAGTGACCAACATGGAGTCTTGGCCGATTTCTCTCATGTACATAAGAATCATATGTTTAATTGAAAAACTACTGTCACCGGCAACCGTGACACCCAAACGTTTTAACTTGGTGAAAAGCTCGACGAAAGCCGGTTAAAAAGAAAGTTATTGAGCTAAAAATAAATGAAAAAAACCGATCAGTTCACACTTTGTCAAAATCAAACAAAAAATACGTGCTTACATAATATATTATAAGAAATTTCACACAATATGTAATGATGTATAACTTGCAAAACCCGATAAAGCATCAGATAGAAATATATTATGTAATGACATTCAAAAACAAACAAATTAATTAGTTACAAATACCGATATTTTCTATTTTATTTTGTTTTGTAATTATCGGTTGACTAGCTAATAAAAATGTTCATATTGTTATTAATTGGAAATAGAATATAAATAGAAAATAATAATTATAAAATAAATAGAATAGAAATAGAAAAAAAAATAACTACCGTGAAAGCTGAAATACGTAATTTAAGCGTCAAACATAATTAAGTAATTTACTAGATAGTACTATTATTGCAAAGTGGACATATCGGTTTTTTATTTTGGACGATTTATATATTTTTTTAAATGTCTATAAGGAATATTGATGTGAAAAATAAACATCTATTTTTTATATATATTGCAAGGGATCGGATTGGCTATTTAAATGAATTTGAAGAGGAATTTATAGCGGAATGATATATACCAAAACAAACAAAATACATTAAAGAATGGAATCGTTCCCCTTCGGTCAATCGCAATAAAATATTTGCCTTTTTCCTCCAGACGCTGTCAAAAAATCGTGTGAACTATCAGGTGCATTTTACAACTATTTAATTTTTTCGTGTGTTCCGTGTTTAGTAACATTTTTAAAAAAGTTTTATGCAATTCAATATTGTGTAGGTATTTGCTACAACACACAGTATTTAAATAAGCAGTCTACATACTTGTGTTTACTGTTTGTACGACGTACAAGAATAATCTGCTGTATTTTGTTATGTAGGAACATATCTTGTTCTTATCGAAATATCATTCTATAACGGAAAAAATACAACTTGTTATATAATAAAATAATATAGGTACTTAATCTACATAATTAATTAACATCACTACCGCTTCGTCTACAACTACATAGATAGAAAATATCATGAGAAGAATACGTTTGTTTGTTGGTTTTATAACAATAAATTGATTATTTTAAAATCATTAACTATTGAAAATATAATATACTTAGTAAAGTTCTTCTCATTTTTGAGCTTCAAGAACAGGTGTTTGCGACAGATACTGAGTGTGTTAAGAGTAACGAGGAGATAAGAGAGCGTACCATGTACCTCTCATCACGGTGAGAGTGAAGAGGCGATGTTCGACCATGCTTGGCCACATGCTGCGGATGCCAGATGAGAACCTAAACCTGGTTTGCCTGTTTTTCAATCCAACCATGTACGGTGGAGCTACGAGATGCTGGTATGACTTGGAATGACGCAGAAAGACTCACCGGGAACAGGGATTCTTGGAGACACCGTGTAGTGTCCATATGCTCTAGGAAAGGTGCGAATATGGCCGAGAAAAGAAGAAAAATAAAAAATGTCTTCTATATACCTAGTTGTTTTAAATACTTGTGAACTTATCAATTAACGTAATTTTGGGAATATATTGGTAGTGTGCATGACTGGTAATTCTTATGTCTAATTTTTGAATCCACATACCACCTAAAAATTGTATTTCAATTAAAAAACAATTAGAATAGGTGTAAACATGCTTAAGGGTCCTTGGTCCTTAAAGTTTATCACACTTGAATGGTCAAAGACATAGCTTATAATTAGTTTCTTTAGAATTATCTTCAAATGTGTTAATCGTGCCCATTTTTTGAATAATGAAATGGCTAATTTTTTTCAAATTTGGGATCACAGAGATTATTAATATAATTTTTTATCATAAATATTTCACTATAATAATGTCGATATAAATTATACTGATGGTTTTATAAATGCGTTTAAAAATTAATAAATGTAAAAAATCTTAACACCACTGCACATTTATGTACTGAAATATGACTATATTCTAAAACATTAGAGCGAGAGGTTTAAAAGAATACTATTTTATGTAATAAAAATACTTTATGCAGTCACCAAATGTTTAAAATAAATATAAAGGATAATAAGGCTTCAAAATTATATAAATATATTATCTACAACGTTTAAGGTATGTCCAGGATCATGCTTTGAAAATAGAAAAAAGCTCCATTTTGACCCATGCTGAGCACGTCCGCCCTTAAATCAATCACAACTTTTTTTTAAAATTAATTAAACTAAGTGAAGATTTTTTTTTATATCCTTATGCATGAAAGGTCCTGAACTGAAATAAAAGCTAACGCCGAACTTATCAACAGCGACATTACAGACACTAGAAAGCAAAATACCCACCGTCAAACGGACAGAAGTGATCAACTCACAGTAAACAAAAAGTAGACAATATTATGTATGTACTGATAAGCAAGTTTTTGAATAATTTGAAAACATTTTAACTTCCTGCTTGCTGTTACATAATTTTGTAGAGCCACCCTGTCAAATATTAGGCATTCTTTTTCCAGCGTTTCGCGGACAGGCATTAAAAAGAAATCGTATTAAAGGATTCCAAACTCATACATATTATGTTTGTGTGTAACGTGTTTGCTGGAAAGACAAGATAATTTAAAAACGTCTCTCAATGTCTACAGTTTCGGCGAGGTGAGAGAATTATTTTTTTACCTGTTTGGCTTTTGTTTCTCAAACATTTCGGTTAATTTGTTTTGCTGATTGCTGTCTGCTTCGAACGCAATTAAAAATTTGCAAAAAGGAAAGCAAATGATCACTATTATCCATTAGTAGACTAGTAACATCACTATAGTCGGTGTATCTCACGGTTGCATGAAGCTCCCATTTAAAAAAAAATGGTAGATAGAGGCCTCAAAGGGCCTCTAAAACCTCAAATAAGCTTAGATTCAGAATTATACGTGTTAGGCGAAAAAATATTATAGGCTCAATTGGTAACATTTATCTGTTAAGCAGATAATATAAACCTCCAAATGGTAATTGTTATATTAAGAGACATTTTTTTACGGGGAGTAGAGTATGTTATTCATTCGTCCAGAGTCCAGACCATTAAGGTCTTTCCTTTCTATCAAACACACAAAAAATAGTGTTTGCCAGTGGCGGAATTGAACTCGCGAGGGATTAGGGCTCTACCAATGACGCCAACGTGGGAACACACTTTTACACACTAACATTATTTTAAATCCAGGTGTTAACACGTATGTACAATTTTATTGTACACGACATTATTGACCCAATCCAATATATGTTTAAAGTTTAGTAAGTACATAATTACGCGGTGCTATTCTACTACATATATAATATTATTAGCCATTTTACCATGGGTCTGAAAATAGTTATACACAGTTTAAAGTAAGAAGCGGATAGATGATAGCATTTTCAAGTATTTATTTTGCCAACGAGAGATGTCGTATATGTAGGAATGTATTACAGTATTACACAGATTACAAAACAACTGCAAAGGTATTAAAAAATATACCATAGCGCGCCGTAAATAAATAATAAACGCCGCGACGTCTCGACGTAAATAAATCTCCGATTATGTGTGAAATACTTCTGAATTTTTTTCGTATGGACTTTACGTCTCGTAACCGCAGCAAGTCTGCTGATTTGTACGAAATAAGGTAAGCTCCTATCGCAGAGCCTAAAACATTCGCGCATAATAATGTTGTCACGACTGCGCACTTTGTCCAAAATCATTAATAATTAGATAATTTAAAAAAAAATTCAACGGCGTATAATCGAATATTAATGAATAAGTAAGTATAGATTGTTTTTATAAATAAAAATAAATTTTATCTAATGATTTTTGATGGGTATACATGTACGTAAATACGTAATTTAAACACATCGCTCATTTTTATGTCGTCAATGAGTTTTTGAAGTTTCATTGAATTATTGTGTCGTTTGTCATTTACTAGTGTGTACCTATTCATTAGTAGTAAATATCGTACTATTCTCGTAAGTATATCTGACAAGTGTGCTCTTTTTATCAGATCTCCACAGCCTACTTCTTTCCAAAAGTCACCCTTCGCCACTGATAGGAACATACATATTGTGTGGAGAGAAATTATCATTAATTAATTTCCACTATACTATAAACATAAAGTAATTGGGGATCTTTAGAAAATATTTAAATTAAAATGTTAAATTATAGGTGCACAGTTTCACTAGCACTGGCTGACAGTTGATATAATTTTCACACGTAGGTATTAAAAATTCTGATGCCCCGTTTATTTTTGTGTGTTATTTATTGATATTTACATTTATTTTAGAATTGTCTGAATAGAAGCAAATAATTCCTAGCAGAACAACGTGATAAGTGAATTTATAATAACCTATTCGAGTCAATTAAATTTACTTTTGATTTCGAGGTTAAATTATGTTATTACTAAACTTAGGATTTTAGGTGCTAAAATGAATAATAGCTACCTAAAATATGTAGATATAATTGAAAAATATGTTATTAAAATTTCATAATTATGTGCTAAAAAAATAAAAATAGGTGCTAAAAATTTAAGCAAGTATTACAATAAATCATAATATATATTTAATTATTATTTATTCACAAACAGAAAACGCTTCATTACAGTAAATGATAAAATAATGCTTCAAACTTCGAAAGTGAATCTTTGATGATTTGATCCTAGCAAATTTTTATAAGTACATGGAAAAACTTCTTTACACTTCTACAGATTAATTATTGCGTATTTAAGTGAAGTAGAATAAATTAAAACATCTGAGGCATCTGATGGATTTTCCAAAACAGCTTTAAAACACTATTTAATTTTGTACTTATTCTTATTCCAATTGGACCAGTAACAATTTCTTATTTTAGCAGCAGTATTGTTTAAAATATTAATTTGCTCCACTAGTGACTTTGTAGATGATTCTAACATTTCAATTGTGTTTACTAGTGTTATTGTGTTAATTAATTTTGTGTCTATGTGAAAATATGTGCTTAAACCTAAAATATGTAAAAAAAAAAAAATGTAATTATCCAAAAATATTTAAAAATAATTGCTAACAAATAGGGCTTAAATGTTTAAAAATTGTATGAAACAGATAGATATTTTTGATATTTTATTGTGAGGCCACTTAAAAAAATATATTTAAATACCCAAGAATCCTAAGCCTAGTTATTACATTTATGAAAATAGTGATATTATTTTTTGATATAGCTTTAAATTTCATATGTTAGTAAATTTTTTCTCTTATACTGATTGCTCACTCATTTTATTTCATAATTGTGGCGCCGACTTAAGAATGTTTTACTTTGAAAGTAACTCCAGACGTTTTAAGAGGAAGAAGACACTCTAGTCAACAATCTGAAAAGAAATAATTAAATCTAATTAGGTAAGTGATGTAGTACAAATGATTATATTGTCACTCTACTACAAAGTATACAATATGGTCTTATAATATGTTATAATTATACATTTTTCAAAAATTTATGAAAAACTGGGCGGAGTGTTCTGCGCAGTTGTCAATTAAAAAAAACATTATTTTAAAGTCGACGACAGACGAATAAAATAAATTAAAATAGCGTTACTGTCATTTGCATTACGCACTGAAAATATAGTTATTAATTTCATTATACACAGCTGCATTTTTTTAAAATATTATTGCGGTTCCTTAAAATGATAAGGCACCATTTGCAAAGCACAGAATATTTTAGATTTTACCGTACTTCCCAAACATACGGGTTGCGGACCCCTGGGGGGCCGCCTTATGTTTCAGTAGAACTAACTACAAGTATTTATGTATTAATATTTTTTACAAAAATCATGTATGTATATTTTTATTTTTTTTCAGATAAGAACAAATTATGCAAACTTATTATTAAAATATTTATATTGACCGAAAATAATACTTCAAAAAATAAATTAAATGCATGGCAGACAATGTTAAAAATCAATTAATATTTCGGATTAAACAGTTCTAACAAGTTCAACAAAAGTTCTTTGCAATTCAGTTCTATGAATCTACTGATATTAAAAATTTAACTGTTTTAGAAGACATTTTGACCGTTTGGATGAATTTATTAATAATTAATTGTGGAAAAAATATTGTTAGATGTCTACATAGAAAAGACATTTTTCTTGGTGAGTACTGGTATAACAAAAATCTGTGGTTGCTACTGAGATAATCGGTATCGAAATAAATCAAAATTTTCAAAATACTTTTGCTTAAAAGTTAATTAGTGTAGGTACCTATGTATATTTTTTTACAATGTATTAACTGTGTTTTTTATATTGTGTTATATTAAATGTTTTGAATAAGTAATTTTACCTTGGGTTAAAAATGATTTTCTTAATTTAAGCTATTTTTACAAATTAAAATAAGTAGGTATATATTTATTTTGCTTTCATAATATGACAAAAAAATCTATTGGTACAAGTTTACTGTTTACTGGATTCCAGTCGGGAACAGCGGCCATTTTCATGGCCGATTTAAGCGAAATTCATGAATTCAAGAATGAAAACCAAACCTAACCTAACAAATAATCCAGTATATCGGCTATTTAAAAAAAATATTTACCGGTGCCTTCCACTAAACAGATAAAAATCAATCTATGATACACAAAAAGAGGATAATTCTTTACGCAAATTGGCATTAAAATCTTAATAAAACTTGTAAAAATTAACATACATTGTGTTATAGTGCCTTAATAATGCAATTGATATTATGATAATGGGACATGCATATGTATATCTGTGCTAATTAATATAAGTACCAGTTATCAGTCATAGTAGTGATATCTCTTTAAAACACCACCAATGTGGCGCTAGTCTAAGATGTTTTAATTTATAAGTAACCGACATCGAATGGTGCTAATGTTGCCATTGTCGTTAAAGAAATAATAATTAATCCCACAATCATAATTAAACCCACTTCCTCTCAAAGAAGTTTTTTTCTAATACACTGTGCCTAGTCGACAATGTACAGCCCGCTTATTACAGAAATAATTTTAGATCCTTTGTTTTAAGGTCGCCTCTTCTTAAAAATTATAATTTGTACTTAAGAGGCAAAGCTGAGACTAAAATAAAAAAAGATTTTACACGATGTTTCAAAAGAAAATTGCACTAATTTAATATTAATTTACCTTTTTTTTAAGAATTATTTACATAAAATATAAACAAAATATTCAATGAGTGGGTCACGGTTTTATAGTTATAAGATAATGTCATTGAGTCAAAATACGGCTTTTCTATTATAGTTTTACAATGTTAATTTTCATATTATCACCATCAGCTGAGATTAATTCACTGCTGGATGAAGGCTTCTTCTTAAGGAACTCAGAAATAATGGGAACTGAAATACCTAACGGGTGTGGACTGTGGAGTAACAGGCAACCGATCTCGAGTATGGAAGAATATGGGATAAACTTACACACGTATCAAGAAAACGTAATTCTAAACTTGTGTTTCCTTCTGACAACTGGTATCAGTTTATACACTGACGCTCATTCAATATTGGTGTATTTGAAGTTTGCAACACACACTATTGCACGTCTATAATGTGTGTTTAATTTTCGTAGTGTATTGGGGTATAGCCTATCGGAATTCTATTTATCAATCTACTGTGTGCTTTTCCTAGTTCCCTCCACTCTTCTGGGTCCCCAATACTTCGCTGCCACGTATAAGTGTCTACCGAGCTTTATGGGTTAAATAAATAAACTTTATCTGGACTCTGGAGTATCTGAATGATCGAATGGTTCACCTGTGTTCTATCCAGGAAACACAAAGCATTCAGCGCCAATACCACATGTTGAAAGCATTAAATGCCTTCCGCTCCCTTCACCTCCGGGTGGGTCTATGTGTAACAATCATTGAAGAACGTACCTAAGTAAATGTAGTTACATAATCGCACAGTATAAGTTGTAAATTTTTTTTTTAATAAATCATATTTCAATGCTATCAAGTAGTAGAATATTAACTTGTTGTAATCATACTATGTAATTAAACTAATACCGATGACTAAATATATTTAAAAAGATCCCCATGTAGTCAGTATACGTATACAAGGCTCTGCGTTTCCTTGGTATCTAGTGATTTACTTAAGTATGGCATTACGATAAGTATTGTTATTTCGTATCCATGAAAATGTGATGTCAATCAGCCTATATGTTTATGAGACTGATTTTAGAGGCGCAGTGTTTTACAGAATACCCTGTACATCCTCAACGCACAGAGTAATTATATAATTAGTCTGGCGTCGTTGAGATTTTTTCTGTAGCGGTTGTACCTTTTTGTAAATTGGTCCCAGGCTAAGCAGGTCTCGCTCTTACAAGCCCGCTCTTAATAGCTCAATAACAATTATGGCCCGTCTGCGTTTGCGGCCCCACCAATGCATGCGCCCGTGGTTGATAATCACTGCCTTAGGGCGGGATAGTGCCCGACCCGAATGCTGGTCTGTGATTCAGTTGTCGTTTGTGCATACACAAAAAGATTTAAACTAGGTTATAGTAAGAATTCATTATTTCGATATAATTGATGTTGATATTGAGTTAAGTATAGAATAAAAAGACATAAATTAATGTAATTTTGGTGCATGGCCCCCATAAGGGGGGTATGACAGGGGTCTAGCCTGGGGACCTAGGCTCAGGGGGGGGGGCGGTATGACAGGTCAACCAGATATGTGCGATAAACACAAATTACAAATTGCTCACATAGTAAAAAAAGTCGCCTGCGCCGCTATTTTCCCACGGTGGTATTAATATTTTAAAACATGCGATTGTAGGATACAATTTATTATTATTGTGTCAATATTCGACAAATAATTATTCTTAACCCAACTAACCATACTTCAAGTGGATGTATTAATAAATACAAACAATCGCTGAACATACAATCAATACCATTAATTTTACCTCAAGCACTATTTGAAAAACGGTATTTTAGAATATCACACTGTCTTTAACCTTAGCGATAGGTAGAGGTGGCGCTAAAAATCCTTGCCTGGGGTCCACCTTCAGGATGTGGGGTCCAAAATGCAAATTATACAATAAAATAGAATTTTAAAAACAGAATAGGTACATAATGCATCGCTAAAAATATATAAATCTCTAAGGAGTGCATTGACCTGCCGCACAGCCCTCGCTGTTGGTGTCTGGTGAGCCTGACATGAGGAAACAGCTCTCACCAAAAATAGTTCATGGCTGCGACCACGCATGCAATTGACGGGTGCATAAAAATTCAAATTTTCCAGAATATCGGGTATGGAAACTATACCTACCACGTGAGAGCAGGGAAAAATGCTTTAAGAGCAGAAGTGACCTACGAGCTTCAAGAGAATGAAAGGTGAGCATGCCCTGAAGAAAGTTTAAGATTAGATATGTACCTAGGTACTATACAATTTTATACAAGTTGAAAGTTAGTCAAGTTTTGGAAATTAATCAACGAATCAATCTGAGTGAAAACATACTCGGTTGAAAACTCAAAGTATGAATTATTTCTTCCCCCTTCCCTTGCTACTGCACAGAAAATGATACATTTAGAATTCAGCTATCGTTTTCTTTTACTTTTCAAAAAGTCATACAATAACCTATGCCAATTTGATTTATTTTAATACCATTAATAACAGCTACTCGAAGGACTTGATTCATGGAAAAATTCACTAGTGTATCGCTAGTCCAAAATTACGCCGACGCTGCTATGCGGTTTTTAACATAGGAAATAATAATTATTATTGATTATTGGTTGTATTAAAGTATTTAAAAGTCACGGTAAGCGGTTGTCTTTCGGCGTACAGGCATCAATGAAACATTTTATGACTAAATGTTTGTGGTTTTATCTTTCGTCATTGTCAGGTTTGTTGACCGAGAAAGTATGTGTTTCAAATAAGAGTCAGAATCAACGATCTAATGAGTTACTAAGAAGACTGGCATTTTTTTCACTCATTTATTGGACTGTGATAATATGATAGACCAACCGATAAAGCAGACATGTCCGATTTGAAGTAGGCGGTGATGTACTTACTATCCAGTTTCAAAACTGACAGTGATCTACCACACTCTCCCATTGACATTCTTCAACTTAAACAACACTTGCCTTTCAACATCACAAAAAAGTACTCGATGTCTCATTCGGCGAGAATTTTTAATAATGTTAATGCTTATGTTAATGCTTTTCCTTCATAATATAAATTAAATCATATTATATAACAACTGAATACACACGCTTTTTACATTTTTACGACTCAATTCGTATGAGTCTATAGTTCGAGCGAAATTTTATTCATCTCGCAATGGACGCTTCGACCATTTATTTAGACTAAGAGGCCATCCATGGACTGAAACCGTATGCGGTTTAAATCCGCGTGCTATACTAAACTTATGATTTTTATTCATGAAAACATATTTTCACTAAATTTGTAAGTGTAAGTGTATGGTATAAACGGATACGATCAGATGCTTATAATATAGTTTGTGAAAATATATTTCCAAGAACAGAAAAGATAAGCTTAGGATGGCACACGGTTCTAAACCGCATACGGTTTCAGTCCATGGATGACCTATAAAGGTTAGAATATCTCAAATTTGGTACATAATCAGTTGACAGATAAAGATTTTATTATGATTTAATTCAATTATTTTTTAAAAGCATATGATATCAATTAGGTACATTGCAAATTATTCATTCAATGCGTTTGGTTTAAAAAAATATCGATTTATAAAAGTACTTCAACTAAGTACAGTGAAGAATCTGCCGACTGAGATAAACAGGCCTAATTGTTATTAATAAAATAAATTATTATAGCATAAGAATGTCATACTAATAATCTTATGAGAAAACACATCGGTTAAATAAATGATAACTTTTCTTTGCCATAATAGTGAATTTTAGATAAATTCAGTAGGTACCTATTAGATAATAAATATTTAGATTTTAAAATATATTATATTCCAAGAAAGTGGTTAAAATAGGACCCTATTGGTCACCTTCGATGGAACACAACGTAAGGAGATTCGTCTTCTGGATGGATGCCTTAACAGAAAAACGTTGCACATTTTAGCTTATATTTCTATATCATAGACTAGATTGTGGAGTTTAAAGCCAAATACTTACAGGTCGCTTTAAAAAGATATCTATCTAGCAGGTACGTCCAGAAATCATAGTTTATGGTTGGTTATTGTATGTATTTCAATTTTTAATTTATCAAAAATACTACAAAGGGAAGATTTTAGTTCGTTAGATTGAACCAAAAAGGTTAATTTTTGAAAAACATTGAATGAGGATTCATATGCTGAGGCACCTATAAGCGAAAAGCTGCCGAAAGGTTAAAAACATCTATGATTCACATTTATTGACTTAAGTTTTGTACTTTTCAAATTGAGTCATTTTTACATAAAAAATACTCAATTAAAAAGTATAAGAAAATCAATTACGAGTAGAATATGAATACAAATTCCATGTCGTTTTTTTTACATAGGCTGTATAATATGTAATTCTACTAATTCTAATACATAGTATGAACAAATTTAATTTACCTACTAGTGAAGTTGATGTAATATCTGTATATTGACGAAATAACGCTGTTCAATTTTATTAAGCCCCACGGTAGATTAGTGGATAGAGTGCCCATGCTCGTCTCCGTGAGTGCGGGTTCGAATCGCGTGTCTGATATTAAATTAAATGATCTTTTTCAAAGTGTGTTTAATCCAGTATCATTCTCCTGAAAAAGTCCATATTATAAAAGTATAAGCTCGACTCAGGAGCAAAAGAGATAATGTAAATAATTTTCATTAATTATTATTTATTCAACCATATCGTATTTACATGGAGGACCATTTTCTATACAAATATCGTTTCAAAAATCAACAAACTTAATACAGAGAATCAGAATCTACTGAATAAAGTTGAAATAACAGGAGTATGCAAGCTAAGGAATATTTAGATACATTTGTAGAGCTTTACTCAGCGCTCGAAATGGACCGGAACGCACCGGAGCGTAGCTTCTGTTCGTGAATTACTCAAGATTATCGCTCCGTCTCGTGGAAAAATGAAAAATTGCATTAGGATTCGTGAATTATTCATTTACATATTTAAATATAATTTTTAAAGTTTATACGAAACTGAAAACATAACTCAATTTTCATATACCTTGCCGACAACATTATGCCCAAATCTTGCACGCCACAAAACTGTTCCAGCAAACCGTCTAATCTTAGCAGGTATATAACAAAAAATCTGCTAAGTACATACACTCTTTTTATATAAGTAATCTTATATAAATATTTTAATATTTTCGGAAAATTATCGAGCGCTCCGGTTCGTAAAAATGCCCATTTCGAACGCTGGCTTTACTCAATCCTACAACTGACGCATTATTAACTATGCTCATTTAAATAGCATAGATAATAATATGAACAGGAAATGACAGGCAATAAGTTAGTTGCATTCCGGATCTTCAACGGTATAGTCATACTATGCGCGCAACCGCATAACGTACAACTTAAAATCAAATTCCAAATTACAATGTAAACATGTCGGCTTTCAACATAAAAACTAATGTGCCGATCCTGTATATTGTCGTGTGAATCCAAATTATTGTCTACATTACAATACAAAACCAAGAAATATCAACACTTTGTATTATTCAACTGTGTCCCGAATATACCATGTCACGCA
The DNA here is from genome assembly GCF_057557595.1 of Rhyacophila brunnea. Classification (NCBI taxonomy): domain Eukaryota; kingdom Metazoa; phylum Arthropoda; class Insecta; order Trichoptera; family Rhyacophilidae; genus Rhyacophila; species Rhyacophila brunnea. The sequence continues at coordinate 46,391,401 of NW_028233361.1, read as the reverse complement.
TCACACACTCAACTCAACCTTCCAGAACAGATATCAATAATATCGAGGCTACCTCAGCATCTTCAGAGTAACCCCCGATACATTTTTTAATATAAAAAAACAAATTAGACGTTTTGTAGACAGTGCAAGGAAGGTGAGAAGGGGGGCACCGTTCCAGGAGGTTACCCTTGGTGCTCCTTCATACAATCTGCGAGATATCTAGCGTCTGTCCGGTGGGCCGAGGCACGTATTTAATTACGGGTGCGGCTCGTGGCCGGGGCGCTAATGGGAGCGTTATTGCGCCATCCATAACGCGGGACCCCCGCCCCATTTCGCCTGCGACACCGTGGTTAGAAACTCGTAATTCACTACGCCACTGACTAAAATTCGGTTACATGTAAATTGTACGTAAAAAATTTCACAGTAGCATAAGTTCGCCGTGAGTTTTCTATCGGAAAGAGATGACCGTATAATATACGGTCTCCAATTTTATTGGATTCAATATGAAAATTAATTCAATTTTCATAGTTGATTTTGGAAAAATTCATGAATTCAAGAATGAAAACCTAACCTAACCTAAAAAATAATCCAGTATATCGGCTATTTTCAAAATTTGTTTGCTGCTTGCTTCTTGTAAAGTGTAAACCGACAAGAGCCGTGTTTCATTTTTTAAACATGAATTTTATGTCAGTAGGTAGGTACTATAGGGCTCAAAGAGGTTGGACGGTCTTTAATGTACAGCCATATATTTCCGATACAACATCTCACGGTGAAGTGTGATACGGCGAACTGCATACATACAAGTTTCCGAACACGCTAAAATTCATAAGTAAAATCAGTGATGAAAACTGCTTGTCGGCTGGAGTTAAGTGGAAATTGTCACTATAAAAAAGTACTTACTTACGTATTGATAAAAAAAATCTACAGCATATCATCAACGTTTAATTTGTTTGCTGGTGTACTATGGTAGAATAGTTGGTAGAAACTCTGAAGGCGTGGTTGTTGTTTGCGGTTGTTTTTTCAATGTGACCCAGATCATACCTAATGTGACGGATAAATGACAGTTAATATTATATACTCAATAGTGTCGGTGTACCGCTTACGAGTGATAATGATAATTTATTTTTACATATTATTATGTACGCTGTATGTTCGTATGTACGTACGTATGTACGTACGTATGTACGTATGTATGTATATGGGTATCTGAAAAAAGTATTTGATTGTAGGTATTATATAAAAATATTCTCCGCCGAGATCGATTAAGAAACTAGGAAAAACTTGCATGGTGCTGATTAGATCTTCTGGGAGTGTCCTCATATGTCAGTTGAAGTCGGTCCGACCTTCAGTTGAATCGGTCGGCCATTGTGACTTGGTTTCTACAACTGAAAAACTCTTAGCTTCCACAATGTTTCCGGCATCACATCTCGTAAATGCTTATCGATAATAGATTAAATAAATAAACTCTAGGGCACGCCAATCGATATATAGAAGTTTCTCCTGGGACACTACCAACATAACGCCTAACGTTAGTTACGTCATGGCATAATCTTGCATAACGTATGCAGAGACTTAGTAGGTGGTAAAGGGATTCAAATAAAACCCATTCATTGAATGTTCTTAATTGACGATATTACAAAAAATGCTAAAGTATTTCTTGTACACCGTGTAACGTGGCACTCGCCCCTCGCCATACAGTGTGGCCTCTTTGCTTTATGACTATCTCATAAAATGTGTTAAATTATTAATGGCCTCCTCCGTGTTCATTTATTAGCGGCCTTATTGGGCCCCATGTGCTTCCAGCCTTACAAAAAGCGCCCCATACATCTACAAATCCCGCGCAATATCTCCTATCCCGCATTGAAGAGCTTTTAGAGTGGCCCATTAAATTTCGCCGAAATCCAATTACAATATAGATTTTAATATTTGAAACTTACAAAATAGTCTTTAAAAACATTTTGAAATATGATAACTAGTTAAATTTTTTAAAAGTTTAATTTTCATATCTTTGTAATTTGATTTTCTTGTGTTCAGTGTAAAAGCTCTCATCTGAGATAGGTGGTATTGCATGGTGCGATTTTGCAATATTATCTATCCGGACAACCTTATACCGTTTTTATTTCAATAAACAATGTTGGGGAGCATCTTCTTCTCTTGTTTATTACTGCAAAATTAACGGATGGCCATTACGGGATACTTTTTTCAACAAGACAGTTTGGGGAACATAATATTGCACCTGGATTTTGACTTTCTTATTTCTTGGGTGAAATAAAAATAAATCAATTTATACCTATGCACCGAAAATGTTTCAATGTATTGCCGGAGTGTAGGTAGCACAATCGCGCATACAGACTGGGGGGGGGGGGGGTTGGGTTCAGCCCCCCCCCCCCAGAAATAAAAAAATACAAATAATTTTGGTAAATGGAATATTTCTTTTTCTTCGCCAGGACCTTATGACTAAGGAACGTGAACCGGATGATTCGATGACGAACGTCATTCTCAAGCGGTTGGCTCCACTCCTCTCAGTATTCTACGACACGCAATGCATGTTAGTGGAAGACCCTTGATACTCAACAATCGTCTAGAGTCCGAACCATCCAATATTTCCTTTAATATTCTTACGCGGTATGTCCAAAAAAAGACGGCGCAGAAGAAACAGACGGATAATGAGGATCATAACCATAATGACCCTTAATTAAGGCGTACGATAACCACTTGAGGATGCGACATGTCGCAATTATTCGTAGATGATCACTCGAGATTATAGCTGCAGGTTAATGTGTTCATCGCTAGCCTCGTGCGGAGTGTCTGGGTATGAGGTATGTACCCGAACAAGTTCGGGGGTACGCGAGGTAAAATGTGGAAGTCAGTGGCACTTACTGGATTTTGTGAACCCCCTTCCCTCCCTCCCGCCGTATTAAAATACTTTAACTTTTAGAAATAAACCCCCTGGTTTTTAGTATGAGCTTTATTTATACTCTTTTTAATACTAAAAACATTAATTAAAATATAGAAATATCAATATTTTATAGCGGAATAGTAGGAATATAAGATCGATTGAAAACGTGACCTCATTTTTTATAGAATGTTTAAAACAATTATGTAGAACTTCTAACCGAATATTTGACTTAGAAGTCGATTTAGTTCACTTGATCACCAGTGGTTATATATCCGTTAAATCCTCATCACCGCGTATTAATAATTTCCCATATTATCAGTTTAATAAAATTTTCAATATTTTCCAAAATGATTTCACCCTTTTGCAAATGAAGGTATGAATATGCCTTTCTGATGAAAAAAATCACCCCAATATTTCCACCGCCGAATTTTAGAAAATTGAAAACACACATAAGCGTCAGTTACCGATAAGTATTGTAAACAATATTTTTCTGTAACGATTTTCCGCGTACAAGTCTCCCATGCTCAGTAATCAGTATAATGGAAAACATGTTTTTTTATGAAGGGTTTTCATTACTTGCAACAGGAGAGCTTTGAAAAAAAACAACCGCCACGTATTTATGCTTCGATAAATATAACCAAAGCTAATCTGCGTGGCCAAATATTACAAGCTTTCGCCAGTAGCTTACGTATCTTTTCCAATATAGTAAAAAAAATCCGTTTTTCGAATAAAATTAAAATATTTTTACTTTTTAGTACCATACATATACGAGTATCTATCCTGGGCCAATCAAATATGTATTTGGAGTAAATTATTTGTACAATAGAAAAAATGCATTAGTATGTAGGTAGGTTATGTTTTATGGTAGTTAAAATTTAACTACCATAAAATAATAAGTGAAATGATCCAGTACAACCCAAATAATGCTTATCACGGTGGTCGGAAAACTGCGGCTCGCGAGCCACGTGTGGCTCTTTGGCCCCTTGAGTGCGGCTCTGCCACAAATGCCCTCTGTCCTATTTGACATGGCTACAAAGAAGAAGCAAAGATAAACGGAAGATGAAAACCATGAATTTAAAGTTGAAGGACCGAGACTTTCGCGTTTATTCAAAACTTACAAGTCCTACCGACCTGTATTATTTGTGGGGAAAAATTGGCGCATAACAATAAGTCAAATTTAGAGAGACACTTTGCAACTAAATACGCCCTGTCACGTCATTTAACAGTAAATATCCTGTCGGTGATGCAAGGAAGAAAGCGGTTGAGGAACTTTATAAGAATCAAGAAAAATCAATTTCTGTATTTAATTTATTACTGAATACAATCTTCCAACAATGTTAATATTGCAAGTTTTGTGGTTAGTAAAGAGATTTCTAAAAGAAGAAATCAAGAGTAAATTGAGAAATCGTTTTATTGATGAGAACCTGGAAATGTGCTTAAAATTAAAAACAACAAGATGCAAACTTGACTTCCCAAACTTTCCAAAGAGATGCCAGGCCAATATTCACATTGAGTGTTTGTCAGTCATTGTCATGATTTAATTTTATGAATACCATAAGTTATAATTTAATTTTTATCAATAAATAATATCATTATTACGTATGGTATCAAGTTTTATTAAGTTATACAGTGTAGGTACCTACATATTATATAATTTAAGTTTAATAAATTTGGCTCTCAAAAGAAATCTCAATCGTTGTACTGTCGATATTTGGCTCTGTTGACGAATGAGTTGCCGACCACTGGCTTATCATAATAATATGACGATACAGAAATATTTCTAAAGCCTTCGGCCATTTAATTGTTTGTTTTTTATATCCAGGCTTCGATTTCGTAGACCACTATGGTTTTGATAATATTATGATGTAGCATCGGATTGATCGTCCTGAGCTTGTCATCTTCTATCAAGATATAGTATGATTATAATTCATCCAAAAATTGCTAAATAAAAGTCATGTGTTGCTTTTGTTGTAATTTTGTGTAAAAATAAACATATTTTTTATTTACTTTAAAAATAAATAATTTATTACAAACCATGCCCTTGTTTTTTTCATACAAGGTGGTACAATGAGATAATTACATTGAACCATTTTCATATTTCATTCATGGTTATGATATTAAGTTGTAGGTAAAATCTGCAGCTAATTATGTTGCACCATTTTTTATTCAGTTTTTTTAATAACCAGAGACTTATGTATTAAGCCAATAGAAAAAAAGACGGCTTGAGCGGGTTTCATCTGGTTGCATAAATATTAGGTATCAACCGACATTACATTTAAATTATTAAAAATCTCGATATTACGTATTTTTTTTAAATGTCTATAAAAGCATGGATTCAAATCGCGCGGCAGGGTGGAGAGAAGTCAGAATGCTGAAACTCAATTAGATATAAATGGAACGATTTAAAGTTGTAAAAAAAAAACAAATACTTATATCGTAAATTAAAACAATGAATGAATTCAAAATATCGCTATGATCTTTATCTCAGTGAAAAAATAACGATGTCCTACCTACTAATTTTTTAATTGCATCAAAATCTTTGAATTTAAATATTGTTATTTTGGTTTTTAATATTTTAAGAAACGCATTGATTAATTTAAATACTCGCAGCATTATTAGAAAAATATATTAAATTACATATTTCGTATTATGTTGCTTGATACTGCTAATATCATTACGTTCTCCCTTTGTAGTCATAAGTATCTATGCCTTTTTGGATCCGGAAATGAAAATTCATCTTCATATTTATTAGGATTAGATATATATAGAAAAACCTGATATTTCATTGATTAATTTAACTATGATGTATTTATCGTCTTAACCGTATAGTAGATATACATTATGTAAACACTCGAATGTAATTAATTAAAATATTTAGAATTGGTAGAATTTTATTTTTCAATCTACGTCACTGGTAGCAAGCAGTAGCAAAGAGTAAAAAGCTCATAATATAGGGGGGTTATAAAATTTCTGCACGGGAAAAACAAAAAGCAACATCTGCATAGAGATACAATAATTTGATTAAGTGTCCATATTGTAAAGAAAACAATCGCATTAGTTCTAATTATAAAACATATATATTATTACACCCACGTAATTAAGTAAAAACATTATTTCGTTTAATTAATATAACAAAATATGAATAATTTGAAAGATGGATATTTTTATATGAATTTAACCTAATTATTTATTCGATTCTTGGATAACCAAGTAATAAAACCAGTAATCGTGAATTTTTACCACGTGTTTCTTATCTCGTATTCTTGTTTGTCCGGTGGTTGTTTATCCAGTAAAAGTCTTGCAATCGATTTTTAACTAACTTCCCGACTAGCTAGACATTTGAAACTTTTAGAATATATCAAAACACGATGCCAATGCATTCTTTTAATACTTTTAGCCATTTTTAAGCAGAATTGAATTAATTTTCAGTTAATTCCGTTTTGTATAAAAAGTTATTTCGGAAGAAATCCGTAATCCAATTCACTATTATTGGTTGCTAAGCGGGTGGTCCTAGCAACTAAATTATTAATATATACGTGCGTTACTATGGAAATCAAAATGACATTTCAGTATTCTATATTTGTTTGTTTGTTTGTTGAAAAATAGCAAAAAAATGATTTGTTGACAATTGCCTTATTTGTCCTAAATTATTAATACATAGAATTGTCAAGTTTATATGATTCAACAGAAAATTTAAAAACGTGGTATATAAAAAGTTCTTTTTATCTTGTAATTATTTATATTCATTTTTCGCTAAATTATTTAAATAATAGTGAAGTTGTTTTCTTTTTTGATTAAATTAGAAATTTAATCGTTGAGACATTAGTAATTAAATTATGTCCGGGTAAATGATGACGTAACTACACAGCCGAAGCGAGTCCACCAAATCACGTATTTATGAAGTAAAAGTTTTTGAGTCATTTGATCGAAAAGTAAATTGTACCTACTAATAAAGCGCTCAAAGGTGATGATATAAAAGTAGATACATTTGGTTTAGATTTCATACACCAAAAATCATTATTTGAAACATCATAGCGATTGCTTAAATTTCTACATTATTTGCGTATTTGCGTACGTCACACTGCTCTAGTCAATGGGAGAATTGGGAGTCTCAGCAATGAGGAATACTGAGAATATAGATGCTGCATTATTGGATATCCAGATGAAATAGTAAATATTGGATGTTGAGTATTTATTTACGTCTGACTTGCTTGAGAAGTGTTAACCGTTTTGTGGGGTCGTATTTACCCATGCTTATTGCTATTTAAAGATTTGATATGCAACCCCCGAAAGGCTAGCAGCTTTATGCCCCAATGCCAGGCTCTCAGAAGGTTTTCTGACCCATATAATTTTCATATCCATTTACAGTACAGAGCTGAAAATGTTTCAGTATTTTTCGAAAATTCTGCAAAAAGCTTTTTAGAGGATTCGCAGGACTGTGAAAATTCTGAAGGCAACAGATTTCATTCGTCAAACGACTACTTTAACTTTAAAAGAAATTATTTATAAGTCTGTGAGCATTTATTAATCATACAATGCAATTATTCATAATATTATTATATATTATTTATATGTCTCAAATAATGAAAATTCATTTATATTGTTATATTTAAATTTGATAATATGTACAGTGCAGCTTTTATATTAGTGGCGAAGGGTGACTTTTGAATAGAGGTAGGCTTTGGATATCAGAGAAAAAAAGCAAATTTGGCAGTTATACTTACGGGAAATAAGAAGATACTACGATATTACTACTGATGTATAGGTACGCATTAATTACAATGACACACTGAATCAATGACATTTCAATAGCTCACTGACGTTGTAAAATTGAACGGTGAGTTTAAATTATGTATTTTTCTAAGCATTTATAGTTAAAATACATCAGAAATAATAAGATAACATTAATTTTTATTTTTTTTAATCTAAAAAGTTGTATTTATATGTGATTAAATGGCATATATATATTATATTTTTTTAAATTATCTAATTATTAATTATGTTTATCAAAACTGCAGTCATAGACAATATTATTATGGGCAGAAATTTTAGGCTTCGCCTTTCGAGCCTACCGTTTTGCATTTATTTCGGTAGACGAGTCACGTGACCATACGATCATACAAAATAAATCTGAATTCCTAACAATATAATCGTTGAAGACCGATGGCGCTGACGCATATTTTTTACCTCTGATGCAAAATCTAAATTCAATACTTGAAGTCTTTTTATTATTAAATTTTATAATGTCTATCTTTTCTATATTTTATAATTTCTTAGAAGGTGTGCTTTAAATAATTGTCTCGTATAGAGCCTTCACCGCTGATTTATATTAATATATATTTTAAATGGCGACACGACTTCTTTATGAGATTCTAGTTCTTCTTTAAAGGTCGTTTCTTGTACTTAGTCTGCCATCAAATCGTTCTCTTACTTTGACCTGAAAATAAAATCGATCTCTTATGAAATCGAGTCATTAAATTCATAGAGCTTTTTTTACAAGGAGTTCTCTCTTGTCTAAACAAATGATATTTTGACCACTTACCTATGTGCTTCTTGGTATAGCTCCACCATTTTTTTATTATCTGTTCATGTCGTTTCTTATTTTGTCTTTCTACGATATTTTAAGCATTCGATTATCCAAAACTAAAAAGACTAGATTCTTTTGCATGATGTCTCGTTCATGTGAGGTTATTCCAGTGCAAACGTCGTTTTTGCTATGTAAAATAAGGAGTTTACAACATAGTATTTATTGAGCACTTTCATATTAAAGACTCCAAATTGTCATAACATTTATTTATTTATTATTGACATTGCCTACAGTTATTACTGATCGTTATTATTTAGTGTACTGTTAACACTGTTGTCATTGAAAGGAATTATATTAACATTAAAATAACAATATTTACTACATTTTATGTAACTGAGCTGGCGTACGTGTCCGATAAATTGTATGCATGTAGTTTGCCGATAAATTATCGCCGTGAGCTTTTCTACCGGCAACAAATGGCAGTATTATAGCATTTAGATCAAATGACGCGTTGTTTGTAGAACATTTGACCGTATGGTTATTTTGTACGCATGCGCATTTCTGAGATTAGTGGTTGAGTCTTTTAAGTGAACTGTAATTATTTTTAGGGGAAGATGAGGAGGTCAGATCTAGTGGTGGGGGCGATGGAACAGAGTGGCAGACACTGGCCTTTGTGATGGTGTATGATGGCTCCGTGGTCTGGTTTCAACTTTCGCTCGAGCGGTATAGCTGTTTTGGTTCACCCAGTTCGTACACTCCCGCACTATGTGACACAGTTTTATGGATGATTATGATGGTGAATGATATGCTGATGATAGATTCTGAATGAGTCTGTATCTATTGAGTCAATCACTTAAGCGACGGTAAATTATTAGAAGGTCGCACGCGTCCGATGTCGAGATACAACTCAATGTTCTTTGCAACACCGTCTTTCATCACCCGTAATTGCTTATTGAATGTCTGGTAACAATAACACTGGGGATTAGGAGGTGGGTGAGGAGATAAGAAGTGGAATGGGAACATAAATGGTCCAACCAATTAGTAACTACAAAATTTATTTTATTGAGAGTGAATGATGTTCCAACTAAATTGAAATAGGTAGATAATTTGACAGAAATTATAGTACATACATAAAAACGAGTACCTACCTACATTTAGATCATTCAAAATTATTCCAGTACATATAATTATGTACCTATTTACTAAGTTTCAATGGTCTCGGCTTTTGAGCTTAGAGAATCTATGTCTCCGCCAAATCTTAGGAGTACATTGGTACGACCGCGTTACAAACACTCGAGTTAGTGAGCGGACACGGTAACCTTCGGTAATTGAAGTAATCACGAAGAGACGCTTCACGTGTCTGGGACATGTGTTCCGGATGCCGCCAGAGAGTGCGACACTTCGTACCCTTGTGGCACAACCTCAAGTGTTCCGTCGACGTGGCCGGTCATTCCTCACCCTGCAGCGGTGCTACAAAAGCGATCTATGTGCTGCAGGTCTGGCTTGGCGCGAGAGTTAGCGATAGAAAGAAGTGGCGCAAACTGGTTAGGTATATACCCCAATGCTGTGACGTGACAGGGTGAAAGAAAGAAAAAAGAAATAGGATTATGTTGTATTCCTTGGGTACCCACATACCTATAATCGGTTGTCTGCATAGTTGCCCTAGTTTATTACAGTACTGGTGTGTTTTATTTTGTAATGTGTCTGAATTACCTACCTGTAAAATTATAAGCAGGTAGTACCTACTTATTTTAATCCTGTATACCTATAATTTACATGTAGTCACTGGCGTATGGGCTATCGGGTGGACGTGGATCGCTATTTTTATACAGATTCCCCTTTCCCAGTCGGCCATAGACAACTTTTATTTTATATCGCAAGATGTCAGTATAATGCTTAGATCACTATACTTTCGCTATCCAGTGGTAGGCAATAAATAATACAAATCAATTCTACACTGAAAACATTGTGTGTTTTTACGAGCTCGATTTCAAGAAAAACAGTAATATTTGAAATAATTTGCGTTTTTCAAAGCGCTTGACAATTTTATTTTGATATTTTAATTATAGACGACAACGTAAACAATAAAGTCATGGAAACCAGTATGGTGCAGAGGAAAATTCGCTGTCTAGGTGGATCTACGGATAACTGTCGTATTATGGGATGGGTCGAGAAAATTGTTGAAGAAAGTCAAGACTCATTAAGGGTTGTGATGATAATTGACTATTACATATACTATGTCATATGAATAGGGATTGTAATACTGAATGAATATTTATATCAATACCGGTATTTCTTATTGAATACGGTTATTCATTAAAACATAATATTATAGTAAAAAAAACACTACCTTATTCTTAGGTCAATAATTATTATAAAGCAATCATTATTCGTAGGATGTTTATCCCACTTGAATGGTCAAAGACATAGCTTATAACTAGTATCTTTAGAATTATCTTCAAATGTGTTAATCATGCCCATTTTTTGAATAATAAAATGCCTAATTCATGTCAAATTTGGGATCACAGAGATTATCAATATAATTTTTTATCGTAAATATTTTAATAAAATTATCTCGTCATAAATTATACTAATGGTTTTATAAATGCGTTTAAAAATTAATAAACGTAAAAAATCTTAACACCACTTATGTACCGAAATATGACTATATTCTAAAACATTAGAACGAGAGGTTTAAAAGAAGATTATTTTATGTAATAAAAATACTTTATGCAGTCATCAAATGTTTAAAATAAATATAAAGGATAATAAGGCTTCAAAATTATATAAATAGATTATCTACAACGTTTAAGGTATGTCCAGGATCATGCTTTGAAAATAGAACAAAAGCTCCATTTTGACCTACGCTGACCATGTACTCCCTTAATTAATTTTCAAAAAACGAACAGAGTAATATGTTCATCGTTGGTAAGGTGTTCGAATGTAGGTACTCGTACCTACTCAATTATGTCAAAAAACGTACCACCTCTATTTTTTTTCCATCGCGGGATTACAATGAATCAACACTAATTTCGTTTCAAACAAAGGCAACAAAATAATTTTTATTCCCGCCAATTATTTTATTTGTAGCGGCGTTTTAAACCTTTCATTGTAATTATCTTCCCTGCCGCAAAATTTTGGCGCCAACACAACAATCGGCGATGCAATTTCATAAATGGAACGTCTATCGTTTCTTTTTTGCTAATTGAGGGCTGATTGGTTATTTGACCGTCAGGTGTTAAAAATTATATTAGTTTTTTTAAATGGAGCAAAGTTTTTAATATATAGTAAAAATCGACAAATATTTCAAAGTTTGTGCCAGGTGTTTAAAAGATAATTATTTACTAAAATACATATAGTTCATAGGTATACTTTAAAATAAACTTTAAAAATAAAGAATCTAACATTATCTGGGTATGTAGGGCATGGCCCCCACATCCTAAAACAGGCCCCCAGGCCAGGATCTTTGGCGGGTCGCCCTTCCTATCGCGGTTAAAGGAAGTCTGACGCTCTACTGTGGCGTTTTCCAAATGGTGTTCGAGATCAAATAAAATTCAGTGTATTTCTAGCGATTTTTATCACATCGAATTATGTAGTAGTTGTCGAGTATATAACAACCAAAAATTGCATCGTACAACCATCTATTTCGGCCCCCCCTGAGCCCGGGCCCATAGGCTAAAGCCGTATCAGCCCCCCCTGTTGGGACCATGAGGTAGGTACTATGTGGATTATGTAGTACCTATTGAATAAAAAAATATTTAACAAAAGAATAAACTTATTCAACATAATTGAATACATATTCACTTTCAATTATATACATTATATAAATTGCAGACATTTCGAGATATGTCCTGAAACTTGAATTTGTTATGAATGTTTGATGACTATTATTGTTTTATATCAATAATCACGTAAAATTACAAAACGCATACATATAAGTAACCAATCGAAAAGCGTTTGGTACATAACAACGCCTTATACATTAAAGTTATAAAATAAATGTAAAATATTTTTATAAGATGCTTCGCCATTATTTGCAATATTTATATGAACATAATAAAGTAAAAAAAATCACAGAAAACAGTATGTCATACGTAAATAATTTTGACCCACGGTAGCCGAATTGGTAAATCAGCGCCGTCTATCAGTATTTCTCAATCGGTGGTCCGTAGAAATTTTCTGGTGGTAGGTATATACTCGAATTTTCGGCGTCCAAATGCCTATGTTATCCTGATGATAATCCAATAAAATGTTCAAATCCCATGCATCTTCAAGTGTTTGTGCATTGTGTTTTTGTTTTTTAAATAGATTAATAGTTTTACGTGACGAAATCAACCGCGATCAGACGTTTTACTTGCATTTATGATTTTACAAAAATATAATCGTTTAATAACGATGAATTATTGATAAAAAAAAATAATTTCTGCGTTAACCGCCTGCAAAATGTTTCTCCTATTTTCAGTGGTCCGCAGGTGTAAAAATGTTGAGAAACACTGGTCTATGTTATGGTTTCGATTCCGTGGATGAATAAAAATGCATGTCGTTTTTCAATGTGTGTTTGACCCAGTGTAAGGACCTAATATGTTGACGATAATTCATTATAAAATAAAACTGTAAATATAAGCCTTCCCTTCTTTGAGACTTATATTCTCTACTTATGAGCAAACGTGGTAATTAACTTTTTAGATTAAATTATAAAGAAACATCAAAAATTATTCAGTTTTCAATGCGCTAACATACAAAAGCAATTCGACCACACTACAAGGTGATATTCCACTACTTATTGACCAAGTACATGGGATCAGTTTTTAAAAATGTGGAAAATTATATTTTAAAATTAGTCCATATAATATGAAATCATAAAATAAAAGAAAAATTTAAAAAACCCATCAATGTCCGGTAAAAATAAAACAAATGTTCATATGGTGTCTATTTTTTCTGAGTACATATATTAAGCGAATCATGTCACCTTATGAAGGCTCAGAGCAACCGTATACTGAGCTTCGAAAACAGCTGTTTGCGACGGATACTGGGTGTGCGGTGGTGCAATGACTTTAGTTGACGTTATAAATTAACGCACCAAGCAGCATCTCATTACGCCGAAAGTGACGAGGCGACGCTGGATCTGGCTCGGCCACGTGCTGCGGATGCCAGAAAAGAACCTCAACCTGGCTTGCCTGTTCTTCAAGCCGACCGGATTCCGGCGTCCTGGAAGGCCACTAAATACTATCTATAGAGTGTATACGGCAGAGCTGCGGGGTGCTGGTTTGTCCTGGAACGAAGCAAGAAGACTGGAGAGCGACATGGATTCTTGGAGGCGCAGCGTGGTGTCAATATACTCCAACTAAGGGTCAGATATGGCCGAAGAAGACGTATATTTTTATACAAATTTTAGGTAAGTATCTACACTTACCAGGTTTTGCTTATCTGCTATTTTCCAACTTGTTTTTTTCAGATCTTCCAAGAATTCACACTTTTTAATCGACACACTGCACATTAACATTATAATTATTACTAAAAACGACACTAATAATTCCCAACAAACTTCTAACCGAGAGATAATAATTATCACCGTCGAAATGAAAGACATATTTGATTTTTTTTTATCTCGTTGCTCTTGAAAATATTATTCTTTCATGAAAAAATTCGGTACGATTATTTTTTTAGTGTTGGTCACATTTGTATTTTCTTTTCTGTTATATCATCGCTGGCGCGCGTTACTGGTAACGTAACGTAGCGAAAATTCAATTCATGAAAGGTATACATTAAGATTATTATTGTTATATATTAAAACTAAATATCACTAGCAATACTTATAGAAAATTTAAGTAAGTAGTATTCTGAACACACATTATATTGCTAGCGCTCTACCATGAAACTATGAATACTTATACATATAGCTGAAACCCTCACAGAAGGAAGTTCGGCAAGGTATGGAATTCACGAGGAGTTAACGCATACGAAAAATGCGCTGCCCAAATTGGTATCAAACTAGTGAAATATTTGACTTTCATTATCTCAGAAAGTAAATCGATGGCAGATATGTTTTAAAATATTTAAACTGGAAACTGACCACAAAGAATAAAATGGCAAAAATTCATATCGATGAGACGTTTACACAATATTATAATATAGTCGACTGTCATCGGAACTGATATATATCATTGTTCTATTTTTCTTTTATTTGTATTTTCTTACAGTGATATGTACATTTATTGTTGTTTTAATTTAATAAAACGCATTTTTTGTAGTACTTATTCCACTTTTAATCAATAAGTTAGGACCTGTTTCGTCCGCCTCAGAGGGACATTTTAATAATATCAGTCATGTACCTACAGTTCTGTATATTAGTACACGAATATTCGTGTGTACCTACTTACGTTTACAAATTAATAATATATTTAAATTTTTTATCTAAGAATTTCTTCTTCTTGTATTTTTAGTATGAATTAGGTATATTATTATACTATCTGCGGAAGCTTAACTTGTTACAATACTTTTACTCTTATACATTTATATAATATACATATGTATAACATATAACTATTTTCATCAATAAAATAAAAATATAGGTATTACATAAATATTATAATAATATGTAAAACGCAGGAAAGCGATATAGTTTGGCAATATTTTCCGCAAAAAAGTGGTTTACTCTAACAGTTAGCCCCACCGGAGGGCAATTTGAATGTTTTGAGGGACTATGTGCAAATCGTTAATATTTGTTACTTACATTTTTTTCTTGTCGAAAAACGCATTTTTTAAATACTTTTGTTTATATTGCAACCCTGACTCTCAGAGAAACAGACGGCAGCACTGTTATATTTGTACTTTTCCTTATTATTTTTGGTGAAAAATGGCAGGAATATGAATGAGAAATTTGAAAAAGATCATCAATACATTCATTATTCTCTTGTTAGGTAACTATAAAATTTTGATTGGAGGCATGGAGATTTTTGAAACTTAGAAATGGGGCATGGCACAAATAATAAGGTTGGGTTATGCAGTGAAATGTATAGGGCACAGAAAAGGTTTAGGAAGAAAGAGATTATCATGTTAACACAAGCTCTGTACGTAACTCAATGTCCACGGTATTGGAGACCTGCTCTGACTGATCCAGGATATAGAGAAGTACTGCTATTTCGTCCCAAACCGTTGATAGAAAACGGCTCCAAAAGAAGAAAATTATTACTTATAAGTAATAATGTATCTAAGTGTTTTAAATCCAGTCTGCTGTTTTACTTCACGTTATCTCATCCGTCAACCCTACAAATTCTCGCCAGATAGCTATACTACAAGGCCGACCTACACCCTGGTAAGTTTACATAAGAAATGTGCATGAAGCGGCGCTACGTCGAGAAATATGGAGCGGCCACGTGCATGCCCTATATTACGAGGTTATAGGGTTATAGGGTTACAGAGTGGTTTTTTCTTTTCAGATATTTAATTTCATTTTAGGTTTTTCCTATTGTACAACACCACGTACCGGAAAAAAGCCGACGCAATCAAATAATCTTCATCCAATATTTATCCAGCGCCGCTGTAATTATAACTGACACTACGCTGCGACCAATCAAGGACTTTCAGTGTGGTCATCATCAAAACTTTATACCTATTAATTCGACACGTAGTATATAAAACACATTCGAAATGTATATTACTGTCTGCCTAACTTTGTGGTCCGCATTATAAATTGTATGTCATTTGAGGTGAGTTTTTTTGTAAGATTCCGGGAGAGATTTTTGTGAACGACATATTAAATAATTTTAATTTGTCTTTTTTTCCACCGTTCCTAATTCAAATATTGTGGACGCTGTCATTAGAAGTATGTTGAACGTATGTAAGGGCACTATAATATTATATAACATTTTTCTTTTGATTAATTTATAAAAATAGTGTTTTGATTTAGTAGTTTAAACAATTTTATTTAGTAATGATATATATTTCACGATATTTTATTATGTTAATTTAGTAGATAGGTACATATATAAACAGTGAGTAGCTCTACCTTGTGTTATTTGTATGTTTGCTATTGACGAATGTAAATGATGCTTGCAGATGCCGAAAGGCGAAATGTTGGTCATAAAAACGGTAAGTATTAAAAAAAGGAAAAAAAAAATAATTGAAATTCCATCAATCAATAGAATTAATTTACTTATCTATAACGTTTAAAAAATAATAACTTCTTTATAATTATTTTTCCCTAGATCCTCCTTTAAGAAATGTTATTTTGCGTTGGGCGATTTCCATCCAGTTTTAGACTTCCAGTTACTTGGGGTCACCCACAACGATATCTATCCACCTTGTTCGCTAAGGCATTTGTGATGATTTTGGTGCATATCACTAATTGTATTATTTTCTTTTATTTTGTTATGTCAATTCATGGTGGAACTGCATTGTATTGTTGTTTTAATTTAATAAAACGCATTTTTTTTGTAGTGCTTGTTCCACTTTTAATCAATAAATTAGGACCGGTTTTGTCCGCCTCAGAGAGACATTTTCAACTGTTGAAAATGTCTCTCTGAGGCGGACGAAACCGGTCCTAATTTATTAATTAAAAGTGGAATAAGTTTTACAAAAAAAAAATTGCGTTTTATTAAATTAAAACAACAATTGTATTAGTTATTGGTTTTAATTTGTAAAATAGGTATGTCACAAAGAATAGAGGCTGACTGACAGGATGAGAAACCTTTACATCCTTAAACGAATGGGAAAGGACCTAAACGATTTGCGTAGTGTAGCTGCAGTACCTCGACCAGATTATTAGTGGACATAGGAACAGCATTTCCTAGGTCGTTATCTAAGGCAATATCAACGATAAATGACGCTACATTTTGTGGCTTCATAACCTTGATGTTTAGGGTAGCAGATGATAGATCAAAGATTGCTCTGATTGAGCTAACCTCTGATAAGCGATCGCACTAGAAGAATAAGAACAATAAATAATTTCTTTGAGTAGAAAAATAAATAATAAAATATGACTACAAAATGTACATTTAAAATTTAGGTCCTTATTTTGAATCTAAACCGCAGGCTGCAATTAATATGAAATTATCCGAAGGCTTAATTTATTTTCGTGAGGTTTTAAAAAAAATATTATCGTCACATTTGTCAGGCTAAGATTTTTCGTTTTATGTCATTAGGGCGAGAAAAATAAAACGAAAAAAAACAATCAAGTTATCGTTAAATCAAAATAAATACATACTTACACACTTCTATCTTTTTATGATCCGACACCTTTAGCAGTAGGAATATATTGTTTATGTATAGTGTTGTATTTGTTTTTTTTCCAAAACGTAACCATTAAAAAGTTATGTATGTACAGCATAGCACCAATTGACTTAGTTACTATTAATTTACACTACTTACTACTCAAGCTACCTATTCGTCTATGACTCACGTAAATTAATTCTAATAACTACGTTATTTGAGATATGTAAAATCCTGTTAATGAAATAGCAATGGTCTTTGTAATTAATTAAGGTAATTATACTGCCCTTCCAAGGAAGAAGGCAGTAACTGTCTCTCACATACTTTCGAGATAAATGACATAATGTGTTTTTGTTTCAAATTTTAGTACTGTGAATTAATAAAACACGGTGATATTTTTTATTAGTAGGATGTTAAAATACAAACAATTTACCTAATAATAAACAAGCAGTAACTGCAATAAATATGTACAATTACTGCTTTTTTGCTAAGAAATGTGTATTATTTTAGTAGATGTCCATTTTTTCACTAATGATTTTAATGGTATTTTAGTGATAATACTGATTAGTGAACAGAATACATAATATATAGCTTTCAAAATTACCTAACGGATGGCATTAATAACTTAATTTCACAGATTTTGCGAGTTACTGCCTTCTTCTAGATATAGTATATTATATTAACATGAGTATAGATGGTGTTAGGTGTTAACGAGTAACCTATCTTTTTTTATTCAATACTGAATAATATATTTTTGCTTATGTCATACCCTGTTGAAGAATCTAAAATTATTAAATCTTGTGTATATTCGTACAAAAATAATAATTAAATAATTGAATTTATAATAAAATATGTCATTCTGAATCACTCAATCTAATCATGTCGGAATTTAGACTTGTCTCAGATATATCGGTAGTTACTGATTTGTCTTACAAAATCCTTAGTAAATATAAATATTAAATATATAAAATGTAAAGTGTCCCGTGGGTGTAGCATGAATCTGATGCATTATTATTGCAGTATTAATGACCTTTTTGCTCAGCGGTAAACGAAGCAAGCTCACAGCCCGCGGGTAATCGGTTCCGATCCCGACTGAGAAATCATTTTATACACTCGAGAAGAAGTAAGATTGTGAACGATAT
Organism: Rhyacophila brunnea; assembly: GCF_057557595.1. Taxonomy (NCBI): domain Eukaryota; kingdom Metazoa; phylum Arthropoda; class Insecta; order Trichoptera; family Rhyacophilidae; genus Rhyacophila; species Rhyacophila brunnea. The sequence continues at coordinate 46,372,644 of NW_028233361.1, read as the reverse complement.
TGTACCTGGAAAATTTAATTAGGCTAATTAAAGCGCAGGTGTTTTTAAAGGTTACATTGTTTTAAATTGTAAAAAATCTTGAATATTTTAACCTGCACAATAAATTATTATATTCATATACGAAAATGTGGAAACTTGTAAATAATAATATGTACATTAGCGCATAGTAAAAAAGGATCTAGTCATAACGTGCGATGTATTGATAAATTTTGAATTAATTGAATTATAAGATTGAATCAAAATAAAAGTAAGTGGTTTGAAAATCAACGCGAAGAAAACCAACGTCTTGTGCAATAGCACCTGTCCTGATCTGGATTTTCCTCTGATTAGCGATGGACAAAACATCGAGAGCGTCGACAGCTTCAAGTACCTGGGGGTACACATCACGGGAGATGGCATTTTGCAGAAAGAGCTCGCTATCCGAATGGGAATGGCTGGAGCATCATTCAACTCGATGCGAAATGTCTGGGACTCACGATTGTACTCGGTCAAAACCAAATGCCGCCTATTTGACGCTTGCATTATGACGGTGCTGCTTTACGGTAGCGTATCATGGCACCTTACGAAGGCTCAGAGCAACCGTATACTGAGATTCGAAAACAGATGTTTGCGACGAATACTGGGTGTGCAGTGGTATGACTTTAGGATCAACGAGGAGATAAAAGAACGCACCAAGCAGCCTCTCATCACGCTGAAAGTGAAGAGGCGACGTTGGACCTGGCTCGGCCACGTGCTGCGGATGCCAGAAGAGAACTTTAACCTAGCTTGCCTGTTCTTCAAGCCGACCGGATTCCGGCGACCTGGAAGGCCACTAAATACAATCTACAGAGTGTATACGGCGGAGCTACGGGATGCTGGTTTGACCTGGAACGAAGCAAGAAGACTGGCGAGCGACACGGATTCTTGGAGGCGCCGCGTGGTGTCCATATGCTCCAGTTAAGGCCAAATATAGATATAGATATGGCCAAAGAAGAAGAAGAAGTATAGTATAGAATTCGAATAATCCCATCTGGTTATAGATCCAAAAGTAAATCTGTTAAGAGTCCAACTCCTTCGCAAATACAACGTAAGGCTTCTTGAATAAAAAATATTTTTACTTGGTGCGTAGACGTCAAAACTAAAACAAATATTGCTCCTGACGCCATCTAATAATCAAATTTAAATAACAAAGATGGTAACCTTTACCCCAGTTGAGATTAATATTTGGGGATGTTTTTTTCGACTTATTTTCAGCCTAAATGAGAATCAGCCATTCGTGTTGACCTAGTGTGTGTCCTAGATAACTAACTCTGTCAGAAATTGGTTGATGGTTCTACCAAGGTATTGAACTAACCTGTCATTAGTAATGCCAATTGATAGGGGAATAATTTTGTACAACCATATCGCTTCAGAAACTGATATTTTTCACTTGCGCGATGATGGATTTAAATTGAATTACTCTTCTCACTTCTGAGTACAATTTTTTTGTTATCTTAATATTGCTAATATTATCACATACCATTTTCTTAATTCTCTCTCTAACTTTCCACTACGTCCTGTGAATATCTTGAATTTATACTTTGTAAAGTTTACTGTCTGTAACATAAATAATTGTTACTTTAATTTTTCAACCTCAAATATCGGTTTTATTTCTTTCGAAATTTCAACAATTGGATGAATAAGTTAATTATTTAAGAACATTCACCCGGAAAGTGGATGATGTGTGTTCGAATCCCAGTCGGTCGCAGAGTTTTTTACGTTGCGTTCCTGAAGTTTTTTTAAATTACATACCTAAGTATTTTCAATACAGTATAAATGTATTAACAGATTAATGGAGGAATATTTGAATATAGTGGTGATTTTTCATATCATATACAAGTACTACATACAAATAATAATAAAATGCAGGTTGATATATTTTATAATAACACAGGTGAGCGAATAGTGTTCTGCCAATCCCCTCAGGGTTCAACTGAGCTTTAATATCAACCTGTGCCACGTCTTGTCTGAATATTCATAGTCATAATAAATACGGTGTCCCAAAGATACAGTGAACAGCATAATATCTTTTCGACACAATAATAATCAATTTACAGGTCGTTATCGGGACGATACATAATGTATTTTTCGACTGATTTCAAGGTGGGTAAATGATTATCTGTTGCCCGTTTTATTTGACAGGATGTCGTAAGGAGTATAACATAAATATAATATCTGTGATTTTAGTTTAAAACTATGTACATTTATATTATATGTTCAAACTTTAAGCCCAATTTAAATATAAGGAAGTTTAATATCTTCCTGTTAGATCCAATAATTTTCAGCCACTTATGTAAAATTAGTATTCTCAATTTTTTATTTGGTAAAGAGTAATTTTATTGTAATAGGTACTCGTTATTTATTTCAATTTATGCTTAACGTGAATCTAGTTTTCTTTAAAGTGTTGTACGAGTCTGGACTTTAATTTATTGTGAATGGATTTAAATATGTTAAATTTTCCGGATAAATTTGACCAGAAAAGCTAAAAAATAGCCCCTTGACTTAGATACAATCAGAACGTAATTTCTTAAAAAATGTCAGTTAGAAAATTCAAAAAAGATCCAAAAATTTAAAAAAAAATCGACAAGATCGGCTAATTTCATAATAATGACGATATCTCTATAATCTCGAGAATTCTCGAGAAAAGAAATATTCTTGATTTTGAGAATTCTTGAGAAATGTAAAAAGTCAAGAAATCACAAGTGCCAGAATACATAGAGTATTTTTATCATCCCTAGGCAATTAATAGTCTAAAATTTTAGTTTGGAGTTTTAGTTCTCGTCTAAATGGGATTTTATGATGTATTATGTATTGTATCAAGGCCTGAACAAAAACGATGCATGAGTGCGAGTGAGAAAGTATTCGGCACCCTTACAATCTCTGCGACACGCGCTAGAGTAAGATAAAAGGTCTACTAGCTACAAGCCAGTTTCCAAAAGTATCGCCATCAAATCGGGGCGAAACGCTTCACATAGCGTCGATAACTTGCGAGCTCGTGTTGCTAAAATTGATATTTTTGTGTTAAACATAAAGTCAGTGGTAAATATTTTTGGTTAATTAAGTAGAAAAGATGGTTTTGTGTGTTGTCTTAAAATGTGGTAGCCGTACTGATAAGCAAGAAGATGGTATTACGTTTCATAAGTAAGTTGATACATGTTCGGATAATTTATTTGTATTTTATTATATATTTTAATATCAGTGACTTAGTGTTTCTTTAAAATAACTTAAATTATGGATATTTTTATCTAATGGTTGCATTTTGACCGCTTAAAAATACTATATAACGTAAAAAAATAGAAAATTATATTTTAATTCTGAGCGTCTAGTGCGAGCACTTTGGGCGAGCACTAGCGAAATGGTCTATGGTCTCGAACATTTGTAGACGAATGCATTCGCTCGCTAACAAACCAAACGCAAGGCACGCGGCTTCATTTAGCAATGCAACGGGTGGCGTCTAGATGTATTGGTATATTGGTATGAAAATGCCAAGTAACTAATTTATATGATGAAGACTTTGAGAGAGTACTTCCAAAGCAGCAATGAACCTTTGTTTAGATCTGCCGCCTCCGAAATGATGATCACCGCAATGACAGTCGACGTCATCCGAGGAAAATAACCATTACAAAGTATAAAGGAAAATATTTTTTAATTAGGTGTGAGTTTAATGATTAATTGTTGATTATCGGCGCACTCATTTATAGTAGAATGCCAAACAATTTGCGTAATTTGAATGTGAACAAATGAAAACCGTCATCGTGGAAGTATTGTGTTTCGAACGATTTCCATGAGAACTAGGCTAATTAACCGTCTCGCACAACGAGTGTGGTTTGTTCCTAATAAAGCCATAATAGAAATCTGCATGTTGTAAACTAGACTGTCAATCGATGGATTTGCATATTTGTAAATTGTTGTGTAGGTACTCTATGTAAATATTAATGATTTCATTAATTATTTTGTATAATTTAATTACCAATTCGAATCAATTCACCTTGATGCAATATTATCAATAAGATTGGTAAAATGACTACCTGCACCATTAATTGTCTCCTCACTTATTTATGCACGAATTATATTTAATTTGCTTGTAGGTATAGCATATATTTATATTTAAACCGTTGTGTTGTCCATAACTGTATTTTCTTATATTATTAAATTATAGTATTATCAAAATATTATTTAAAGAACTTGCTTTGAAATAAATTACAGTAGGTCAGTCAGTACCATCATTTCTAGAATATGTCAAACATTGAGCAAATTTATAATGTTGCATAACCAAACATAATGACTCTATTGCCCCTACCTTTATCTGTGTGATTAAGAAAAAGTTAAAAAAAATCGTATCTACTCCTAGTGACTACCCTAGGCAAAGTGCTGCCCTTAGGCAAACTTAGAATTCCGTCCCCTTTTATATTTAGTCTCAAAGTATATATAAAATTATTAGGTGTAGGTACATACTCATTTTACTATCTCAAACTTATAAATGCAACAAAATGACATAGGTATATAAATATCATCTGCCGAGGATTGGAGAATTTCTACGAAAGCTACTTTAACATAGCGATTGTTTTAGGCACGTGGAGATCCAAGGCGAGGCACTGACAAGTTTGGATGCACCCTAGTGATTTCTTTAAACTGAGATCTCGAAACACTTTCTAATGAAGCGACCGCATCGTTCGCTAAATGAAAAACCGCCCCTGCTTTCAGAAGTTGTATGATAGTATTTATTCCTTAATTAGCCACCCCTAAGCGACGATAGCCTGCCTGTCCCCATGGTACGTCACGCCTACTCCCGTCACAGAAGTTATGAAAATGTAAAAAATATTTTTTAGATGTATGCCATGACCAGTGCATAATATATTGATTGTATTTATTCACAATCGGGGAATATTCCCCGATATATATGGAGCGTGATGTAACAATATGCAGAAGATACTCGCATATTCATCTAAATCGGAATCTTAGATCTTTGAATCAATTAATCGTCTGGAGCTACTCTTAGGAAAGGGATGCATATCAGCATGGTAATTGAAATGCTCATAGGTATTGCAATATTTAAAAAAAATATATAAATAATAAATTTCTAGTCCATGAAAGATGACAGTGAATAATAGAGGTGGCTAAGTATTTCCCGGGTGGTTAGAGGGTATAAAAATAATTACAGTTTTTCAGTTTAAAAAACTGTATCTCCTGTTAATTTAATCACACAATCGGAGGTCACCAAGTTAATTTTATAGATACTTCATGCCAGGGTCGTAACCGATACAATGGTGTGCCCTGCGTTCGGTGAACAGTGCGCGGCAGTTAGAGGGGCGGTAAAAATACTTCGCGGTAGAGAGAGAGACCTTTCTCCCTCGGGCGGCAAATTCTTCCGTGCGCAATCTATCGCTCACGACTGCGTCTAAGTGGTAATTATTACTGAAATATACGAAGAGAAATGAGAAAATTGACAAATAAGAATATTTCGTTGTATGAAGTTTAAACAAAAATTTATCCCTCAAACATGAAATTGTATTTATTTATTCACATTACACAAAGTCAATTTTTTGCTGGATACAAGTCGTCCTTAGCTTTTCCACTTCTCATGAACCATAGTTTTTTTGTCCTATCCAGCGCTCGAAATGGAAAATTTTACGAACCGGAGCGCTCGATAATTTTACGAAAATATTAACATAGTTATCTAATTGCATGTGTATTTTATAAAAATAAGTGTGTTAGATTTTTACATTGTATGGAAAATCTAGCTAAGACTGTCAAATTTAAATTTTCACGAGGTGGAGCGATACTTTTGTGGATTTTACGAACCGGAACGGCGCTCCGGTGCGCTCCAGTCTATTCCGAGCCCATGTCCTATGAAGTATTTACGTTGTTCACCAGTTCATAGAGTCAGTATACAGCGGTTAATATTGAAGTCTTTCTGCGTTATGCTTAATATACACTTTCCCATTGCTATACGAAGGGTGTATTTGATTTAAAACATTCAATTATGAAGTCTCGTATTAAATGCATAGGTACAATGTTGCAATGGGACAGAACAGAAATATTACGCCAGCGTGCTTAAATTCTGGTCATGAATTTAATTATCAAACTACCTATATTTAGCAACTTCATCTGTGTGATATACAGAAATCAGTAAGAAGCAATAACAATCCAGTTGTGCCTTTAGGCATGTAGATACCTACGTCAGTTTCACTCATTACTGAGAGATGGAATAAGCCGTCACGACCACGAACACCTCACATCAACACTTCTTCGCTACTATCTGACATTAATTCCATGTTTATGCGTTATTTTCGACAATAATTATCTGGTAAGCTTTGAGGTGAAATTAAATGGTACAAGTAACTGATATTATGACGTGGGTATGCTGTGCGCGTGTCGTCAATATTTGTACAGTAGTTTTTGAGTTATAATAAAATAACAAACAACAATTAACAATATTATATATCTTATGCAAGGCTTGAAATCGGAAAATCGTGAAATCGGTAAAATTGTTGCTCCGTCTCGTGAAAAAAATAATTTGGCAGTATGAGCTAGATATGCCATATAACAAAAAAATATAACACTTATTTTTATATAAAACACATAAAATTTGATAACTATGTTAATATCTTCGAGCGCTCCGGATCGTACACTTTTCAATTTTGAGCGCTGATCTTATGGTTTCGTATCATTGAATTAGTCAAAATGATAAAAGGATAAGGAAAATGATTAAGGAAACTATAATTTTATTATGAGTATAGATGAACACCGGCCGTTAGTAGTTATATAGATTTGAATTAGATTAGAGTCTCTAGTATTGAATAGGTACCCTAGTTCAGACCAAGAACATTTGTAAATATGTAAATGAATAATGATTCCACACGCATCGGAAAACATAAAACCATAGTAATTTGTATCAGAATATATTAAAATGTTATAACATAACACTTGATACCTACAACATTTTGCTACATTCATTCACCGAACCAATGTATCTTGATCTGGACTAGGGATCACGATAGATTCGTCTCTGAAGCCGAACTGGTAAGAATCCTGCATCTAGTAAATTTTAAATGTTGTTTTGTGTAGTGTGTGTTTGATCCTGATCATTGACTGAAAATCCTAATCACTCCTCCCCCTAACTCAAAAGTACTTTAATCAATATTTAAATGTTTATGTACCTACCGATAATCCGTACTGTTTTAATAAAAATGCTATACTTCTCTCATAATCACTTTGGAATTGGACTGACTAATCGTACCATTCACTGTTTTATCTTTAGTTAATGGGCATGAGAATAGTGGTATATGTTGGAACATACATAATTTTCTAAATTCTCGTGATTTGAAATTATTGTGTGTAACAAAATACTGATACTTAACTGTTTGAATAAGTGTCGGAGCGCCGATGTCAATCTTTATACGATATTGGATTTTGGGAGGTTGATGGTCACTCAGTCAACTTATTAGGTACACACTCTAGATTTAAGCAAATATTGAAGAAATGGCATGACGTGTGTTTTTGACATTCTGTTACTCAGCGTTCGAAATGAATAATTTTACAAACCGTAGTGCTCGATAATTTACCAAAAATATTGACGTAGGTAGTTGGTTAATTATATGTAAATTTTATAAAAATTAAAGTTAGATTTCTTGTTATATGGCCTATCTAGATCAGATGGTAAAATTATTTTTCAAATTATTAAAGTGTCTTATTATGAATTAAAATTATTAAAAAGGTCAAATTATTTTCAAAATGTGTTTGCCTCTGTTTCCAGGATAAACGACTTGTACCTTCACAAAACGGAGAAATAACTCTGGGGATTTCATTAAGCGGAACGGCGCTCCGGTGCGCCCCAGTCCAATTCGATCCCTGATGTTACATGACTATGGCCGGCGAATATATTTTAGTTCTATAAAGAAAGTATCTCGTCATTGGAAAGAAAGCATCCTATAAAAAAGCGTGATGATCCAGAAATCACAGTGGGTGTACAAAATTATTATTCCCGAGAATAAAAATTATAAAATCCTCCAAACAAAAAATCGACAGACGTCCGACGACAAAGCGCCGGCTGTCGGTACGCGAAAAAGAGACGGACGATGGAAAAATGATAGCGTTTTTCAGCGAGATGGCGCGTCAAAGAGGCATAGAGCACTGGCCATAATGGGACGAAATTATCATAATGGTATAACGAGAGATGCAAAGCAGATATTATTCGATAATTATCCGAGATAAATCAAATTCTCGCTTGATTTCTGCTATGCGTCGTGCCAGGCGCCCCGGGTATTTTGTTTTTAATGCACCGGGATTAGGGTTAGCAACCAGTGGCGAAGAGTGACTTTTGGATGTAAGAAGACTATGGCACACAGTAACGAGAAGTGGAAATAAGCTGTTACATTTCGACATAAATAGTGCACGCAAAATTTTGTCAGTCATACTTTTCATTGAACTAAGAATACAATTTGCAGATGGTGTTGGATAGTTTTTAAAATTTTATTAAACCATGTCGTAACCAAACCATAATAGTTTAGGTATGGTATGGACGATCCAACAATGATAGTGCACACTTTTTTTAGTGATACTTATTTCTCATACATATTATTACAGATGGTGTCGGTAAGTTTTTTTTTTTTATATATTAAGCCTTGCGCACACCGAACCGTAATCGATAAAAATATTCTTCTATCTATAAAATATCTAAATTCATATTTATGTTTTAATGGCATAGTTTTAGATATTTTATAGATAAACCGAATGTTTTTTTTACTTGTATCAGCCATGGCTTGGATTAGACAGGGTTTAAATGAATTTTAAAAACTAACACTTTCTAAACACTGTAGTCTTATTTTAATGAAAATAAATACGTTTGACTGACAAAGTTCACTGTGCAATATTTATGTCTGATCTTAACAGCCTACCTCCACTCTTCGCTACTGGGTGGTCATAGTGCATATCAGGTGCCCACACAGAAAATTGGTATGAAGGGGTCCATTTCGAAAAAAATATCCATATTAATTATTTTTTTATGTAGCTTGAGGAGACAGAGTTAACAAAATCTAGAAAGTACCACGGATTTTCTCATTTATCCCGTCTACGACTTATAGCTTCTCGTCGCTTAAACTGCAGTCCCCTACCGCAGTTCTCGAGGTACATTCCTCATACCCAGATATTTTTCGGCCTAGCGATAACTACGGGTGCTACTGCGAGTTATTGCTACCTTTCGCATTCACAAGTGGTTATCTATTGTGAATCGAATGGTAATTGTTGTTAAAATAATCAGAGTCCGTGTACCTATTAAAAATAAAAGAAGAAGAAGAAGAAAAAGAAATAGTCATATTCCATTCAACTAAATAATTTTTATATTTTCGTTTCTTCCGGGGGGGGGGGTCTGCACTCGAAACCCCTTCTTCTTGTGTGCGCGTTTGATGCATATCAGACATTAGTACTTCTCAGTACCTACCTAATATTTATTTCATGTAACAATCTTAAAAATCAAAACAGAAACGATTCAATGTTATTACCAGAAAAATAATATTTAAAATAATGTATAATATATCTATCTTTTTGGCAACCCTGATAAAAATGCAAGCATTGTATTCGATATCTAGGTGCACTTTACGAGATTTTCATGTCTCAGAGCATGGATTAAAATAAATGCTTCAAAATCAGTCATTTTCTTGATCATACTATACAAAGCGCTGCATTAAATCTTAACTTATAATAACTGCTATGTGGATATTATAATAATTATACGTTTTTTACCGAAATATTCATGATGGTTGTAAACATGTCTGTACCTTATAGAAACAATAACCGTTAGTATTTATAATCATCAATTTTTGTGGACAAAAAACCTATTGGAAAATTATATTTATTTTTTTTACTTCAAGAAGATCTTACTATAGGCCTCCACGTAGTCGTGTCGTATTAACAGTTTTTTTACGATAAATAATTGATGTTAGCTACTCATTCTCATCCATAAAGTTTCTATTTTTTGATTGATTGTTTATGTTGCCTAGTATTATAGGAGTTAGCACCCTACCCTTATTATAATTACCCTTAACACCGATAACACATTAATTTCTTATCTATACACTTTCTAGATTTTTAACACTTTTACTCTGATTTATCTACTCCCGAAATCTCTTCTCTCTTTTGAAATCTCTTGAACATTTTCAGAGATATATCAGAGAAATTCGTTTTACCTATACAACACCTATATATACTTCTTTATAATTTTCCGTCAATCCGTCATAAATTAATTTTAATGTCATTTAATAATTTATATGATATAGCTACTCGTACTCTATATGCTATTACTGCACTGTAAGCATCATTCTGTAAAACTATGTATTATTAAAGTATCACATCATTTGTTTTCTTTCACGCCCCGATTAAAATAAGCGATTTCTTTATTTGCGTGTCAGTCTATTTTTTAAATTTGCGTTTACGTGTATGTTTAATACTTCTTCTCCCTGTCTTGCTATCTCTTACACATTTTAATTAGATTTCTCTTATACGTTACAGATAAATAAATCAACACATTTTAGTTAATGGCCTTACCAAACAACAGCGCCCCGCACAACACCCAGTCGTACTCAGGAGTATCACGGGACCCTACACACCAGTATTTTTTTATGACTGAGGATATCTCAAGAGCAATACACAAGACTGAGGTCACCATGCACTCAAGTGTTCTTTAACAGAATTTAGATGACTTTAAGTTAATAGTGCTCATAGAAGAGAACATTGTAACAAATAACAAAAGTATTTTTTTTTTTTGATAAATCAAGTCAAATGTCATAAGGTAATTGATACACCTATAATTATATAAATATATAGTAGTACAACTTGGTATGGAGGGGTGCATGCTGGGCATAACGCGAAAGGACAAAATAGGAATGAGTGGATAAGGGAACAGACAATGGTTTGCGATGTAATAGAGTTTGCTAAAAACCTCAAATGGAAATGAGCTGGACACATGGCTCAAAGAAAGGACAATCGTTGGACAAATTTAGTCACCCAGTGGTATCCAAGAGGTATAAAACGTCCACAAGGTATACCTGGAGGCCACTGGATCGATTAAATGATAAAGTTCTGCTGAAATACGTGGCAACGCAACGCACACGACCGGGAAAAGTGGAGAGACCTTCATCCAGCAGTGGATAGATTCTGATGATGATGCATATAATATATCACCACGATTATCAAGACTAAGTGATGTCAAAACATCCAGATGTGCCCTGTGTTGTTGCGGTCAAGATTCTGTTTCGTACGCTTCGACTGTACGCGAATGCACTTGCGGTACAAACACTGACAACTTGATGCTTATGATTAGTTAACATAAAACCCCGTCCGTCAATTGTTCCGCGTGCATTACCGCTTGTAGGTGCTCCGCTGCTCTGTCCCCGAGCCAAAAACGTACTACCGAGAGATGCACGGACGCGTAAATTACAACCTTTGTGTGGAATTTTATTACGGAAAATTATTTATCAAAGATGCACACCGTAAGATGATGTATTGTGCAACTGACGCAGATGGAAATTTAAAATTGATTTTTTTTATACATAACCTGGAAAAGCATCGGACACACACCAGCGTTAGCAATGGAAAACTTTACGAACCGGAACACTCGATAATTTTACGAAAATGCCAACATACATTTATTTTCTAATTTTATGTATATTTTATAAAAAGTGCGTTAGATTTTTTTAAATATTTATACTTAATAATATTATTAAAAAAAATGTTTTTCGATTTCATAAAATGAATTTTATGATAAAAAAACACGCAAAATTTCTATCAATAATCTGTTATAAATTGTGTTTCCGTACTTCATTCTATGTGTCATAATCTATCGATTTAAAATACTGTACATTATAATAATTCAGAATAAGAATATTATTTAATGGGTAAAATATATCATCATTTTTGTTATACCTTTTGATAACAATGAAATAATTGTTCAACATTTATTTAATTTCGTACTATCATATTTTAATTTAAAAAAACAATATTTAGGGAGCGGCAATGTTGGGCTGGCTCCGGGGCAGTAGGAACCCTTACCACGTCTTTGGATTGTTTGATATAATATGTAGGTACTACATTGTATATTGTATCTCAGACGGTCAAATTCATTTTGTCACAAGCAAGAGGGATTTCATGAATCTGTGTTACTCTCGGTGCGCTCCGGTCCATTCCGAGCCCTGCGCAAACCTTTATGAAAAATCCTTGAAAAAAACTTGTATTGTGTGGGCTTCGAACCAGTGTTGCAATAAGCAGAAAATAGAGATATAAGATTTTCAGATAATAAAAATAGTAAACAAGCAATTCAAGAAACCAAATCATAATTATTATGAACATTGTTTTTACATGAACAAATAGTTAATAAATATTATGTATTGATTCGCAACTGATAAATGTCATGTAACTAAAAAATACTGTAGGTTATAGGTGCGCATTTTGGTAAACCCTTAAATAGTGTGTAGGTAATTTAAATTAATTTTATTATTAATATAAGTCTTAAAAAAGGACAGCATATTGATTTTAAAGCAAATCTGTTATTGTTTATAATATTGTATCTTTTTTATTAGATGTTTTCTGGGACTGTTTTTTTATGTCGAAAAGTGTGGCCAGATATGTGGATTTTTTTTTTGTTAAAATGCACAAAATTCTTAAATGTGCACTGTCTAAATTTCATTAAATCAATGTTTGATATTTCTGTGGATGAGCGTTTTGAATAAATAATTGTGTACATACATTTGTGTAACAGCAAAAGTTTACAAAGCAATTATATGCTGGTATATATTACAATATTATGTATCATGGTCTGGACTAGGCATCACAGTTTCAAAAATAGTTTCAAACACTTCGAATTATTTAAAAGTACACAACATAACAATAATTACGATAATTCCGAATAACTTTCCAAACGTAAAATAATGTATAATTACCATTCACAAAATTTTCAAATATAAGCCGCGCTTTTGGATGAACGTCATAAAAATTTACGACTTAATTACCCAATAATCAGACCAATTTGTATTAAAGCATTTTTTTAATTGCCATCGGCATCTCCCGGTGGACAGTGTATGAATATAAAGATTGCCTATCAGTTTGCCAGAAGTTTTAATATAGTCATATTTTGGTCACATAATGCAATTGATTTAATTATTGTTATATAATATATAATATGCTTGCATCCAGAATTTTATATTATGAGAATTATCCAGATACAGCTGCTTGAAGGAACACAAAAATAACAGTTCTGTAATTTACCCAAGGCAACCGTACCAAATTTCAAATCTTCAAGCTCTGTAAATTTTATTTTACGACATTTTAAATATAAATATTCTGGAATCATTTTCAGTTTTAGTTCTTCAAAGTATTAGTGATCTTTGCTAATTATCATTTTTGTATTGAATACAAGATAAGTTAGTTAGTTTCCTTATCATAAAAAAAAAACATAATAAAAAATCATTCGCTGGAATCATAAATGAATCGATAGCTTAGAGGCGAAAGCACTCACCCCGATTGTAAAATACTTGGATTTGGTAATATTTTTTCTGATTTTTTTTTTAAATATCATGGGTTTTTTAAAATTATGTATTTTTCTATAATAAAGATTCTAACATTCTTAAACCTTCTGCATAAGTCCAATAACGTCAGTTAAAAAAATGGCTGGCGCTCGACATCTGTTATAATTAAGTTAGTAATATCATTTGCTTGAATTTATCACAGATTGCCTCCTGATTGGTGTAATTACCTCTTCATCTCTGTACGGTTTTATCTTTGTCAAGTCCAACTACCAAAATATTGTCATAATAACTATGTATTTACATATTTATTAGATCTGACTTAAGTAACTTAGGTACATATACATAATACACCATATTATATAAGTGTATTCAGTATCAAAGGTATCTAAAATGTTTGCAAATTAAAATTTGGGAGCTTAACTATTTTCATGAAACCGCATTAAGCTTTATAATTATATAGCTACTCTTTGAAATCCAACATGATTATTAAAAGTTAATATAAGTACTTATATGTATTATTCTGATTCTATATATTATATAAATGTTGTGAAATTTGACAGATATACAGAGTGAATAAATCGACTGATTTGATTCGATTTCTTTTTAAATCAATGAAATAGACAACTATTGTATATAGACACATGCATCTCTACCCAGCCATTGAATTTCTATGAATATCCAGTCAGAACTTTTAGATATTATAAAGAAAAATCAGTATCACACTCGACTGAAAGCTCGAACGAGCCTGCGTGATCGACAGCGGTTGGATGTAGGCGCGTGTCCTTCTATCCGAACCTCACCTTAACACTTACAATATAACCATTTTATCTACAGGTGATTATTTGTTGCAAGTGCGTTGTTTTAAATAAGGTTTTTTAGATATGGAAATGAATCTATATGCTGTACCTACCAAACTGTTACCAATAATGTAGTCTATAAGATGTGTAAATCTCGTAAATATTGGTTAAACAGTTTGTTGTGATGTTGAGTGTAGGTATACAAAAAAAAAACATTACACAAAAATTCAATATAATTGATATTTTTGTAATTTATTCAAGGAAATAATTTAGCCATTGTGCCACACGCCCGGCGTAGGCGCTGCTTCGATTTAATTATACCCCGGATATTTTTATATCAACATTAATTATGTAATTTCGAAATCGCTCGATAAATATAGGAAGGTAATAACGACCAATTAACGGTCGTATAAATTTTATACGATCAAGAATTATAGTTTTTGAGGTGTGGCTATATTAACAAATTCAATTTAACGGTCAAAGCTCTCTACGTATGGTCTCGTACAGGAATATACGAAAAATAACATCTATATCAATTCAACATCTTCATCAGAAGTCATGAATCTTACCATGCTGGACGAAGGCTTCTTCATGCTTTCTTCTCTCAAATTACCACGTATTTCTGATAAGCTTAAATATTTCATTACTTCAGCAACTTTTGGTACTACTCTATTGTGTGTTATATATGTTACGCCGAATGTGCGAAATTGACTATTACATGAAATGGGCAAAATTTTGCTTAATTCATGTAATAGTCAAGCCCGTTGATTTATTCATGAATTAGGTAAATTATCTGCCGAGTTCGTGAATTCGCCAGGGTATGGAATTCTTAAACTGTCAACATGACAGTAGAAAAAGTAAATTTAATACGGATGGTTTCATTAGTTATAATTGGACATAATATAATATTATTATTGTTAGGTTAGGTTAGGTTTTGTATTTATTCTGAATTCAACTGAATGTCCATTTTGAGGTTAGCTAACAAGTGTCAACAAACTATCAAATCATACTATCACAAACAAACAATCGACCATTGTAAGATTGATACCCAAGCACGAATCAAATCGCGAAAATACCTTTTAATAAAATTCTTCCGTTATCATATATTATAGTTCTAGATTTTTTTTAGGCATAGTAAATGGATATGAACGTCATTGTAGTTATTGATTGGTATATTTTTATATAATCAATGACATTTGACACATTTGGTTAGTTTGATTAGTTGCAAAAAGTACCACCGGAGCGCGACCATCTATTTTGACCAATGCACGATCATTTGACACATTTGGTATAGTTGCAAAAAACACCACCGTAGCGCTACTATCTAATTTGCCCAATGCATGAACTAGGCAGAAAAATTACTACCGAATTCACGCACTTGGCAGATATTTTGCCTTATTCATGAATAAGGCAACGGGCTTGGATTTTTCATGATTTAGGCAAAATTTTGCCCATTTCATGAAATAGTAAATTTTGCACATTCGGCGTAACATATATAAATAATTTGAGAGAATGAATAACTTACTGAATAGTACACAATAATCGATATCACGAACGTGCCAATAGTAATGCCAAGTGGGAGGTCAAAAACTGCGTTCAATAAAATCGCTTCAGATATTGATATATTCTACTTACGTCAGTTGAGTTTAGGTGGTGTTTTATGAGTTTTATAAAATAGGGTCTACTACTTAGTTCACTATGTGTGCTTTAATGTAGTTTTTTACCCATATCACCATGTCTTTTTATGTTGTGAATACTTTGCATTTTGTAATTTGCAATGTACTAAGTCTAGGTATATACCTAAATACCCTACGTGCTATCTGATTTTTAATAATAATTATTGTAACCATATTAATTAGAACTTGATACTGTGAAATATGCATGTGAATTATTATGCTCCTCAATATAAATGCCTCCATTAACTCAAAATCAACAATGAAGAACTCTGAAAAGTATATAGCAGTAGCGAAGGGTAGAGGTAGGCTGTTAAGACCGACCATAAATAGTGTACATTAAACTTTGTTAGTTATACGTATTTGTTTTTATTGAAATATGGTGTTGGTTAGTTTTTAAAAATCAATTAAACACTGCCTAACCAAACCATAATAGTTTTGGTATACTTTAAGCAAAACAACAAAATAGTGCATAATTTTTCATTCATACTTATTTGTTTTTGTTGAATTAAGAATATATATTACAGGTGATGTTGGTTAGGTTTTTTAAAATTCATTAAGCCCTGCTAAAGCCAAACTATAATAGATAAAACATAATATTCTATCTATAAAATATCCAAAGTTGTGTATGATTGTAGATATTGTATAATTTTAAATATTTTATAGATACATGAGTATTTTTGACTATTATTAATTATGACATAGTTTCACAGGGTTTAATTGAACCTCTGTAAATTGTATTCTTATTTCAATGAAAACATATACGTAAGTTTAGTGTACACTATTTATGGCTGATCTTAACAGCCTACCTCCACCCTACGCCACCGGTATATAGTATGTAGGTATGTACTTATTAAATCTGTAGCGTATATTTGACATTGCAGAAAATGAGTAAATTATTATCTTTGTAGATACCTAAATTATCATGTCTTTCAGAGCGAGAAAAGGTGATTTTTGAGTACCTAAATTCATTTCAGAACTTGAAAATTTTCAAATCAGAAAACCAAAAGTTCATATGACGCTGATATGGCTGAAAAATCTTAAATCGAGTTTTCTTTTAAAGTTTGTTTTTAACATATAATAAACACTGGCTTTTAGATCTAAATATGTATCTGTCGAATCATGAACACCCTGTTAATTCAAATGATGCATATACTAGCCGGTTTTTAATATTTTTAACACTATACTTTAATTACACATTGTTCATAAGATAGATATCTATATTAATCGCATTGTTTGAAGTATTTATGGGAAGTCAGTTCTTTGGTGTGGCTTCATAAATCAAAGTCGATGAAATAATTTAGCTAGAAGACTTGGAAACGACGTGGGAAGTTGATCAAAATGATTTAATAAGGGATATGTTTTTTTATTCCTTTCCTACTATCGCTTTCAAACTTTATATACCTATACATATAAGGATTTGATATGTTTAATAATATTTTTATGTACATATACGTGTCATCATAATGTGTATATAAAACACATTGATATCCCTAGGCAAAATACCGTTCTTAGGGCGCAGACACACGGCATTGCAGTCGACGAAGGGTCTTATTTGATTCAAATTGCATCCGATTAGAATCACTAATCAGATCAGACTAATCCAATTGGTGATTTTAATCGGGTGCAATTGGAATCAAATAAGACATTTTAACTGTGCTAATAATTATTGTAGATGACCGCCTTATTTATAGAATTGCTCCGAGTGATATATCCGTGTTATTTTTGAGTAATAAAATTAACATAAACGTATTACCGTGTTAAATATTTAGAGTAACTCTGCTGACTCTTCTGTTTCGGCGGATTGTCAGTACAAGCGGATAGAGGAGGATACTTAGCTCAGCTAAGTAGACAGTCTGGTCCAGGGAACTCAGAAATAATGGGAACTGAAATACATAACGGGTAAGGCGATAGCAGGTAACCGATTCGAGTAAGGAAGAATCCGGGTTAAAGTTACACACGTGTCAAGAATACGTTTTACGACGAATACTGAAAACTGCTCTCGGCTCATTTAATGTTGGTGTATTACACACACTATTGCACATGCATAATGCGTGCTTCATTTTCGTAGGACAATCACACATTCAAAACCCGGCAACAACATGCGGCGTATTGAATATAGCCATTGCCGACTCAAGTAGAAAGCTTATACATTCACAACGACTGGTCCTACTTTTTCCGCCCCTCCCGTTGTTGTCGATGGATGACCTGTCATTGCCTGTCATTGTTCTATATAGTACTCATACTGACGCGTCTGTCGTGTTCACACAGGGAATGGTTTGATTTGGATAGATGAGTTACATGATAAATAATACATTAGCATTAACACACCTACAAATGTAATGCATAACTCAATACTTTTTTTGAAATCGATATTACCACCGGTTTTTGTGTAAAGGACTAGTCTGACTTTGACAGCTGATGAATAACAAGAATGTATATTATTTATTAATAACACTGATAGTTAATATATTTGATGTGAGAATTTTTTATAATTCAATTTGAAACGAGAAAAGGCGAATCAATATGTCAAGCAATTTGGGATCTGATTTTGACAGCTAAAAAGTGGACCACTCATTGCTTGTGCAAAAAGATATGCTCAGGTTTTATAAATCTAAAGATGGTGGTGATATAGCCTATCGGTATTCTATTTATTATCTGTTCTGTGGTTTGGTCCGAAAGATTCTACTTGGATCTAGTAAATAGAATCCAGTAAGAAAATTACACTGTCCAATACCTAATACTTAACACAATGCTTTCGGGCCCTTTTAATTAATTTTGTAATTAACGTGTTAATTTGCATTTGAAAAGTAATTAGCAAAAACACAATTTTGTGCGGCCCGTAAGCTATGGGTTAATATGTATTACACTATTACAGCCAATCTTATTGACTTTCTAACTCATTGGAGAAGCAATTTATAATAATTGTTTTATAAATATTATGTAATAAATAGATTTCATTATGTTATTCTATTAAATGTTTGTCATACAAATTTGTTTTTGATTGAAGATTTTTAGGTCGAAAAGTGTGTTAAGTATAAATTAAAAATATTACATTAAAATTTAAAGATAGCGTTTGAGTAGATAGCATAAGTATTTATTTATCAATTAAAAATATATATACCAGTGTATACGACAATTAAAAAAATATCATCGGTTAATGAAAAAAGATACCTGTCGTTAAAATAGTCATCATGAGATCATAAACCTTATTAAATGTTTCTCAAACATCGTTAGCAATATTTTAATGTTAATTATACAAACGATAATAATTGAGTATAGGCACTTAATTTTTCTAAATTGCAAATTATAATTTATTCGCGCAGACGCCATCGTGCGTCATATTGATTATTCAACAATTTATTACTCGTAATTTCATATTATAAAGAGCCATTATCATTGCGAAAATATACGCCGTTTTACTCAGAATCTCAGTACTTCTCAAATATTCAATTTACTATGCCGGCGCGCACATAGAAAAATAGTTTGGGGGCTTCCATTTTGAACAAATATCCATAAGTAATATTTTTTCAATTGATTTTTATGGTGGTGGGACTTCTACATTTACTCAGCCTATTACTTATAGCTTCTCGTCGTTCAATCGCAGAATACCATAATTTTCCAGATAGATTCCCTATACCCAGACAATTCGCACTTTAAATCTAGCGATAAATACCTGGGCTGCAGGTATAGCATACGATTTATTGTGGGTAGTTGCATCCACCATACAACGTGTGCGCGTGCTTACCAGTCATAACTATTAAGATCGATGGTGTCCGTTTGCGTCGTCCTCGCTATCGAGTCTTTTAGACATGCCGCATAATTCGGGTTACGATCCTCAGTCATGAAGTCCTGACGAATAGGCATTAAATTTACCTGAATAATTTGTTATTTTTTCGGGGCGGTTATATTAATAAAGGTAATGTCATGATTTGTGTCTAAGGTGGTAGGGGTTTTTTTTTTTTTTTTTGATAACCATGTCCTTGCTTTTTCGTACAAGGTGGTTTGTTAGTAATTTTGAACAATCACAAACACCCAGGCTTTGAGAAAAACACATAAATGTTTTTGTCATGACCGGGAATCGAACCCAGAACTCTCGGGTGGAAGGCCAGCGCCTTACCCACTGCACCACGAGAGCCGCCTTATGGTGGTAGGGGGTTGTAAAAAGTGTCTTAAAACAAGGACATGTGAATATTTTTTCCTAAGAGAATAAAATATTCCGTGAAAACAGTTTAGGTATTGGCCATTATTCCAATGTATCGCAACGAGATTATCGAATTGTTACCTGGGTAATAGGTCGCAAAATATTCCACTCGCAGTGGGTACATTAGAATAAAGGCACTGATATCAATTATTTTCAAGGAATTCATTTTGTATCGAATAATATTTGAAATGGTTTTATTTAGATAAGGTGGCAAAAGATTTTGTCACGAAATGTGACGATGGGGGATGAGGGAGTAAAAGTCCAAGGGTTTGTTAATCATTAGTTAGCACAATAATTAATCAGCCGGGGGAAAAGAACACTAGATAAAGATAGTTAAAGTATAGTCAGTTGAGGGTCACGACACACGGGGTTGCAAAAACCGATCTTACATTATTCCAATTGGATCCAATTTGACTTTTGGTTACATAAAACGTAATAACATATAAATAGGTATAATTATTAAAAACTTAAAGCTGAGAATTTAATATATATAAGATAAGGGATGAAACAAAATTAAACGTGTAATTCTAAGGTTGAGTGTCGTGACATCAAGAATTAATATTGAAAATAGTTAATGTATTATAATATTAATTTATTATGTAGGTGCTTTAGACAAATATAATGTAGAAGTCTTGCTATTAAATAGGTACAATTGAAAAAAAATTAAACTAACCGGCAGTTTAATAGTTATACTGCAGTATCTTATGCAACTCCGTTGAAAGTTAATTTTTATAAAGATGAGCATCTCGATAAACGGTTGATAACTTGCTACAGAACAGCCATTGATTCTGATGATGCAGGGATTGTAGATTTGTGGTGAGTGAGTAAAAAGTTGTGACAAGTTGCCAACGATGGTAGTCTTTCTAGTGAACTTCCGCATGGACATGGCGGGTCAACATTCAACAAACTTAAAGTCAGCTGGATGTCCTGGCTGTATTTGATGAGGCTTAAATATCGTTTGATTAACGCGTGCGTGCTACTTGTGCTTCTGCATGGCTGTAAGATAGTAGTTAGCAGTCAGAGTCCAAAGGTCTCTTCTTTTCAGATTTGAGAATCTTCGCCCAGGTTCCCACAGAAAGAGGTGGGAGGCCTACGTGCCCGAACGAACCAAAAAATACTTTTTAAAAATTGTATTTGTCTGATCCTAAGAAGATCATATTATAGGTCTTCAGTCCAGCGCTCGAAATGGAAAATTTTACGAACTGGAGCGCTCAATAAATTCACGAAAATATTAACATACTGTCCGACAACAAGATCTCGTCGATAACCGATAACGATAAGTCGTTGTAGTCGCATATGGAAGGCTTCTCAGTGACGTACCTGTCATGGCGGCAACGCATGTTTAAATAATGAATGACTCCTTTTCTTCTTCGCAATAAACCAAAATTTTACTAATAATAATTGTAATATCACTTCTGATTGTTTTATATATATTTTTTTATTATAAAAAGCATTAAATTACGTAAAATCCTAGATCCGTATACAACTGAAGCGTAAAATGAAATGATAAATTTAGGGGTGTTTCTCATTTGGAACGGAAGTACGATTAACTGCATAGGAGGGGCTTGTTGGTTCACAGTTTTAACATGTAGACTTGTTTTGAAGTTCTTCTTCGACAATAGTCAACCATTTTTATGTGTATTTTATAAAAATAGGTGTGTTAGATTTTTTGTTATATGGCCTATCTTGCTCAGGCGGTCAACTATTTTAATCCTCGAGACGGAGCAGGGCTCGAAATGGACCGGAACGCACCGGAGCGCCATTCCTGTTCGTGAAATCGGTAAAATTATCGCTCCGTCTCGTGGAAAAAAATTAATTGACCGTCTGAGCTAGATAGGCAATTTAATAGAAATTCTAACACACTTATTTTTATGAAATACACATAAAATTCGATAACTATGTAAATATCTTCAGAAAACTGTCAAGCGCTCCGGTTCGTAAACTTTTCCATTTCGAACGCTGAGACGGAGCGATAATTTTGGGGATTGTATGAACCGGAACGGCGCTTCGGTGCACTCCGGTGCACTTCGGTCCATTACGAGCCCTGCGCATGAGTAAATAAAAGTACCGTTTTATACTCGTGTATCAAAATGTTGTATTTGAGAAACTACTTCTCTATTGATTTGAATACTAATCCAGCCATTCAAATTCGGATACCAATTTGTCTTATCAAAGTGTCATGTCATCAGCCATGATGTTCATCCCCAGGTATCTAAAATTGTGAACACATACGATGTTCTGTTTGTCGGTGATCAAACGAAAATCTACACGGTTGGATGTTTCCGTTAATTTTATTATTCCAAAATTACACGGATATTAATCGGAGTATTTCTAAAAACGAGGTGGTTATCTATAATAATTGTAAGCACAGTTAACACGTCTTTCTTAATTCCAAATGCAACATATTAGAATCTCCAATTGGTGAAATCAAGTAATACGTGTTAACTATGTTACTCAACGACATTTGATAGATCGAGCAGCTATCACGCCTGACAGTTTACTTCCCGGGATAATTAACTGCCTGAATACGACATATAATATTTATCACGTTTTATTGATTTTGGAGTAGTGGAGTTTTTACGAAATATGTTAGAATAGGCCCTGCTAGAATATTGTTCTACTCAAATTTATTAAAACGTTAGACTGATTAATTAAAATAGTAACAGCTGTATGGGTATTACGTCTAGAAGACTCTAGAGTCTAGACAATGGTATTTTATCAAAAATATCTGTAGATTGAAAACTTAAATTTGGTTGTATTTTTAAAGTTAATTCTAAGTATCTCAATTATTACATTACGGATCTCTCAAGCAAGATGGCTCGCATATTCCTGATTCAGAGGCACTGTAACACTTAGCTCGTAATTAAGTAAATTATCACCTGGGAAAATGCCAGGTTAGCAATTATGCATTATAAACATTTATTGTTGGAAAGACCTTTGTTTTGATCGAGAAATCGAGCCTTGTGTGTTACCCCACGAATAATTTTAAATTTTGTATTAATCATCTTGCAAACCTTTTTAATATAGTAGTTTTTTTGTTAAAAGGATCATGAATCTATTCAAAAGCTCACATCGTTATATATTTCTAACAATCTCTGCATTTCGACGTTCATAACGAAGCGTATTCCAATAGAGAGCACTATTAAATCATCATATGGCAATTCATATATTATTTAAATATGGAACACAACTACAAAATGGCTTCCACGTGCCGTATTTAAAATGGCGACCTCAGTCATGTCATAAGCAAACCCACGCAAAGGGCAGCCAGTCTCTTGAGAAGAAATTCGATTAAAAAATTCGATTCCCACCCTTTGCATTATTTCGCGCGTACCCTTTTATTCAACCCCCTTTTCCCTCCTCCCACTACCCATTCTTAGATCCACACTTGGCCAGATAAAATGGTAACACTTTCAATTCCACTTATAATTTTGCTAAAAATAATTATTTATTTCATTCCTTTTAAAATTCACACAAAATACTAAATACATCGTAAATAATTATAAATTCTGCGACATATTAAAACATATGGAGTATTTTTAGATTACTTAATAACATAATTATATACCTATGTAAAATTTTCTCGTCACGTCAGATAATCCAATTTTGAAATACAATATTTCGACACTAATTTAATACAACGTTTTTATAACAAATGAATACCTATTTATTGTCATTTGTATTACGCACTCACTAGAATAGGCAATCTAAATTTTAATATATTATTTACAAATCTGTTATGCTGCAGTTGCTCCCATAGGTAGCAGTACCATTCAGCTAAATAATACTAAGTATAAGTATTTAAATTATAAAATAAAATGGTTGAAATTGAAATATATTATATTATGAGTTAATAGTTAATAAGTGAGATATTTTGCAAAACTATATATGGCTCTCAGTTGATTGGTAGGTAACACATACTACGAGCCGCCCTGTTAAATCAAGGGAACTGATTTTCAATATTGTTATTTCTTGGTGGAAAGGCAAAATAAGATAAAATAAATAAAAACAAATCATTAATATTAAGGTCGTTAAAAATTTGTATGCATCTTTTCCGACGTGGACAATTGGACGACTCTATGATATATGTACCCACCTTTATAGATATTTAGGACTATTATTTATTAATAATTAAATGAATTGTTTTACAGAGAGTTCCAGAAAGTGTTATAAAACGCGACGGATTTAATTCTCGCCTCCCCATTACGAAGCTGCCCCCCCCCCAATACTTCGATATAATCAATAACATACACAAATCGGAAACTCGCTTCAACATTGTTCTAATAACTATGGAATAAATTATATCTCATATTTTGAATATTGTCTGTGTATACACTTTCTATTTATTCTGCATCTCACATGGCTGTGTTTTCATAAGTATAGTCTAAGAGCGGAATGCAGAAACATTTGTCATAACAAAAATTTCCTTAGCAGAAAACACTATGCAGAAACATTGTCCTTAGTTAAGATCATGTTGTCTATGGTTCACCTAGTCTTAAAGCTTCGTTCATTTTTTTTATTGAAAATAATATCATGTTTAAAAATTCTCTTTCCTATAGTTTAGGTAAATTATTTTATTATAAACTGCACTTTATAAATGCAATAACTATAAATACATAGTAATATTTAATTATAATACTCTTATGTTTCCGCATTATACGTAATTCCACGGGCACCGCAAGATATTTTTTTAACATGGTAACACTAGTGTCAAGTGTCATTCTATCATCTGGCATCTTGTATTTCTGCGGGCTGGCGTATAAAAGTAAAATAATATTCTGCAAGTAAATGCCAAACGAATTAACACTATCAATATCCATATTGAGATACATTGTCAAATGAATTTGAGTGTATGGACTGTTTTATAGACATGCAAATTTATTTTGACAGCAGCTGTCAGTGGTACATACTAATACAGAAGGGGGCATGTTCACAACAAAAGTAGTCTATGGTTAAGGATGCCTTAACTCTATACTCAGTATAGTCTATAGTTAAGTCATGCTTTTCGGCAACTTATCCTTAAGATCGAAATCTTGGATTCTGTATAGGACTATATATTCAGAGTCTGTGTCAGTAGAAAACTCGCGTGGCACTCTTTATTTGATTCATCTATGTAGATATTCCTCGTTCTCTTCTCCAACCTGATCTTTCGGTTGTCATATTGCTTGCCTGATATGTAACCAAACAACTGGAGGCTCCAATGTAGGCACATCGGGCAGTTTATTGGTCACGTTAGAGGTAAATAAGTATTAACATCATACTATGACCATGACATTAAATCATACCATGACATTAAACCAGTGACGGCTCGTGGATATTATATCTGGGGGTGCTGCGGTTGAATAAAAATAAATGTTTATTTAGATTATATTTTACTATTAACATCAAAACTATTAAAATTAAACATTATGTGTATTTTTATTTTATTATAAAATTTATTCTTCAGTCTTTTTTCTTTGAAAAAAAGGTCTATCACATTTTAATTGTTCACAAAAGCTGTCGCGCTCAGAGCCGCTGTACCCGCACGCAAAACGAAATACTTACTGCCAGAGCGGCAGTACAAGACCAAGTTCCTAGCTCCGAGCCACGCTCCCCTCCTTCGCCCACTTGAGCATATTCCATCGAAAATGGTACTGCACAAAATCATGCGATGCGTCACTTTATGATATTAATATCGAGGTGTATGATAATAATTGGATTGTATCACTGCGCGGGCGAGTTTAATACAGGCTTATATAATATTGATATTTTCATATAATATACATAAATTTATGTATATTATAATATTACATTTTTCTCAATTTGCTTGAGGGTGCTGCAGTTCCGCCACTGAATTAAACTAAAATTAATTTCTCTAATAATGAAAGTATTTATTAACGATATTATACGATAGCAGTGCTGTATTTCAGTGCTCCGCAACCTTATCTCACCCATGGCACACCAAAGGTATTCCCAGAATTCCGCGGCACACCACAGGTAAAACAATTTATACATCAAAATATGGACCCCACATGATGAAGCGGGCCCCCTACCTATTGCTAAGGTTAAAGACAGTGTGATACTCTAAAGTAGGTAGGAGGTAAAATTAATGGTATTCATTGCATGTTTAGCTATTTATTGTATTTATTAATACAAACACTCCCCAATCGCATATTTAAAAATATTAGTATCAGCGTAGTAAAATAGCGCCGCAGGCGACTTTTTTTAACCATTAGAGAAAATTTGTGTTTATCTAACTTATCTGGTTGATCTGCCACGGCCCCCCCCCTGAGCCTGTCCCCCCAGACTAGAGCTTTGACGTAAGAGAATCCCGAAGTTCTTATCACCCGTCAAGTATGATTGCTTATCATTTTTAATTATAGCTTGAGTTGAAAAAAGTTGCTCACATAGGTATATGTCGTAAAAAATGGGAGCTGAACTGTGATAGCCTAGTCGGAAATCCGAGGATATTCTTTATTAACCGAAATCCAGAAAATACCCAATGGAACATCGGCGAAATTCATTTTTAGCGTCACGTCATTCCTCAATTCAACAAAATTCCTCACGAATATAATTATTGTGCTTCTATAGAATTTCCGGCATTGGTTGCAAAAGGGTTTCGAATCCAGTCGTATTGATTGTATGAAAGTAATGATGAAATTTCTTTTGTAGCAAAGTTATAAGTTTTTGGGCCGGACCCAAAATTCATTGCTTGTTTTCAATGGTAGTGGATTTATTTATTATCACTATGGTAGTGAAGCATATCAATATATTTTCATTCTGGCCTTGCATTTTTTTATTAATTTTATTCAGGTGCTCAAATATATTACCAGCCATGCACGCAAATTTGGCCATTAAGTAAGTATTGTATAATATACAAAATTATTTGCATTTTTTGACAGAATGCGCCGCGGCACACATAGCATCGTCTCGCGGCACACCGGTTGCGGAGCACTGCTGTATTTGGTTTCAAAGTTCTTAAAAAAATATTTGAACATTTACAGTATTTTCTACGAGGTGTTTCTGATTTTCTAAGTTAGCCTATAACGTTGTGGGTCCCAGGTTCAAATCCTGGGTCTGGAAAATACATAATAAATTGTTTTTTAATTTATGTTTGAGTCCGAGTATAGACCTAATAGGTTGATCAAGTGGCTAACCTCCATTTCTCGTAAAAACAGAAATCTGTTAATACAAACCTCCTCTCTGTGGAGGCCCATATGATCATATTAGGATCGGACATGGTCAAAAAACTTATTTTTTATTCTAATGTCTCGAATACATCATATAATATTCTCTTAGCACGTATCAATGTACCCTCATTGATTGGTCATCGATATAATTAGCATGTTATTTAAATGTGGTAATTAAATAGTAATTAAATGCTACGCGGAAGTGTAGATTCTTCCAAATTTATATGTTATCCAGAAGTTTATGAGTCAAACTTCAGAACCACCCATCATCAATATATTATATCAATATAACCAACGAAGGCGGCTCTCGTGGTGCAGTACGTAAGGCGCTTGCTTTTCACTCGAGAGTTCCTGGGTTCGATTCCCGGTCGGAACACACAATGTTTATGTGTTTTTCTCAAAGCCTGGGTGTTTGTGATTGTTCAAAATTACCAACAACCACCTTGTACGAAAAAGCAAGGACATGGTTTTTAATAATTCTAAAAAAAACCAACGAAATGTAATAATTTGTAAAATCTTTTAATATTACTTGTTAAATTCCTCAATAGTATTGCATTGTGGGATGTAAACGAGGTCCCAAAAATAACTGACCAAATTGTCATGAACAGTGAATTCTTGAAGGTTGAAAACTTACTAATTCTTATTGTTTATATTATCTACTTTCAAATGTATGTGGCATTTAGTATTTACAAGGATAACTTTTAGGTATACGATCAACCCTTTTAATGAAAAGAAAAATAAAAAGAAAAAACTCTGTAAAGTTACTTAGAACGTTGTAAATGGAAGTAAGGTCCAGTATCTCACGTGCATACATATGTGTGAGGCACAGAGCAACAATGTAAAAAAGCGAGGGACGTTATGGAATTCGCAAACAATTATTATTTGCAAATCCGGTTTTATTTATCTGTCGGGCGCTTATCTCGGGAGGGGCACACCTCGGGCCTAGCGCTAAAACCGGTCTTTGCATAACTGCGGACTATCGAGGTTGCAGAATCGAAGGGAAATTTGAAAAAAGAAAGAATGATTTTTTTTATTTAGAAATAGCATTGTCACCCTTTCTTTGTTGCGCCGCCCTTTGCGATAGTTTCTCAGGTCAGTGGCGTAGTGAACATTGTTTATTTAATCAATAATATAATAAAGTACCTATCTACTACATATGTCATTTAATTTTATTATATTAATATACAGATAAATTAGTAGGTAATAGGTATAATGAAAACAGTGAAATAATAGATTAAACTTACACATAAATATAAAAAAATCGATGTGATAAAAAATCAATATACCCATAAAATTATATTAAAAACAAAAGAAGTACTTACCGTACGAGCTAAGTTTTTGGAATTTAAAAAAATTCACTCACATGCAAGTGGAATATCACATCACCCGACTCGATTTGGTTGAACATACTTTTTGTCCTTCCAATAGGCATCACCAATGGTAGGTTAGTTCTGCATCAGTTATCAGGGACACACAGATCAACCATATTATGAATGATAGAGTAAGTTGTCAATTATACGTCGCATGTCTGAAAAACTAAGTAGGTACCTACCTACCTACCTGGCTATATAGATATTAAATTCATAGCTTTCATACTAAAGCATACTTCCGTATAAAAGTATAACATACTATATACTCGTAGGTATAACTATTTTTTTTAATTATTGCAACACGTGGTGGTGATTATGCAACGTATTTAAGTCTATTGAAATGGAAACTGTAGAACAATTTTTGTTTTTATTCGTGCATTAGAAAGTGTCACCATCTTTTGCAGTAAGTGTTGATATTTCGCTATGTTGAAGCTACATATAAAATTCGATTTCATAAATATTATTTAGATTAAGAAGTTCAAGCTCTGTAAAAAAGTTTTAAAAGTTCACCACCAAAGTGAACTCGAAAATTTCTGGGCTAGAACTACATTTGTCAGCGGGGTTCGACTAACGTAAATCTGATATTAACCACCAGATACGGTGGTATAATTTATATTTCACCTTGTCTACGTCTTCAAAAGTTATAAATGATTAGAATGTAAGTAATACTTTTTTCAATATAATTCTTAATTACCAACCGCTCGGTAATTATATCGAAGTTATCGTTATCATGTCGAATACAAAACGTAGTTCTACGATAAAAAGACCTGTAAAAGGATCGCAAAGAGATCTAGAGAGATACTATTGAATAATGAATAGTTTTTTAATAGGTTAGGTTTATTAACCTGATAGCTGCCCGTAACGTAACGTTTACGTCATGCACGGCGGTGATTCAGGCGCCCGTACCGTACGATATACGCCGAGCCGTTCTACGCGCTTGTATGAGTCAAATATTTATTTATTTAATTTTAAAACGTGTAACTACATTTCTGATCATCAAGCAAAAAACATTTGTACGGCGCATACATCGCGAGAATAAGGGAATTTCCCGAGAGGCCAAATCAGGGTTAGCTCAAAATTCCCCTGCACACTGGGATATCTTGTACAATAGGCAGTTGGTATGATTCGATAGTGATGAGTCAGTTGTCGCCGGAATATCATTTAGTCGGGATGCTAATTCGGAATGCTTTCTTATTCAGATTTGCGTTATAATTGGAATGTTTTCAATGTTTTTACATTGAAATTTAATTTCTATTGAGTGACCAAGTGTTTTTATTTATATTTCATATAAAATTTGCGTATAAAAAAGTGTTATATTTACGAGTTTTGTTTTAGATTTTACCTACTAAACTTGAATGAAAAGAAATATTTTCGATGTTTTTAGATAGAAATTGACAAAGAACTAAGTGTTGTGACTATTTTTTATTTGTATTTCGGATTCGATTTGCGTATACAAAGTGTTTTATTTACGAGTTTAGTTTTACAAATTTTATTATTCAAAATGGATGAGATCGACGAAGTTGGTGAAATCGATAACCTTATCGAAACAGTTGAATCTGAAGACGATGGAAGTGATGATTCGGATGTCGAACTTGAGGAAACTTTGGAAGTCGATGAAAGTGAAATTATCACACCGGAATCCACTGAAAGACCGACATTTGAGTGGAAATCGGATATGTTTGAGCCACGCGCATTTTCCTTCGATGCTAACGTTTCGGGATGCAAAGCTGATAATTTGACTTCGGATGCACTCGAAATGGACTATTTCAAATGTTTCATCGATATTTCTTTTGTTGAAATGTTAGTCCGAGAGACCAACAGACAATTTGTATTTGCCACAAAAAATATCACAGTTTTGATTGATCGTCTACGGCGATGGGTAGACTGCACAATTGATGATATGTACACATTTTTGGGGCTGTGTATGCTAATGTCAAGGAATTCACGGAATAAAATATCTGAACACTGGTCTATCCACAGATTGTTATTTTCACCATGTTATTCCGAAACCATGTCCAGGAATCGTTTCGAACTGATGCATCGAATGTTGCATTTTTGTGACAATGAAACGCAGGTTCCCGGAGATAGACTATATAAAATTAGACAGGTCCTGAAGGAACTGAAAATTTCTTTCAAGCAGTACATGTGTCCATATCAGAACATATGTATTGATGAGAGTCTTCTCCTTTTCAAAGGCAGACTTTTATTCCGCCAATTCATCAGGACGAAGGCTAGTCGTTTCGGAATAAAAATTTTTGTAATGGCTGATTGCAAAACTGGTTTTGTCTTAGATGTAATCATTTATACCGGAAAACAAACTGAAATTGAGAAAAATAATTACATCGGTATATCGGGCAACGTGGTGGTAACGATGCTTGGACCATACTTGGAACTAGGGCATACATAGTACATTGACAACTGGTACAGCAGCCCAACGTTATTCAAGTATCTTTATGATCACCGGACGAATGCCTGTGGAACCGTAAGGAGAAACAGAATTGGGATGCCCAAATTTACTAAGAAATTGAAAAAAGGGGAAACCGATACATTCCATACTGACGAAATTATGGCTTTGGCGTGGAAGGATAAAAAGGATGTTACAATGTTGTCCACAATTCACAACAATACTTTCAAACCTACTGGAAAAGTAGACTATAAGACTAAAATTCCGATTTCCAAGCCGGAATGCATTGTTGATTACAATAAAAACATGGGTGCTGTGGATCGTAGTGATATGATAATTTCTTCTGTAAATTCGACAAGAAAAACTGTCAAATGGTACAAAAAACTTTTTTTCCATTTGATAGATTTATCTCTGCTGAATGCCCATGTATTGTTCCAACAAAAAACTGGAAAAAAACAACCGCTGGGTGAATTTCAATTGAAAGTCATCGGACAACTGATCGAAAAACAAAAGTTAGAACCAAAAACTCTTTTGAAGCGAAAAGCACCCTTACCCTCTAGGCTAACAGAAAGACATTTTTTGGGTAAAATACCACCTACTAACAATAAAATTAATGCGGCAAGAAGATGTTATGTATGTGCCAATACAAAAAATCAGAAAAGACGGAAAGAAACTAGGTATTTGTGCAAGCAGTGCGACATTGCTCTGTGTTTTGAACCGTGCTTCGAAATTTTCCATACACAAGAAAGTTTTTAGTGATTTTAATGTGTTTAGTATACTTCTTAGTGCTATAAGTATTTATGGTGACATTTTACAAAAATACTATAAAATTTATTTTTCAAAATACTTATATTAAAAAAAAAAAAAAAAATCAAATAATTCTTGTAAGTGCAGTGTTGTGACAACCCTACCATACCTGAAAATTTTCAGACATTTTCACGAAATTGTGTATGAAAAACTTTTTCGCCGAACTTCAATTGAGGTCTCATATATGTAAGTGCATTATATTGGACTTTTCACTATTCTTTTAATTTTTTTATAATATAATTAATTCCTGGGCCCTGGGGAGTATACCTAGTACTTTCAGCTGGGCTGTTAAAAGGTTAATAGATTTTTACGAGAAATTTATTCTAACCATTCGTTCAACTTTCAAGGTCCATGGTCTATATCCAAACACATATTGAGGTAAGAGCATTTGAATTTTCCAGACATGGGATTCAAGCCTTCAATTCAAGACTTCAAAGAAGGATATTCTATCATTTATTAACCGAACGACTAATGAAAAAGATAAACATAATTATTATTAGACAGAAATATATTAATGAACAAATAATAATATTACTAACCAGTAAACTGACTTGAATAATACTTATATCAGATATATTAATATTATAATATATATGATAACATTAAATTTTCATACTTTCCTGTTAACGTGGTTTAAATTTTGATCTAGCTAGACTGGAAAAAGGCTTTCCCGCGCGGTTATGAGAGAAGCCTTCGCACAAAGGTTCTGTTTGCTTTTCATTTGCCAGGATTTCAAGAGAACCAGCTTTTCCGCAAGAGCCAACTATGAGAATTATAGCAAACCTTTGGCACACGGCCCACTACAACACACATTAATTGTTTTTCATACGAAAATGTTCGTTTAAATTTCATTTATATTATTTTGATCATTAAGATAGGAATATTGTTTGATTATTTCAAAGTAGCAATATTTTTATTTGATTGACGCTTTTCATAAATATAAATTTAAGATTTCAAAATTCATTCAGAAAACTTTCTTCCACTTTGTATATCGATATTAAATACCTACTACATAATATGTAAGTATACAAATTCCTTTGAATAAATATTCTGGCTCAAACACACATTCACACATGTTCAGGAATTGAGTCCGGTGGCTAAAATCTACATAGGTATTATTGAATTGAAATGTTCTCTTGCCTTATGTACAATATTTTGCAACGAATCTATATAATGATCATAAGCATTAAAAATCTATCTAACTGTGTTATAAATCTTGTTCAAATATAGCCTTCTGTATCCTGTCTATTATTAGGAAAATCATATCATTAACTTATAATACCTACTATACTTGCCATTGAACTTTGATCTTCTGATTTTTCCAGATCGTCAACCTCTTGAAGATCCGACGAACGAAAATCGATGAGAGTCTGTCTCGAATCTGAAGTTCGTTGATTATGGAATAATTGGTTTGTTAGGCCATCCACTGGACACTCGGCATCTGCTTCCAGAAGCACGCTGGAATAGGATCAGCTCTGTTCAGATAGATGGACCAAATAAAGAATGCAATTGGTTTGACACTGAAACATACCATACATGCTGCTGAATGCTAAGAAGGATGAAGCCAAGCTGTAGACAAAGGTCTTAGAAGTCTCTCAGTCACGAGGTACCGATCAACCGACGTGTAAAACTCCTTATGATTATAAACTCAATCTGTTAAAATAATTGACCTAATATTCGTTAGATCGAACTAAGGTTTTAAGTACACCATCTAAGCAATGTTACTTACTTACTTTCATGGCAAAGGGCAAGCACAGGATCAGGCCACTTTCTTCGGTTCATCGCCACTTCATGTATCTTCCGCCGTGTGAAACCTGTAGCACGAAGGTCAGAAAAGGGAAGGTTGGGCACGGCGACGGAAGCCTTGAGGTTGCCTCGAGAGTATGTAGTGTCGCACTCTCTGGTGGAATCCGTGATTACTTTAATCACTGAAAGGCTTCTGTGTCCGCTCACGAACTTGTGTGTCTGTAACGCGGTCATACCGATGTATCCCTAAGATTCGGTGGAGAAACTTATAAGTCAAGACCTTTAAAGCTGGTGAAATAAGCAATGTTAACATTGACACAAAATCTATATAACATTGGAACCAACAGATGCCTTCGCACCAAAGGTTTTGATATACCCATATATTTTTGTTTGGTACTGTTGGTAGAACTGTATTAGGTAAATGAAAAAATATTTAAATAGTGCATTATGTGTAAAAACTTGCCATTCTCAATTGGATGTGTGTTAACTACCAGAATAATATTTTTTTAAGTAAAAGTATGATAGCATTTCAAAGTAAATATCAATTATATTAACTAAAGTAAGTTCATAATATACAATTATCTGGTTCCTTTACTGTGGACATCAATGTCACCTCTTCATTCCTTGGTGTAGTTATTATGAATATTGTCATTCTGCAACTGAATCATTGTACAAATTAATATCTTCAAAATCAATTCAGAGACCATTGAAAATCATCAGTTAATTTTAGGAATTTTAATTTGTTTTTATATGCCTGGTTACATTTAAATAGTAGACTAAACGTATAAAAAGGTGTGGAATAACTGTTTTATACTAGTGCTGGAAAACTGTTATATGTTTATATCTAATATTGCTAGCCAAACATACGAGTAGCTGCCTTCCTTAACAAGCATATAAGGATTATTGGGACATGCGCATGAATGTGTTTTATATTCATGTAAATATATTATGTTTTTAATAAAATGAAATCTTCTTACTCATACATTCGTGTTTATATCAACATACAATAGTAATATTGTATTATGATAATGGCACATTTATTTCTAAAAAATGATTTTAAATGAATAGAAATTAAACTCATTCAACATTGCATGCGCATATTATGTCATGAAGGTGACGTGGAAATCATTTTTTTTTTAATATATAAATAAATTATAATTAACTATTTATTTTATTCAACGAATAATTCACAAGATTTATGAATGTACCATTCTGATTATAGAACATACATAGCTTTGAAAAACACTTTCAGAGGAAATATTATATTATAACATTTATAACCAATAGATTTTTTTTTTTAAAAAGGCAAATAGTTAAAATTTGTCGCAATTAGTACGTCGCCTTGTAGCACATAATTCAACGGACGGGGCGTAAAGTCAGAAGATGCAGGGTTCAATTCCTGGCTTACTTTTTTCATTTTTTTTTCTATTGGTTATAATATATTTTCTCAGAAAGTGTTTTTCAAAATTATGTATATAAAAAAATATTATTTTGCCAAGTAAATATTTATAAAAAAAAAATGCAGGGGCTACAACGAGTTTGATTGTAACAAAAGGGAGCCTCATGGACTGTTGTCCTTGTCGTCGTTTAGTTTATTTTGGGTACCTACTACTGTATAACGGCATGTTTTCACCGGTTGTCCACTTGGCGTCCAGCTCATTGGCATGTCATCTGTTTAGCGACCTCTATTACATCAAATAATCTTGTCTGATTTCTTATCCATTGGTTTATATTGTGGTTTACGTGGCCATGCCACTTATCTTTGCCACGTTGCGCTACTTGAAACAAAAATACACATTTTTGAATGCAGCGATCGGCAAGCTGGTATAGGAATGACCAATTCGTAGGTGTGCATATGCGTTCTGGTGTCGATAGCAGCACTAGATGTTTTTTCAAACTTAAAATTCGCATTTGACCAATCTGCAGAGCTTCATTTAGCAACTTGTGTTTTGTGAATAACGATGACGTCACATCGACGTATTCAACATGTTGCAGACGAGACGAGTTTTGATGTGCGAGCCGGCTATGAGTCCTTACATAACCAAACTAGCATGGGGTACGTTTGGGCGCCTGAATAGTTTCCTGAAAAGTGACTTCTCTGTGTCCTAACCGTTAAATATTCAAATAATGTGTGCTACTAGTGCTCACATATTATGTATTTTTATCATATGAAGCAAAGGATATTATTTGCGGTTGATAATTTAAGAATATACCTACTGTGATTATGACAGTAACTAGAAAATAATCATATTATACTTTGTGTCTTCTACCCGTCTACTGTGGACTCACAGTTCTATGACCTCATATATCTTATACTACCAGTTGTAGGACAGTATTAAAGATTTTTGACAAATATTTTTTATAAAATATATCGCGTCTTATTAAACATATTTTATAAGGCAATATGACTCCATTACATGAAAATTGAGTATATTGACAAAAAATTCTTAAAATCAACGATTTTATTTAATGGTAAATGGATTAGTGACCTTTGAATCGTGTTATTACAATCTTATAATTATCTTTTTAAAAATCAGGTAAGTGTGACCTCTAATCTAGTATATTATATCAAAAAATTTAGCAACACTAGATCACTGTTTGACAGGTTTGACTGAAACGGAAGACGGAAAGAAATTAAACAACAAAATTATTGATTATAGAATACGAATACCTGTCTTTAACGTAATATTGGTGATTGCCAGGAAGCCGCGGCAGCGGTTTTCTTTGAATACAAAAAAAATGCATCTCATAATATTATAATGAAATGTAGTAATATTCTAAAAGTAAATTTTATTAAAATTTCAATAAAATTGTAAAATATGTTTTCAATTATTGATATTTTTATGGATAATATATTAATAATTTAATATATTTCAAAATATTCGTTTTCCAGTAAATAATTTACATATTGTGTAGAATTTCATTATTTCTACTTTACACCAAATTTAATTATTTAGTCTTTCACTATGTTAAAAATTAGGAACCAATGAATTGTTTATATTTTGAATATAAATAATATGTGCAATAGGAATTCTTAACTAGTCATAGATCTGCATATAAGATAATTATAATGTACCTACTTACATATGTAATTAAAATTAAACCAATAATATATGACTTACGAGACATATTTATATTTGTAGCTGTAGTATAGTAGCGATCAAATATCTATTGTTTAATGTATCAAATTATTCTGCAATAATATATTCCCAGCGAATCAATTTCCAGTGAACAAATCTTAGCTAGACCAGCAAGTTGATTGCCGATATTAGATACGGTATATTATTGCATCATATCACAGCACATTATATCATTACGGTGTATTAGCCGAATAATCATTTTTCATGGTATCATATTTTCTTACGACTGTAATAATAAATAATATTTCACAAGCTACTCGATTTAAAACGCTGACTCTATAATTAGTCCAATATGATTATGTACCAGAATTTAATGTTAATGTATTACTTTTTATTGTATAAATAACGAAGAATAATTTATCTGAATGTCACTCGAATCCAAGTACCTAGCTCGTAACTATCTCAGTAGATTATATGAACTATCATTGTATAATATACTATTGTACCGATACGCTGCTAATAAATCCCACCCTGCTACATCGTAGACTTCATTATCATCATCCTCAACCCACACATCGAATACCACAGTAGTGACCCAACATATTATTATGGATGTTTCATAAACTTAATTATTTATTGTAGCAAAAATCATATTTATTTATCCTAATAAGTTTATAAAAACTCCGTAGGTAGGTATATAAATGTGATACTTATATTTTTCTCTCGATGCATCGTCAATGAAGGCTTTGGACTTCATGAGTGGTTCCTACTGTGCTTACGATTCTCCCGCAGATATCCCTGGATTCAGCTGAATGGATTGGATGCCATGGAAGATCCAGATTTTACCGATTCACTGATAATGCGGGTGATACCCCATCTCAGAATGAATGTGATCTTTTATAATGAAGTATATAGTGCTGTTGATAGCATCATTATGTAAGGTTTTTTTTAAATAATTTAATTTGTATACTTACTTATATTCAGTGCTCGAAAGAAATACTTCTACGAACCGGAGAGTCGATAACTTTACGAAAATATTTAAGTGTATTTGATTTTATAGTTATATACCTCCCTAGAACGGATATAACAATAACAGTCTTCGAATTTCTGACATAAATGTACTTAAAATGATGACAGACATTTTTTTTTAAATGTAATCGATAGTCTGAAGAATTTCATGTAGGTACACGCAGCTGAGCTCTGGTGCGCTCCGGTTCATTTCGAGCTCTGAATATATATTAGTATCATATTTATTGCTATTAGTTATTTAGTAATTATGTCTATTCCTTTATTTACTATTTAAATTTGCATACTTTTTAGTTTTATGCGTATATGTGTGTATGTATATGGCGCATTTGCCAATCACCGATTTCTGATTTTTTCATTAATAAATTTGAATTTATAATTTGAATGTTCGCTCAATGATTGTCCAAGAAGGAGATGGATAGCGTCAACTTATAGCATTTTGTGTAAACGTGAAAATATGTTTTGGATAGAAAAGAATTACTATTAGTTTTAGGTACAATAATTAATTATTTGTGGACAGTGGAATATCGATGAAGATGATCTGTTCCAAAGTGTGTGAAAGTATTGTGTGTGCTATAAATAAGTGAGTTACGTATGGGTGGGCTATAATGTCAGTAGAATTAAAACACATTTTTATTTTTCTGATAAACTAGCAATGAGTTTATTTCACCATTTACACTTGACAATGTAGTAGTAGAAGTTATTTTTTATTTTCTCAGCATTCAGTTAACTGTTCGATTATTGAAGTTACGATGCAAAATCGATGTAAAATTATTATCACGTCCGCCGGACGATCAGTAAAAATATTTAAAAATAAATACATGATTTTTCATGACGGTCAATATATCAGTGTTCACTAAATTAATTAAAAAATATACAACTTATAAGTAACTCTTGAGTAAAAATATTTAAATTGAGATACAATAATAAAAATATAAATTTATTAAATTTTGTAAAATTGTTGAGATAATTAAAAATTATGAATATCAAATTAAAGAATACGAATAAAAATATATTTTACACTGTTACGGCTATATTGCAAATTATTATCATTAATTATTTAAAATTATACAAAGATAACATAATATTATACCTACAATTAAATTGGAATTATTAAAATTTTCATGAACAATTTAATTTGTAAAATATATACTTAACATAGTTTAATTTAATAAGAGTAATTAATTTAAGTAAAGTATAAAAAATGTGATACTGATATTTTGTTGTCAAATAACCGTCGCATGATGTTTGTAACAAAATTGAGTATTATTTCTGAGTATGTTTAAAATAAGGGAGCGAACTTATTTATAGTACCGATACAAAACCAGATGATTTTTCCACTTCCCTTCACGGTGCATTTATTACTACATAAGCGATCCTCACTAAAAACACGAATTATTAAGAAAATATCTTCAACAAATTATTATCGATTAAAAACAGTTTGGCTAAATATATCAGTTGATCGAAACTTCATAGATAATTGCCAGAGAATGTTATAGAGATATGAAATATACATAGGAACCTTATTCGGCCGAATACACCACTGGCCTTGTTAAATCTCAACGATTCACCGTCATTCATTATTCCACAACACATTAAATAAAAAATACACCACTGGATATTTATAAGATTCGACTAATGGCAACGTAGAACACATTTTATACATTCAACAAATATTTAAAATTAAAATTATATAAAATAAACGAAACAATAATATGACAATAATAAGACTCCAGATATTTTGGGTCTGCTTGTAATCCTAGTACAAAAATAACTCAACACACAATTTCAAAGAATATGTTTTCGGTTTGATATCAACGACCGAATATAATATTAAATGTATTTTCTATTGCTATTTGTATTACGTCAT
This sequence comes from Rhyacophila brunnea, assembly GCF_057557595.1. NCBI lineage: Eukaryota > Metazoa > Arthropoda > Insecta > Trichoptera > Rhyacophilidae > Rhyacophila > Rhyacophila brunnea. The sequence goes on along the minus strand of NW_028233361.1, from coordinate 46,332,963 downwards.
CTTTAATTAAAAAAACGATCTTAATTTTAATTACTTTGGTATAAACAAGTTATCAGAAAATTAATGAATTAAATCTGTTAACAAAACGCTATTTCTTGTTGAAGTATTATATTTTCATAAAACATAAATTAATTTGATTGTTTTTACATTTGTGCGGAATGTTTTTTTGTAATTATCTTCTCTGGAATAATTTTTCTTTATATAGGTACACAAATGATTTTATTGAGGAATAATTATCCATAAATTGATTGTTGGATGTCAGTCGGTGTGTCATAAAAAAATGACAACATAATCTTTAAAATTGTGGTTATATTTCTAGTAGATTAACAATGCATTATTGTAAATAAAACTCCTGTTTAATGTGAAAATATTGTAGTATTGTAAAATATTCTATTATTGGCTATTTAACTATGTAATAATTTATTTAATAAAGCATCAAACGCAATAAAAATATTGTAGTAAGACTTTCGTATTGATTATTATCTTTCTTTAAATTTAATATAAATATAAATAGTAATAATAGATAGGAAAGCGATCTCATTATCTCAGTTTTTTTTAAATAATATATATATATTATATAAAATGATATCGTTTTATGTATAGTTATTTTTTTCATCTGCATTGAATTTATTTCCAACTTCCAAACACATACACTGACTACGTTTAAGTATATATGCGATGCGATAATGTTGTAATATGTTTTTAGGCTATTAAACCATGGGAAAGTACTTGAAGTAAGAAAACCTTAATTGTAAGTCTGAATTTATTTTCAACTGAATTGAACGCTTCATATGAAAAAAAATCCTAATAAACTTTATTAAAGAAAAACCAAAATTATTTTATTTAAATTGGTAGACAACTGAAAAAGTCAATCAAATCTCATGTAAATTTTCATAACATCCTCTCGATATGGAGCATATTATATGATGAGTTGTGAATTAAAGAGGTCAAAGTTAGTTTTTTACTAGCCAGTTCTCCTGAGAGCTGTTTTCATTGAAAAGTTTTGATCATTCAGAAAGTCTTCAATAATCTGTTTTTACATACACTTTTACCATTTTAATTCTCATCTCCTTATATCAAGTATATCATCTTTATATAGTTGTTAACGTATTTTAACTAATTTAATTATTAATTAAAAAATATGCGTTGAAAATAAATATTTAATTGATAAAAAAAGTTTTCATTGTTTAATTTAATATTTAGATTTTCTATTGAGTTTTTATATTACTGAATACTAATCTTATATCAATCGAAACACGTAATATGTATTACAAAGTATAGTGTGCTCATAATTACTAGATTTAAATATTTCTTCAAGGTTTTTTACTCCAAGTATTTCCCCATATTTGAATGGACGATGGTACATGGGACTGCATCACCGTTTTCTATTTTATTATATTTGCAGCGTTCAGACAGCGACGCCGGAGAGATGAGGAACTACGAATCCATATTAAAATAATAAAAAAGACTATTTCATATCTTGTATTATATCTGCAAAATATGAAGAGCTTTAACAAAGATAATAAAAAAATATTAAATACAATAATTAATTTATTTATTTTGAGTGTGCTTTTGTGATTTTAATGTAATGCAATCTATGCTTTAATTTACAGAGCTTTTTTAAATGGAATAAATCAGATATGCAAGAACTAATTAATATTATTGTAAATATAATTATTTTGTGCATGAAAAAAGATGTCTTTAATAAAATTATTGAAACCATTATTACTGAGGTTTCCCATCAGTTAATAAATAAATATGTTTTGAGCAAAAATATTTGAGAAACAATTAACAGATATAGTACTTTATTGTAATGTGTAACTCACCAATATTTTTTTTTAAATTTATTGTGGATATTAAATAAAGTGGAGGAAAATAATATGTTATAGAATAGGACGATTTAATGGTGTATCTCTCCAACGTCGTATCTGTGGATCTAACCTTAATTAAAATTACTCATTTAATAATAATAATAATCATAATAATGTTGATACAATAATAATTAATAAAAATCCAAGAATCACACATATTTCCAAAATAAACTCACTTTTATGCGAGGTAGGTCAAGCTACAGCTAGACCCAAGTTTCGAGTTTGTTCGTTTTGGAATAAAACTACGATAATCATTAAACCTACGTGTTTTTTTCATTAATAATTATGTTAATTACGCCTACATTACGTTACGTACAATAATACAGATTCGGGCCCCCTCACAAAGGGTAACGGGGCCCTGGTTTGTTTTTATATTTCACGTTAACTTCTTAAAACATTGTTATCATTAGGTGTGTATTCTTTCATTTAAATACCTAAAAATTCTGTAGTAGTTAATATTCTTTCACTTTATTATAATATTTCAATAGAAGTTATTAATAGTTATTAGGAACCAATTTTTTTCATTTTTCTGGCGAGAAACCAGTAGGTATAAAATATTCTATTTACTGACATCAAATAATTCACACAGATTGAACCCTAATTACAAAACGCCTCATTTTGCATCAAATATCAATTCCACTTCACAGTTTTAACATTTTAAATCAACTGTAATAAATACCAAAATTTAATATTCGAATATTTAAAAAAATAATCATTGATTTTTTTGTTCATATGTATTTGTAGATTCACGTTGTATTTGATTGATTTAAATTGAGTCAGCAATATATTAATAATATCATAGATTTACCAATTTTAATACTTCACTTGGAACATTGTTATCATATTAAATCAATAAGTAATCAAAATTGTTAGTTAGTATAAAATGATTATTATGAGAAATTTTGGTAAAGAAGTGGAAAAGATTTGAGTTGTTGAATATCATGCAAAGATAAAATGAGGATATTTTTTTAATGTTCATTCATACGTTAAAAGATATGACCGCACAACAAATAAACAATTCTCAATTAAATTAACAGAAATATTTTAAATAAAAAAAATACATTCTGACATCGCTACAATAGCCACAAATAAATGCTCACACATTTTCTTCATTATAGCCAATTAGGATTCTTCAGGAACTTCTTACAAGAACATTATATCTATCGTAAGTGGATTAATATGTATTATGTATTACATAGTCATTATATAGTATATTATTAATTAAAGTATTATATGCTATAAAGATAGGAACTTGCTTTCCTGGGAGTTGGTGGTAAGTGATTATTTTATCGTGCTCTCTGTGAACATCTACTGAAAATAACATAAAAAATAATCTTTTACTCGCGTTCAAAAATTTATAAACACTTTTCCCCGTTACAAATATTCATTTTATTTGCATACGTACACAATCTTACGTAAAGAAAAAGATTTATAGTAAAAAAACTTTGTATGTAATTCATACAATATCATGATATGATCAGCGCTTATAAGTATCGATAAATTCACATTATCATACTCATAGTAAAAGTGCATATTTTTATTATTCAATAAAAAAATAATAAATTTCGGAAATCGTGATTTTGATAGTGTGCGCCCCTGCGTGCGGGGGTCGTCACTCGGGAAATCCGAAATATTTTTTTTTGTGCAAGTATTTGATTTTCTTCGTTATTATTTGTTTATTAATTTCTGAGATGTTTTGAGTGTGTCCAGCTGTTTTGTCTACGAGAGCACGCCGCCACGCCGCCCCCCAGTACGCGACGTGACATTCAATTGTTTCATTTTTTTTCATATTATAAAACAACGCATCATGACGTCATCTGACGTAATTCAAAATCATTAAAATGTTTCGAAAAACGAATCGTATTTCGTTCTCGTATGATCATAGTCATAACCACTGGCGTGTAGTTACCCAGTCATATATTTTGTTTATAATTTGGTCATTCACTAACGACTTCGCGTTTATTGTTTAGTATTTTCGTTTGTCAATTCCGTGTAGTTTTTTTTTTCAGCTGATCATTTTTAATATAATATTGCAATATTGAGCGAAAAATTCAAAGATTCTCCATGATACTCAATTTGAATAACGTATTTTAAAACGATATTGTAATAATGTGACACTGATCAAAACATTTTTTTTTACATTGAAAGTTTATTTTAATTTATACATACTTTATGCGTGTCTCACTTGACATACAAAACTTTATTTTAAAAAAATCAATAGTATATTAATTGAAAATTATAAAAAAAAGAAAATAATTCTTTTGCAAAGAAGTAGGAACATTAAAATGCGAGATTTTCAGTTTCAATCACTCGGAACAAACATGATATATTAATTTCTCTGAAATAATACTATCATTAGTAACTTTTAACCGTGATCAGCGCCGCGCTGTTCAGTTTCAGTGCCGCGCTGTAATTTTCAGCGCGAATCAAAATATGACCATTTACGCAATATTGCAGCGTATTAGAAATATATAATGTTCACGTTTTAAATAGGAATTTCGAACCAGGAACTGTGATGTAGGGGCGACTTTAGTTATGACACACAACTACTTTACAATATTATGAATGAATTCAACGTTAATTAATATCATAAACAAAAAAATCATCTAACCCCTTTATATCTAGAATACGAACAATAATTTCACAGGGAACGTTACGTAGTTTTAATACTATCTATTATTTTTTTAACATACACCGATATATTTACATTTTTTTTTATAATACAGACAGTTTCTAGTATTTTACGCTCTACACAATCTTTGTATGCCCATTGCAGAAGTAATTTAATATGTATTTGATCAAAAAGCGTAAAAATAAAACATACTAAAATCAGCGATAAATCGAATTAGGAATCCAACATTTTTTTCGTATTGAGACTTACATAATAATATCTAAAATGTATTTTATATACTTTTCATTTAAAATATATAAATTCACAAAAGCATTAGTTATTGTTTCTATTGAAGAAAACAGGCGCAATTGTTGTTAAAAATACATAATTCTTTTTGATTATTATTAATCAGGAATCAAAATAGTTAATAATTATTATATTAATATGTAAATATATAAGAATACTTTTGCATTAAATCAATATTCTTACCGCGAAATTATAACATTATTTTATTATCTTCGCAGATTTTGTTTGGTAAAGTTATTTAAAATGTCTTCTATTTTATTCTAAATGAGTATCATTACAGCAATTAAAAATCATCACATATATATTACAAATCCAATATTGAATTGTTACCAATGTAATTATCGATAACAAAGAAGATATGAATAAATAATGATATTATATTCCATCTTAATTTCACATATCAAATTTAGGAATTCGAAAAACATGAACTTCTAATTCAAAACTCCTATTATAATCGTAAAGTTTCATCCATATTAAATATTTTAACGGCCGTATTAAGACTTGATTATTTATTTATAATAATGTCATAACTATAGGAACATATTTAGGTAAATATTGTCAACCAATTGATGGTTATTACCTATATTTTGTATTTATTATAAGGAAAAATTACACAGCTTAAACATGTATGCTTCAACATTAATTTTTTATTTTAGATGCTGTATGTAATACTTGTGTATATTAAATGTTATAAGAAGCTGTTTTTAATGTTTAAAATAAGATTATATTCAAGTCTTAGCATGGCCACTATAGCTCTTTCGAACGAATTCGAAGAAAGTTAATTGTTAGTGTCCGGCGCTGGCCTGCTGCGGAAGAAGCTCTCCGGGAGGTGGAAACCTCGGCTTAGCCGGACCAGGAGCGCAAAATTCCCTTTGGATATTAGCGTTCGAATCCTTACCAGCCGATGGTATTTCTTGCGCGGCCCTAGCAGCTAGTAAAGTTATCTGATTGACTACATCTTCCATTTCGTGGCTTAGGGGTGATTCTTGAGTAGGCATAACAGGTTTTTGAGGACCTGGGTTATGATGCTGGTGTAGTTCACCTTCTAAGTGCTTTCTAAATTCTTGTAGTGTCTTGAATTTGTCTCCACTTGGACAAGTCCTGCATTCTAGTCCCGGCTGCACAACCCTGATTACTCCTCGTTCAGCTTCTCGTCCTGCGTAGCATGTTTGACGCTGGTGAGCTAATAGAGCGTGGTCAGTAAGGAAAGCCACTTTGCACTGCTTGCATACGAAGCAGACTTCTATGTCTACGTCTCTAGCGTGTTGAGGGTTGCCTGTGGGTGCTCGTGGAAGCCTGAGGGTTGACACTCCAGGGTCTGCAGCTATATGGCGCACTTGCTCGAGGGATGTGCCTGGAAGGTCGAGGAGAGCAGCGCCAGATCCTGTTTCGACCACCAGTCCGGTTCCACTCACTGTAACAAAAAAATAAATGTACATTAGTATTCAGAAAATAATATAACGCAATAATAGTTTTGGATGACAATTCTTAATTTATACCTAAGTAAATTAAAAATAAATCATTGAATCACTGCTGAGTACATTTGACGTAAATTTATTTTCATTTCTTTCATTAAATCTTTGATAGAAAAATAAAATGTGGCTGTATTCAATTATGTATCTAAGGATTAGTTATTGTTGTTTGCATTGAAATATACCTACTATAAGCATAAGGCAATCATAAAAATAATAGATATGCCTTAACTAAATAGCAATATTACTAATAAAAAGATTTAGCAGTACCTACGTCCTATCGGAAATATATTTATACCACAATGAACTTAATTATAAATATATATATATATATAAATGAATGTTTGTTTGTCTGTCAGTCTGTCTATCCTGTATGCTTTCCTATACCATTTATCTGATTGAGATGAAACTTTGTTGTGCACTTTCGCGAATGTTTCTTAATTAGAAAAACCATCTTCTTATTCGTATACGTTCCTATACCATTCATCCGATTGTAATGAAACTTTGGTCAGTTGTTGTACGCACGCCCGCAAATGTTTTTGAATTAGTACAACTATCTTCTTTTTCTTCTATTCTATCTTCTTCTATTTGTATGCGTTTCTATACCAAATTTGGAAAATCCATGCTTCTCATATGGACACCTGTATGTGGCCTGCTCACGCGTTGGAAAACCTTCTGATTTATTCGTGTACGCACCAAACGGAAAAAAAATATTATGTATCCAAAAGCACTTCAATAAACAGAATTAAAATACAAACAATTTATTTCTTTGGGTGGCATTGCAACGCATGCCGGGTACTCGCTAGTATATATATATATTCATATTATTAATAAGTTCATACAGAGCTTCCGTTGTAAAAAAATAACAGTACGTAACTTCAAATTCAACTTATATATTATATAAGTAGTGGAAATTTTAAAACATGTTAAATATTATTATTTAGGTACCTACATAAGTCGTGGTTAATAATTAGTCTTTGCTAATCCTAATCAGGGTTTAAAATTGTCATAAGCAGGGCTAATAAATTAAGGTAAAGTCACATTATGTAATAAATATTACAATAGGCAGTTAATAGCTACAGTATTTCAACCCCGACGGATTAGAAATCCTACCACTTTAATACCATTTACTTTTCAACGATTCCGTGATAAATGTTGGTTCTAGTTAACACCTCATATTAATCAGTGACATAACGACTTACGTAAATCATAAGTGTGTGCTGATATAATATATCTAATTCTTAGTGTTATACGATACTACCAATAAGATAAGCAGTTCGCACACTGAGAATCAATGCAACATTAATTAAAAAAACAAATATATCATGTGTGTTAAACTAGTACGTTTTGTATTGATAACAACTAGATTAAATGGTTAACATTGACTAATCGTGGTTTAATTGAATTTGTGTAAATCAGTGACTAGGTATTCAATTAAATTTAGATGCACAAAAAATAATATATGGGGAAATGATCAATAAAAAAATTCGCGTAAACAAACCTGCTCATATACATCTGGGTATGCTAATTAAAAAAATATATTTTCATAATCAGATGAATATAAATAAATATGACAAAAATCTTGCTGAACAATGTCAATCAAGACAAATATGTCTTTACAGCATTGATAGCACGTATCTGCTGAAATGTTGGCACATTAAAAATGCATATTTTATGTGGTTTAAAAATGAATTCCTAGCATTGCAATAATGAATTTAGCTTATTCTGCTAACACATCCATTGAATATTGAGTTGTTTACGATTTTGATACTGACATAATATGTGGGAAACTCCATAGTAATGCATTTTATTATTATTAAAGACATATTATTATGTACCTATCTACAATATTTAGAAAGAGAGATATTATAAACTATACAAATAAAAAATCCTGGATTAATAATATTGAATAAGGAAATAGTAAAATAAAATACCCACGACAATTTCCTGCTCTAATGAGAAACTAATATGTATTAGTGTGGAATTAAATACAGGTTTAGTTAGAAGGTGTTGAGTTATTCAATAAGTCGGACACCTGGATTAGCGTAAGCTCTGGAAATGTACAGAACAGGTGTTAATGTATGTAATGTAATCGGTAGCAAATGATGTTTAACATTTTTTGTAACAATTTAAAAAAGAATTACTCCGTCAGCGTATTTCACAGTCTACTGCACTGGATTTAATCAAGGTAGAACCGTTTGTTTTACTAAATTATTTGGTTCTAGTCGGTTATGTGGAATACAGCGGCAAACACATTTTGAAAATACCCTATATACTGGATTATTTGTTAGTTTGGGTTAGCTTAGGTTAGGTTTGATTAGGTTAACCTAACAAATAATCCAGTATATCGGCTATTTTCAAAATGTGTTTGCCGCTGTATTTCACATAGCCGACTTGTAACTAAGTAGTACCTAAAGTAGTAAGAAGATCTATTTCTCATCAAAAGTATGAAATGAGTATATGTTTTGTATGAAAAATTATTTCGGAAGAAATACGTAACCAATCCACTATTATTGGTTGCTAAGTGGGTGGTCCTAGCAACTAAATTATTAATATATACGTGCGTTACTATGGAAATCAAAATGACATTTCAGTATTCTATATTTGTTTGTTTTTTATTTACTTCATATCAAGTACAAGTTTGCGCATATTTAGCATAATAATTCAACAGAAAATTTAAAAACGCTGTATATACAAAATTCTTTTTATCTTGTAATTATTTATACTAACGTTAATAATTTCTTTAGAAGAAGGGATTTTATTTAGGTTTTTAGTATCATTTTGGTCCTATGTAAAGCATATTATGGGCCTTATTACCAGGAGTGGTTGTTGGACATTCATCCAATCCATAAGGTCTTATTCTGGATAAAATACAAAGACGTGACATCGAACCCGCATCCACGTTTTCATATACGTGCGTTATACCAACTACGCTATAGTAGGACGTAGATATTTATTAGCATAACGTTAACCATGGTAACTGTTAAACTTATATACTTAATTGGTTTTAATGAAATTAAATTATGTAAATATAAATGAAAACATAGATAATCTGGACATAAGTATTACATAATAATATGTTAATATATTATTCATAGTGCTTTCACGATTCATTGGTAAGAAAATGTAGGTACGTACTCGCGTCAATTTAATCGGCCGAAGAAATCTGGAAAATGAACACCTAAACATAAGGCAAACAGAAATAACCCCCAAGCAATTACAGCCTTCAACTTAATAAACGTTTCATACAGGGAATCGTAACCATTTATTTAGATTTGAAAATATCAAATATTTACTTATTAAGATTTTTTTTCAACCATGCCGAACCTAATAGGATCATATGGGCCTCTACAGAGTGTAGGTTTGTATTAACAGATTTTGTTTTTACGAGAAATGGATGTCAGCCACTTGCTCAACCTATTAGGTCCATACTCTGACTCATACACAAATTGAAATGTGTACTTGTCAGACCCAAAATTCGAACCTGGGACCCACGATGCTATAGGCTGATGCTTAAGCCGAGCGGCCATCGAGGGACTGTTAGGATAGGACCTACAATTTCATATATCTACAAAAATTAATTGGTATTATTAAAATCATAAACATTCTGAAAAACATAGAATTAAACAGATTTTTTCTAGAGGTTTTTCAAAATGTTGTATTCACTAGTGGCGTGCGGTGAGTTTTGATTGTGGGTATAATCCTAATACTATTAATTAGGTAGATAAAATTTTATAACACTTAAGTTGATTGTATATTTAAATAGATCCTTGGTTAATTATTTTTTTCCATTTAAAATGGAATACTTAATATAAATTAATAGTGCTGAATTTATTCATATTAAATTGGATGAATTATTTTAGATCTAGGTACTCATTTTTATAAAGTTGTAAGTAATATTAGTTAAATAAAATCGATAATTCTAATGATGTTACTGCGTAGGTCGTAGGTACTATTTTATTAATGTTTCAAGGTATGCTCTGCATTCACAGAATGTATTGATCTCAGCTGGTATTTATGTATTCATATTTTATTATAGATAGCATATTATTAAAATGTCTATTTTAATCATTTTACTGATATCTTCATTAAACTTTGAATCATCGTCTGGCTATTGTATGACTTATAATAAAATCACTTGAACACAATTATATAATTACTTTGAAAAGATAGAACATCTAGAATAACACTTAAACTTTTTAATTGACAATAATTTTTATTGGTAAATTAATATGAAGCTTGCGATGAAAGCTGACAAATGTTTCTTTGCAGATATCAAATCCATATGGCCGATCGATCCAACTGGAGGTAAGACTGACTAGATACACTTCCAGTGAATGTGATTGGCTTCTTGTAATTTGCCACATAAGTATGTCTTAGATTCTATAATCATACAGCACAAATGAAGCTCAGAAAAAGACATATTTCTTCGCTGATGACCTCCTTTAGTGATTTGATCAAAATACAGTCACTAATCAGAGTCAAGATTAATAATCTTCTTCTTATTTTGGTGTCGTATTCTATCAATAGTTGGCGATCAACTTGTAATACTCTCCCCTATTCTAAGATAGTCGTACATATCAGATTCCCAACGCATTGGATATCGATGAATAATATTAAAACAATTCTAATCAACTTTTAAGATAATAATAATAAGAAGTAAATATTATAATACCGACATTGTCTGGTATTCCTTCCCTGACATAAATAATAATATTCAATTACACGGAATGGCACATACTCGTATGTCAATCAATAATCGCTCATAATGATTTGTAAATGAAGGGGACGCATGTACGGACAAAAGCAAACATGAAAAAGCTCAGCAGGTGAATTTATTTACACGTGGAAAAGCTTACGAGTTTTTTATGCGATATTATTCCTTCAGTAAAAAAATGAAACGTATTTAAAAATGTTTTTTCTTCTTATTGATTAATATACCAACTAGTATGTCATACTAACAGCGTCATAGAGTTAGATGAAAAGCATAAAGTGTTTTCTGTATGTACCTATAAAAGATATTGGAGAACAATCTTATTGTATGCAAATATACTTTGTTATAATATAAATATTATCGACCAATGGTACTTGATAAAATTAGAATTTGAATTCTAATGGATTTAAGTTTTGTACTATTTTATTTTAGTCGTTTTTTGCGACCTGGGTTTCGCCTTTTGGAATCTTCAGGCACTGTGTACACTCATCAAAAGGCAAACACACTGACAACGAATACTATTAACTCTAACTTATACAATAAATCAATACAATAAAGTAGGTGCAGGGCAAAATTTTGATTTTATTTACAATTAATAATGTATTCGGTACTGTGAACACATAGAATATAAAATTGCCTGTAGTGACTAAACCATACGAAAATCATCATAGGCATTCATTAATCATTACCGTGGTATAAATGACAAAGGTTATCACACTAATTGATAGACTTTCAAAAATACATCAGATAGTATAGACAATATCTTCAAGTAAATATTTGATCGATATTTTAGTGCTTAGAATCGTTAGCAAGTGAGGAATTGTTTTAAAATCTATCCAAGATTTCGTTTAGATTTTTCTAAAGGATAATATTATTTTCCGAATATTTAAATACGTATTGTTATATTCTTCAATATTGTATTTAGGTATATTAAGCCATAAATAAAACTGGGTGCAAAAGTATTATAATAGGGAGATAAGATATTACTTTTATGGATAGTCAATGTTTCCGTGTGAAATTTACAAATTAATTCCAATTAATTTAACATTATATAATTTAGAAAAACACTTTCTGAGAGAGTATATTGTAACCAATAGAAAAAATCTTTTTTTGAAAAAAGTAAGCCACCCGGCCGCGAATCGAACCCAGCATCTCCACGGGTAAACGCCCCAATCGGCGCATTTTATCCATTATGCTACGGTATGACATACTAATAGCGACAAATTTAAACTATTGGTCACTGTAATACCTACTCATTAGCGTTCTTCGAAATCAAGCTACTTTGGCATTTAGTATGTCATACCGTAGCATAATGGATAAAATGCGCCGATTGGGGCGTTTACCCGTGGAGATGCTGGGTTCGATTCCCGGCCGGGTGGCTTACTTTTTTCAAAAAAAGATTTTTTCTATTGGTTACAATATACTCTCTCAGAAAGTGTTTTTCTAAATTATATAATGTTCAATAATCAGAATGATATATTCTTAAATCTTGTGAATTATTCGTTTGAATAAAAAAAATAGTTAATTACCAATTAATTTAACTTGTGTTCAATTTCTCGTACTTGGAATAATATGAAACTCGTTTTTAACACATAGAAGAACTACTAATATTATTTACCCTCGCTATGGAAAATTCTATTAAAATTTGTGCTCGGTAGTTATTATTATGTTGTTTGTTTTAAATACAATGGATGCGATTTCAGTACAAAGAGATGTCACAAATATTCAAATTTCCTGTCAACTGCTGGATTCGTCAAATGCCTACCTAATAAGATCGAAAGGAATTTATAACCCTTTAGACCATGAATATCTTTAATAATTATAATAAATATTAGTTTTATATGGAGCTATGTACGCATTTTACATAACATTTATCTAAACTATTACAACGTACCTTATGGAGACATATATTTTTGATAATAGATATACCTACAATGCAGCGAATTGATTATTTAAAAATAAAAATAAATAAATAAATGAAGACTATGGCACTGTTATGGGCGAGAAAAAAGCAGATTTTATTATATATGTTACGCCGAATGTGCGAAATTGAATATTACATGAAATGGGCAAAATTTTGCCTAAATCATAAAAAATGCAAGCCCGTTGCCTTATTCATGAATTAGACAAAATATCTGGAGAGCGCGTGTAATCGGCAGTAATTTTTCTGCCTACTTCATGTCTTGGACAAATTAGATAGTAGCGCTACGGTGGTATTTTTTGCAACTAAACTAAATGTATCAAATGCTTATGGATTGGTCAAAATGTACATTTATATTATCTATGGTCAAAATAGATGATCGCGCTCCGTGGTGTTTTTTGCAACTAAACAAATGTGCCAAATGTCATTGATTTGAACACTATGGATTTGAATGACGTTTATATCCATTAACTATGAGCAAAAAAATTCTAGAACTATAATATGATAACGGAAGAATTTTATTGAAAAGTATTTTCGCGATTTGATTCGTGCTTGGGTATCAATTGTGCAATGGTCGATTGAATGTTTGTGATAGTTTGTTGACACTTGATAGCTAACCTCAAAATGGACATTCAGTTGAATAATTTAATTCAGAATTACAAAACCTAACCTAACCTAACCTAACCTAATAATAATAATATAATATTATGTCCAATTATAACTAATAAAACCATCCGTATTAAATTTACTTTTTCTTCTGTCATGTTGACAGTTCAAGAATTTCATACCGTGGCGAATTCATGTACTCAGCAGAAAAATTACCCAATTCATGAATAAGGCAACAGGCTTGACTATTACATGAATTAGCCAAAATTTTGCCCATTTCATGTAATAGTCAATTTCGCACATTCGGTGTAACATATACACCCCTTTGCTCTACCATGACTACTGAGTATAAATATTTGTGTCAGAATCTTTAAGATTCGTTATCGTACCTGCTGAGGACGGATTTATAGCCCGAAACTGATATCAAATTGGTAACGTCATTTGTGAGTTATAATGGAACAAACAAATTGATAGTGGTGGTTCACTATGTAGTAAATGAGGTGGTCACTATACTCACCATCTCAAAAGTAACAAAACAATGAAATAATGCATATTATTCGCCATGTGAGTAAAGAAAATCAAATGCAAGAAATCTGACAATAATTGCTGTATTTTCTACACTGAATTATGATTTATCTCGCAGGCAAGGTTGTTTAAAAAGGAACTTCAAACCTGTCAGTGTGTCAGGCCCATTCGTAACTAAAACCAAACGTGATTGTAAACAAATGGACATTTCTTTTTGTCTGTGTGTCTTAAGCTCAAATTACATTGGCAGATTCTCTGGCCAACTGTCTGACCCGATCGTGAAAAGTCACCTCTGAGTCGTGGCCGAATTGTGATAATTCCCATTTTTTGGGTATGATCGTGTCAAAGATTAACGAGAACGTACGAAAATATCCGAATTAACATTGAGCTTCCATTGGGTCTATTCTATGCTTATCGACCGCTAAAGTGATAAAGTGAAAAATATTATCAAACTTAGGGTAGGCTTGTATCAAAATATTAGCACTTATTGTAACAATTACACGAAGCCGGTTTTTATTGTTGCAATAAGTGCTATATTTTAACAGCACCTATCTTGCTGCTGTTAAAATATCGCACATATTGCAACAATAAAAACCGGCTTCGTGTAATTGTTACAATAAGTGCTAATATTTTGATACAAACCTACCCTAAGTTTGATACTATTTATCAATTTAGTGTTCGATAAGTATAGAATAGACCCACATGTGTGGCCGCACGTGGTGTGTCCTGTCTTGCGTTTGACATAACAACATAAATTACGTTTACATAACGAAATGAAGTGTGCCTGATTTTATTCATTATTTTAACAGACAATAATAATATGAAACAAAAATAATGTCATAGTAAATACAATCACTAACTAGTTACTTGTCTAAACGTCATCTCCAATTGGTATTTGAAGTAACAACATAATGAGAAAAAAGGCTGTATAGTGTAGCCACCATAAATAATTTGAAAAAATTTCATGCATATAACCAATAGAAAAATTCCATTTTAGAAAAAAATACGACAGTCGAAAGGACTTAAACCTGTAACCACTGGATTTGCGCCTGTGTGGTTTTTCAATTAAGTTACGGGAATCCTATTTAATTACGACGATTTTAACTAGTAGTTCTAACATGAAATGCTTTTTAAATTGCTCAATATATAGATTGTTACATTCTCTTGTGATTTATTCTTTGAATAAAAGAAGTACCTAGTTTATTGACCAATATGTACCTACATATTTTTTGGTTAACTTATTATTGTTAACACTAGCAACTGAACGTATATTATGAACCAATCAAAACAAGCGTCAACACGATCGAGTTGGTAGCTGAATCGTTTCATGTAATTGATTTTTTTTAAATTAGAAGATTGTTCACCTATATCGTTGAATCTGGTTAGGTCTGCGAGTCTGTGGTGTAATTAGGTCTTTAGAAATAGTCAAAACGCCGATTAAAAGGAAACATTTTTAAATAACATTTTATATGTTTTATAGATATTAATAAAATTGTCAGTGACTCAACGAGTTGAATGTAACATTTTGTGTTATAACGAGATTTTGCAGAGAAGAAAAATTATATTCATCGACGTAAAGTAAAGTTATACCGCCTTGAAATGCGAGCGACGTATATAATGCAATAGTATGCATGAATGCAGGTTTGCTGTCCGGTAATGATTTTGTATGGAAATTTAGCCGCCCTATTTGAATAATGTCGTGTGAAACTGCCGAGTGTCTCTCTTCAATCAAAGCTAGCCAAGTTGTACATACATATTCGTTACTGGTTTTAGGACATGAGAGCAGTAACGGGCTTAGGAAAGTGGAGGCTTGAGAAACTGACTGATTTTTAGGCCACCACGAAAAGTCTAACTACCAATAACTAAAAATAATTATAATTGAAAATAAAGACACATAATAATATTGACATCTGTTTTTTTATGTACAAATAGGTACTCTATTTAAGTGGTTATTTTATATTAAGCCCGTGTAATATTGATTGCATGTAGAGTTGGGTATTTCCCGAGAAAATCTCAATCTCGAGATTCGAGATTTCCCGAGATAATGAAATTTTGAATTCTCGAGATATCGAGAAAATTTAAAAAAAACCTGTAAAAAACGTAAAATCGGTGCATTAACAGACAAATTCCAAAAAAATATGATTATTTTATTTAAGTAAGAAGACAAAATAAATAGAAGTAGGGAAACAAAAATAATTGAAAACATTACTTATTAAAATAGAATTTCAAAAAACACAGACTGTCAATGGCTGCGTCTGACAATCGCGTACACTTTTGAGACACAAAAATCCCTGGATATTGAAAAATTGCGCTCATTTTGAGTCGACGTTGGCTTAATTATTATGATAAATGCCCCGATCAGTCTTTGAACGTTTTGTGTTTTCTGTCCAGATTTATGGAACTGTGGAATAAGTGTATGAAAGAAATTAACATTTTGCCATTTGCGCAATATATTTAAACGAATTTTTGATTGGATGACTTGAGATGATGAGCGAATGATTAAGAATCTGGCGCAATATTTTTAATTAATCAAATTATGTAATGCTATAATACTGATATAATATGAATGTCAAGTTGGCATTGCAATTACGGTGACGTCAAATTCAACCCTTCAAATGCCACCATCACATATGTCTCAAGTATTCAAACACAATGCTCGTACGCCGCACTGTATGGTTAATGAGATGTAAATTAGTATTAAGCCTCGCCACACTGGCACAGCGCGTTCGTTGCGTTATAATAACACATAACAGGGTTCAAATCCCGGGATTAAGAAGCCCCTTAACTTGTCCGTGCATCCGTTAAGTATGACTCGACAAACAAAAGGAGACCATTCAATCAATTAAAATACAGTCGAACTTAGTTATTACGTTCACGGAAATAGCGAGATCTCGGATGTAATACGGAAACATTCGTTGATATTTTAGTTTATTATTTTCTCCATATTTTTATTCACTTTAATTACTAGCTACTTCTCGGGTATACCGAGCCAAACTGTTAATGTGTCGATCATTTGAAAACAATATTTTCGACCCTTCGCAATAAAATCCGAGTGTCTAAGTACCTAATTGGTGTTTTCGCCCACAACATTGAAAAAGTATCCACACATATGGTTGAAATTGCATGTAAAAAATCCAAGCTTTGTGAAGTCAGTAGGTACTTACCAGCACCAGCGGCTCACCACTACATTACAATAAACAACTTACTTCTGTAGTTTATGAATGCCATGTATGTTTCGAGGTTTTTTTGCGATGGTTTTCAGTTTGTTTATGTTCTATGCTTAAATAATGTTATATGTTATAGAATAATGTTATATAACGAGCAAATGCAGTCGGTCCCATCTTACTCGTAATAACCAAGTTCGACTGTATTGTGTAACTTCAAGAATTCACTTATATACGACTAACAACATAAAGTAAGCAAATGTATATAATAAAAAAATAGATACCTATTTTATATTTAAATGTATTTTTTCTACTAATTATTATTTTTAAAATATATGAGATATGTTCGCTCTTCTATCCAGGGGTTTAGTTTATATGAATATTCAGTCAGTACCTTTAGATACGTACCTACGTTAGTTTCACACTCAAATAAATTTGTGCGGTCGACAAAGGTTAGATATAGACCCGTGATCTTCTGCCCGCAACTCATCACCTCAACACTCCACCGCTGCTATTTTATTTACTCGTGCTGAATTGTTGCAAGTGTGCTATTTTTTTAAGTTTTATCTTGTAACTTGGGAATCTTATGATATATCGAGATGAAACTTTAAAATGTTGGTATGAGTAATGTATTCATCTATTTCTGATGAAGATACAGAAAATAGTTTTGTGCTTTATTTTAAATACGATCAATATGATATTATGAAACTGAATTAATTCTTCTTAACGATGTTTGCTAAGCAACACTCATGTTTGGTGAATCTGCCTACACGCCCACATTTAAAATGGTTAACGTCTCTCAGTATTCACTGCCCTAATATATGCATTTGTGTTGAGTTAAATGCAATTATTATTTCATGAAAGGTTGCACATCGTTCAGATTTATGACGAAAAGACATATTATATTTAAAATACATTTATTTTTAGTTTAAATAGGTCAACTTATATAGAATTCCGGAGAGGCTACTAGCAAAGAAAACTATGTACGCATCTCATGAAGATAATAGAAGATCTTGAATTGATTTTAGGTAGACAATGTTTTAAAAATTCTTAACCGGGTCTACTTAGCTCATTCAGTGTAATTCTAAGTAAGTTTATTATTTTATATTTACATTTTTTATTAAGCTATTTTTGTTTAAATACTGATACATATTTAGTCATATTGTGGACGTCTTGAATTTATAATTTGATGATAATATGAAGATAAGACGATGCTCGGTCAAAATAATTCTACAATGCAACGGATATCTCGATATATTGTATTAAAATGCTGCTTATCAGGTGGGCAGAGGTGTGTACAACGTATGTACATACGGGTTCTAAAAATAAACGCCACCACACACTTAATTAGGTAATTGTTACAATAAGTGCTAATATTTCGATAGAAGAAAAAATGAAAAACTACCCTCGATTGGATCGGTGTCGTTATTGTAATAGGAAGAAGATGTTGTTGGTATAAATTTGGTGGAATGAATTTTATAGAACAGAAAAAATAATTAAACATGTATAGTAAAAGAAGTTTTAATTAATATAATTAAATACTTTCGTAGATAATATATATAACAATGTGCAAACCTTTCTTTTTATAACTGACAATCATTATAACATTAAATCAAGTTACTCAGTAGAATGGTATCGAAGGCATTGGTACCACATTCGAGTCATTATTAGTACCACACTGTGTGACGTGTGGTCATTTCAAGATCAGATATTTTCAATGGAAGACGTTTGTTTGTTAATGAGGTACTTGTTGTCAAGTCGTTGTTTTGTAGGGACAGTAGACGGATGGATGTAAATGTGACATTTATATGGAGGCCATTTAACCAATACTTAAGAAAGTTGATTTTAAACATTTAATTATGCTATTATAAATTTAAATAACTATAGTTTTATGTTGTATTTACACAAGTATTGATTTTTTTTATTTAGCTATAGGTACAATCCGATATCAATTTCGGTCTTATGATGAAGAGGTTCCATAACAGTTTTTTTATTTACAAAAAATGGATATTTACCACTTGTTCAACAAAGATTGTTCAAAAGTTTGCTCTGGGTCCAAAAACAATATAATATTAATGTTCCAGTTAGGAGGTACCTATACATAAGTGCTATTTATCCAAAGAAAATAGTGCAACAACTTTGTGGTTTTCATATCATTCGAAGTTAGTATGTGAGAGGATTGAAGTACCTACCTAAGTATATTAGTATATTTGATGTACGTAATATTATCACCATTATCATATTTGGCTATACGGCTGAAGGTGGCTCCCAGCATTCATAAGAGCCAAGACACACGGTACCGCAAGTAGCCGCGTTGGCGTGGATACTACTCGTAGTCCTGGGTTGGTTTGGTGAGGTCAGATGTGCATTGACATTGTGCAAAGACCGACCTAGTATCCGCATCAACTCGGAGCGAATGTGACAACTTGCGAAAATCCAAGATAAATTTGGCCATCAATGTCTTGAAGATTCAACTTCTCATCGCCTTTTAGGGCTTTCGCAAAATACTTGCTCACCGTTTTCCATTGCACGTGTTGTGCTCACCGAAATCATCAAATCGGCATATAGATATTAAGCTTTCATTGTAATATTCACTGTTGTTATTATTTACATCTTTTATTGAGAGGCTTAATCGAAAGTTTAATCTTTTGAATATTTTTTCTCTGTAAGGAATACTTATCTTTTTAAGTATCCCGAAAGTTTGGCCTTCACTTTGTACATCTGTGCCTTTATGTATTGGATGATTGTATGTTTTCCATCTACCTTTCCATGGCTATGTTATATTTAAATAAGAAAGGTAGTTTTACTTGCCCTCAATAGGGAAGTCTACATTTAAAATAAGACACGAATTTTCAAATGAGAAAATCTCTTCATTATTTATTACTGTCACTGTCCACAATGCATTTTTTTTGTTTTTTTTTTCATGGCAAGTCGTCACATTAAGAATTCACCGCGCACCTGTGGTTTGAAATTTCAAGATGGCGCCCACTAATGGACGCAGGGGGATGAAAAATAAGGGGGGCTTCCGTAAAAGAAAAAGGGGGGCAGGGAAAAACTCTCGTTGATGATGCCGTCGAATATAAAAGTTATGCCAATTTCATGAAGAGGCGAGTCAACTTTTGTTTTTTTAGTAAACACAGATCGACCACAGAAAACAAATTACAAATATTTTCTGTAATTACTATTTACCTATACATGAGTAAATAATATTTAGTCAAAATGATCGCCGAGTCTGATGTGAATTAATAAGAAGAAAAAAACCAGAAGTTTTTATACTTTCTTAAATTAAAATAAAAAGATTTCTGTGTAGTTTGAAAATACATGTTTTGATTGAAATCTTATTCGTGATTTAGTGGAATAGTTGAAACTAATATTAAATCTGTATTGCAGGTTTTTAATGCCATAGGATATCAGCAGTACTCTGGATTCGATATATGTCGGCTAATTGTTGAAATGACATTGGGTTAAGCATGCCGTTCGCTGTCTGGGAACGTTTAGGTTTAGAACAATATGGGTATATTATTGTGGGTAAACAAAACCAATGGACTGGTCGAAAACTTCGAAGGTTGATTAAGGTTAGCGAAAATACGAGGTAGCAGTAAACCTATGAGCGATCAGATCCAACTGACTTTCTCTTAGGTATGCTTACATACTGCATTCTGCAATTTAGGAGAGATCTTTATTTAGCTACGTATTTTTTTCGACTTATACGAGGTATAGATGAGAACTCTGCCATTCTGGGCAGTGTTGACCTGTGTGTCCCTGATAACAATTTTAGAAATAGAGAGCATCAGCTGTTTATTCTCCCAAGGTGCAGAACCAACCTGCCACTGGTAATGCCAATTGGGAGGGCGATAACTATGTTCAACCAAATTTTTTCGGGTGTTGATATATTCCACTTGCGTGAGAGTGACTTTAGGTGGACGCTATTTTATAAATTCTTAAAATAGGGTCTCTTTAGCAAACGAGGTGTACTTATTTGAACTTATATAGATGTATAATTGTATTTTCACTGCTTTTGTTCATTGTATGTTCATTTTCTTTTTATATTTTCATTGTTATCGTTTTTATTACTTTTATTCTTTATAATAATATTTAATCTCATGTTGTGAAC
This sequence comes from Rhyacophila brunnea, assembly GCF_057557595.1. Classification (NCBI taxonomy): domain Eukaryota; kingdom Metazoa; phylum Arthropoda; class Insecta; order Trichoptera; family Rhyacophilidae; genus Rhyacophila; species Rhyacophila brunnea. The sequence continues at coordinate 46,311,659 of NW_028233361.1, read as the reverse complement.
GTCTTAAACTTATAATTTTTAATGTCCAAAATATGTTTAAAAAAAATGAAATTGAAATCATGCAGTGGCTTTTGTTTAGAAGTAGATCAACCCTGCCTAAATATGATCATTCATATAATAATTATTAAAAACAAAGCGAAACACATTATAAAGGATTATCTCTAAAGCTGTTTCGTTTTATATACCTACTTATGTATTTTACATAAAAATAATAACTACATTCCTAGATCTTCAGATTTATTTTTTAATAAAACTTTGATTTATACATAGATTGTCCCTATTATTTTAGAAACAGGTTACAGATGGTCAAACAAACGACGGTATTATATTATAAATTTTATCTAACGATTTTTTTTCAATAACACCCTTCGAAAATATTATGAATTGGCGTCGCCAGTTTTTCACACCCTTAAAATGATCGCCCTCGCAAAAAGTGCTCGCGTAAAAAATAATCATCCGTGCCCCTAATTAAAAATGCTCTCAACAAACCGTAACGAAATTGCAAGCGAGCACCCCCGATACTGGCCGGTTTACTCCGGTTTACCCCATGTTCTTATGTTGCCAGTAATGGAAATGCATTATACTTTGCTAATGACAGATTTTACGTAACATAATGACGTTTTTAAAAATAATGGATTTTTAAAACTCTTGCAAATATTGTTTTGTAATTCAAAGATTAATTGAAAATATATAAAAAAAACTTGCTGGGACAATAATTGGAGTATTAGCCTTGGTCGATTGCTTAGACTTCAGTTTTGTTCTTGTAGTTTGCATATATCTTGGGACCCAAGTATTTTACTCAACCATCAAACACCGAAATATTTTCAGTGTTTCTTGCATATTTTTAAATATAATACGAAATTATTTATATGATATTTTTTCCCTAAATATTTCTCGTTAAGGTAATAATACATATACACTATAACTATTATATTTTTATATTGAATAAATGTCCAATCCTTTAATTTAGTCTAAGTGCGACATTATTGTTGTATAATGAATGCACTAAGACAGGGTTACATGTAAATTGTATGTAAACATTTCACCGCGGCACAGTTTGCCGTGAGCTTTCTGTCAGAAAGAGATGACCGTATACTACACGGTATACGTATAATATGAACGTTAATTCAATTTTCATAGCTGATTTTGGCAAAATTCGTGAATTTAAGAATGAAAAACTAATCTAACCTTACAAATAATCCAGTATATCGGCTTTTTTCATTTTTTTTTGCTGCTGGCTTCTTGTAAACTGGAAAGAACCGTGTTTTATTTAGACATGAATTTTATGTCAGTAGTATATGACCCAAAGAGGTTGGACGGTCTTTAATATAGGGTGATATATACAACATTTCACGGTGAAGTATGATACGGTGAACTGCATACGTACAAGTTTCCGGAGATGCTAAGACAGTGAGTCTATCTTTCTTAGATCACATGTTAATTAATACCAACAACAACATGAGAATCGAGATTGAAAGAAGGATTACACTTTCTGTTAAAAGGTTATATAATGATCACTATTGATATATCAGATTCCATAAAAATAAGAAAATCCGTCCTGAAAGATTTGTAAGAACTAATCAATTGTTGGAAGAGAGCGGAAGACTGAACGGATGTGAGGAATCTACTTGAGGTAGTCAAGGCTCACTCGGGCTGTAGACTCAGAAAAGAGAAAGGAGCATTATTGAATTTGGATACATGTGTAGGGATTGCAATACCGGCATTTCAAAATTTTTCCATACTGAAGTACTAGTTTTAAAAATCAGACAGTATCGATATATTCTTTATTGAAAATTGAAACAAAATGTATTAATTACCATAAAAGGTTGAATATGAAAAACATCAGCATCTCTACCATATTTTATCTTTACTTATTTTTAAAAGTTTACATGTTTTAAAGAGATTTTTATATCTATATTTATTGGTAGATAACTCTTTTTTTCCATAATATATTTCCATAATTTCCTACCACCGGTATTCAATAGGAAATACCGAAATATCGGTATTGGTATTTTCATTTAGTATTGATCTATATTGATGATCGATGAAAATTTCATTTGGCGTGAATGATTTTTGCCATTTATAAATCGGACCTATGGTTTCAGTCAAATTTTCGTCGAATCAATTACTATTCGCTGCTTATTTTATCAGATAAGCATTATATTATATTATATAGAGTTTTTGTTTAGTTGATATTATAAAAACATCTTATAATTATTTATTCGCATTTCGGTCACTGCAGAATATCTGTGTTCGTTTCCATAATATCGCATTCCGCACCCCCCTTATTTCTTTCGTTACGAGTCGCGTGGGGGAAGAAAAAACACATAAAAAATTAAATTGCAGCAGTGCGCTTACCCCGCGGCTGCCCTACCCCCGCCTACCCCAAGAGAGGGTGGTATTATTTGCGCAATTGCTACTGATGTAAGATTGCATTTTTTTGTATTCTTGGACGCAGAAATGAATGATGAATAAAAAATATATGCTACAACTGGCCATAACCGGGTAAAGCTTTTTTCATCGTTATTAAGACTTTATTCATTGATAAGAGCTTTATTAGATGATTTTCGTACATACGGTAACTAACGAAATAAATATAATTTGTAGTACTTAAGGCTCATGCCTATTTGATGATAATAATATTATGTAGATATAATCCGCATCATTAAAAATATTAATCTAATTGTTTGCCATGTTTTAGAAAATGAATGATGTGGGTTCAAGTCACACTAGGTCAATTTTTTTTCTATGTTTTTTTCTAATAAATAGTTATCTATGTTTCTGAGGTTTTTCAAAATTATGTTTTTTTCTTCTTAATGTTTCACAGATAGTTTTTATGGCATAAATGGTATGTATTTGTTATTAACAGACTCACAAGGTTAGTTGGGTCTGAAAGATATTAATTATTTAGATAAGTACCTACATACTTAATTAATTGTTTTTGACAAAGTCATGTTTGAAAGACATCGTTGATATTTTGTAAGCATATATACATGAACTAAGTATGTTATTAACATATTAAAAATGGAAACTTCAAACAAAATTAAATCGTTTAAATGAGTAAAGTGGGGACATGTTAGAATCCATAAAAATATTCCTTCGCTCAAACAAAAATATCACAAATCTTTACGCGCTGGATTGCGTCAAAGTAACATTTCTTTCCGCAAAATGTCAGTTTAATCCGCGAAGCAAAATCAAAGTCGAGCGCCAGAATAATAATGACTCAAGTCGAATATTTATTTGCCTCGCGAGATCCCTTATGTATGCGAGGACGTTCGCCGATGCTTTTACATATTCAATATTCTCCCCGCGTTTGCCCAAAAATCGTTATTTTTTTTTACTTTTAAGCTTCTTCCCCCACGGCCCACATTGCCCCCACCTCCTCTATTCGACACCCTCATTCTTCGCGGTCTTTTCTCCGGGGAGGTTGCTATGGACAGTAACGTGCATCTAATTAAAACTAATAATTCAAATTGTCATAAGTATTAGAGAAAAAAGAACAACTACAATTTGTTTAGAATATTTAGATCAACAATATATAGCTAACATCAATGCTTCAATGAGAAATTAGAAACCTCATTGTGAGGTTACCAGTGAACAAAAAAAATACGAATAACCAAAAAAATAACGTAAAAATAGGCTGTTATTTTATTTTAAATTTACAAATATTGCTTCTTATACACAAAATATAATATTTTCTATGATTATTGATTCAATCATACTTAATAATTGTCTTGATACCGTTATCAATTTCTGTATTTTCCTAACACTATTTATTTTTACTAGGGATTTTGCGAATTGCTTAGTTTATTTATCTATTTAAAAAAAAGACACATTGAGCACATAACAAATTATTAATTCAAGACGTTCACAACATGACATTTAGAATAAAAAAGTACACGTAAATCAACTAGAGAAAAAAACAAAGGAAAAAATAATTTTACACAAAAGAAATAAAATAAAAAAACAACAATAATTTAAAAAAAATACAAATTAAACAATAAAATAGAATTTAAAAAACAGAATACATAATGCATCGTTAAAAATGTCTACATCTCTAGGGAGTGTATTTTCCAGCCGCACAGCCTTCGCTATTGGTGCCTGACACAAGGAAACAGCTTTCACCCAAAATAGGTCATTATTTAACAAAGATTAATAAAAATATATTTTTTTGCCACACAAAAGGATTCGAACCGGCATTCACAGCTTCAGAAAAGATCACTGCATAAACTAATCCAGGATATTTTAGATATCAAAAAAATACAATTTACTTAGTAGGTAATGCAATCATTAATAAGTTTTTTTGACGATTTTATTTCAAAGTATAAACATTAGCAGAGTAAATATCTCTAATATACTTACATCACTCTTGGATGCATAATAATCGTGGCCAGGATTTCGTTGTTTGGTATCGTCATAGATATTTTGAATAAGTGTAATATGCCAAAGTGTAATCTTTGATACAACTATTATTTTATTTTATTTCACTATTCTACGCTACTGTTTTAAAGACTTGAAATAGGGAGAGTGGGGAACACCCTCATTTTCTTTCTCGGTCGACACAAATTTGACGTTACGAGTGCAAAAGTATGTTTAGGAGAAAAATATGTACGCACTGCTTTTACAAACATAAAATTTCTGAAAAAAAAGAAATGTACAGATTAGATTATTCAACGATAAAAACGTGCGTATACATAATCGAGCTGTAGCATTCGTGTGATTGCTAAGCGTCTTTCATATCTATATTCGATATTCAAATCAGGAATTTGTAATTATTATTACTAAAAAATGCAACTAGAATAATACTGACACAACCCACATTATACTTTTCAATTATAAATACACAACAAGGTGAAAACATACTATTTTATTTAATTTTTTGAAAATAAAACATACTTTTTTATTTTCATCCTTTTAAATTAGGTATATAGTTATAAGTACCTATACTTTTGAAGATCAAGTGAAAAATTGGTCCTTATGTGTTATTTTTTACATATGTCGCATTCATGGGTTAATATTTTTATTGCTATTTTTTTCATTATTTTATTTTATACTTTACAACGTTTTTCTTAGCTCGTATTCTTATTTGTCCGGTGGTTCTTTGTCCTGTACAAATGTTGCAATCGATTTTTAACTAACTTCCCGACTAGCTAGACATTTAAAACTTTTAGAATATATCAGAGCACGATGCCAATGCATTTTTTAAATACTGTTTAAAAGCCATCTTTCATTCAGTTAATTCTGTTTTGTATGAAAAGTTATTTCGACACCATTATTGGTTGCTAGGGGTCTGGGTTCCAAGCAACTAAATCATTAATATATACGTGCGTTACTATGGAAATCAATATGACACGTCAAGTACAAATTTTTTTGATCGTTTAAGCTAGTCAAGTCAAGTTTATATGGTTCAACAGAGAATTTAAAAACGTTGTATATAAAAAGTTCTTTTTATCTTTTAACTGTTTAAGTTTAATTAGTTGAGTATAATTCTTAAGTTTTTTTAGTATCACATTATTTATAAATGCATAAAATGATATGATTCGATGTCTATTCATACATCTTTATCTATATTTTCTAAATGGCATTAACAACTGATTTTCATATGTAAAATAGAATCAAGAAAATGATTCATCATTTTCAAAAAATCACATTTAAAATTGAGCAAAATTGTATAGTCATTGGAATGCAGACCATTATATATACATATATAATATAGATTTTTAGAGGATAGGTATTTGAAACAGTAAACTTTTATGTATAAAATTAAATCAAAAATACTCTAATTGAAAAATTGATACCTATTTAGATTTCTTACATTTCATCTGTAAAATATAACTTATTCCATTCGAATAACGACTAAAATTATTACGTGAAAGTGTAACCACGCATGAAAACTCACAAAACAAATTTAAAAATAACAACATATGTATCTGGTTATTATATTTTTAAAAAGTTGAGATAGTCTGGTTATATAGAGCCATATATTCACCATAATTGAAAAAGTTCAGACAATGGACGTTCGCCATCATTTATTGAGACGTTGCTAGAAATGATCCATTCAATTTTCCTCAATCTTTCGACACCTAATAGCGACGAATGCTATTTTTTTCATTTATTACATCAAGAAAATATTAGATCGACGTGGATTTTTCGCTTAACGAAGCAAGTGGGGTTCTCAATGGGGACTGGGGGTGGTTATTTTTTAAGGGTGCGAGGCTATTGCACCCTCCCACCCCCACCCTTCTTATACTGCGTGACGGATGGCGGAGAAAACTTTAATTATTAACGCATATCTCTTTGGCATTCCTTCGTTACAAATGGTATTTAAATAAATTCCCATAATGTATTTTGCCGTATCTTTCCTTATAAATCAAACGCTGTGTGTTGATCTAAAAAATAAAATTATGAATCTGTTGAATTATTTTCACTGTACTTACAGTGTATACTGCGCATCATTCATTGAATACGGCCTCAAAGTCTCTTTTTTATGTTTTCATTTCGAAGATAAATAATCAGCTTTTTAGTCTCCTCACTCCAATTACTAAGTGCGTATGTTATTTATATACTAAACTAATTAATTCTAATTTAATCAGCCAATTTGGATTTTATAAGTAGGACTCTGAAATAGATACCTACCGTAGTTTTGGCTCAAAATCGGACCTTGCAGAGACAACGGCTTTGGTATTGGGCGGGCAGACGCATGAGAGTCTTGGATTAGGGATTGCAATACCGGTGTTCTAAAAACCGGGATTCTGGTATTTTTAATATTAAGAGAGCAGATTAATTGAATAAAAACTACCTATATGTAAATTGACTGAATGCCATTCGACAAAAGTTAAATAATAACCAACCAATTCATCACATATATTTTATTTTGAGTGGTAAGCTCTCGACTTTGGTTTTTGACTGAATTTGGCATGAGCTAAAAAAAGCCAAAAAAAAGGATTTATGACAATCGAAAAAAATCACCAGATCACTTCTTTTTGTAATTAGAAGAATATTGTTGAACTCTTTTAAATATTAATGAGTGAGTGAGTCGATTTACATTAAAAAAAAATATATATATATATATTTGTATATTATACTCCGAAGGCTGCAAACACACAGAATACTATGCGAAATAGAACTCACTGATTGGATAGAAAAGTCTTTATGACAGAACTCACATTATTCATTGAAAAATTTGAGTAATAATACCAACAGTCAACTTTTTCAACAATTTTCACATAGTTTAAAGTTTCTTTTGATAGCCAACTATTTTTCTTTACATAGATTTATGCCTTTAGAAGCACTTGGTAGGTATATTTAACTCAAAAATGACAAAATTGAAAAATATGAGTTATGAGTCTAAGCAACTCAAATATTGAAAATCTACTGAACTAACGAATGGTATTACAGTATTTAAAAAATATCTTTTACTGTACGTTGTTAATGAAAATATTTTAGGTACTCCTAGGAAAAAGCTGTGATTTTATTGCAACTGTTTTACTTTGTTTCACATTAAAACACACGAAAATAAATTTAGGATAAAGTAACGGCCTGTCATTGTCATTTGTTGGAAAATTGTATAATATAGTTATTGGTACTGTACTAAAATAAGGATCGAGGAAAATAATGAAAGATTTTTTCGCGTGTCTTGAAAAAAATGGTTTTTGGATTTAACTGACAGATAGGTCTAGATTTGTTCATTAAATTAATTAAGAGTGAAGATTTGGGAGTGTCGAAAGGAAAAGTACTTATACGTAAATTGGATTTAAGATTAGAGGTCGGATCGCCACGACCATTAGCGACTAGCGTTACTAAAACACTCCCCTGCTTAAAAGAAAATCGAAAAACCGAATGAAAAAAAAATACACATCCCGCCGATCCATATTTCGCTCGAACCCGCGGGGTGAATTTTTTCCCCTCTCGCTATCTTACTCGCTTGACGGATTTTAATAGCCATCCCAGGGGGTTGTTAGAAACCAGAGTGGGTGGCTTAACCCCTATGGGTGAGTTAGCCCCCGTCTCCCCACACCCCTGAGGTGGGTTTTCTCCGGTTTATTCGGGTGGGTGTGTGGTACGGGGTTTCAGATTGCCGCGGGCTGGAAAAATGAGGGATGAAAGAAATATAACTTAAGACGTGGATGGTTTATATGTACACACAGATCCGCGGGTGGGTAGACTGGGGAGGGTTTGGTCTTTGGGGTAATAATAGTTGGCGGGCGCGCCCGGATTATTGCATAACTGAATTAGTTAAAATATTCGTCTCTTGTTTTGAGCGAATATAAAATATAAAATTTTATAACTCTGGATTATAATATGTAAATAAAAACAATAAATTAATTATCATCAAGAGCTAGCTGTATTTATTACCACAAGCCAATGCTATATACTCTAAACCTGTACATATAACTACTGCGAAAATAATAAATGAACAATATCCTATACCTATATACCTATAATTTATTTACTTATTTTTTACACATTGTTACAAGGCTTATCGTTGATTATATTCGGAAAAATGACAATAACCAACCAACTGCAACCTCTTGGTGCCCGCTTTCGAAGCCGTCGGTTCACATTTTGTTTATTCAATGTGTGTTCGAATCCAGTGTGGTAACCTCTCGAGAGGCTGTTAAAATCCACATCGGATTGTCGAGCCGAAGAAAAAAATGATTTTCACCTTCTCAAATAGTTTATAAAAAAAAATAAGAAAATTTATTGGTGATCGAATTTATAAAAGTGCCTACATACGTCGCTTGGATAGTATAAAAAAATATATTGGCTTATTAATGTGCATGTACGGAGATGTTAAGCATTTAAATCTCTAGATAAGTATAAACATACATCGTAGAGGGCATCCCGCGTAATACATCCGAGTGAGGTGGGGTAACCGGAGCGGGGAAGGGGCGAACCCGCGCATTCTTTTTATCGCAAAACGAGATAGGCAAGGCGCTCGTTAATTCTGACGTTTATACATCACATGTCTGGCGCGTGAGCCGACGGTAATGTGGAGAGGTGCCGGTTGAAAAAAAATTGAAGAAACAGCGGTTTTGTTTTGTTCATATTATGTGAGATTTTTTTTATTTATTAATATATTAATTTTATTTATCTACTTAATGGAACAAGTCTGGTAGACAATAGGAAACATATTACTGTTTGTAATGCAAGACTTTAAAAGTTCTGGATTTAGTTATTGTTATTACCTATACGACATGGAATCCATTAGTAACTTTTTTAAGTGTTTCTTTCTTAAATTTGAAATACACGTCCTTACTTATCAATCATAATTACAAAATAAAAAGAACTTTTTATATACAACGTTTTTAAATTTTCTGTTGAATCATATAAACTTGACTTGACTAGCTTCAACGATCAAAAAAAAATGTATTTGATGGAAATAATACTGAAATGTCATTTTGACACTCATATTGATTTCCATAGTAACGCACGTATATATTAATAATTTCCTAGCAACCAATAATAGTGGATTGGATTACGGATTTCTTCCGAAATATCTTTTCATACAAAACAGAATTAGCTGAAAATGAATTTAATTCTACTTAAAGATGGCTAAAAGTATATTAAAAATGCATTGGCATCGTGTTCTGATATATTGTAAAAGTTTCAAATGTCTAGCTAGTCGGGAAGTTAATTAAATTGATTGCAAGATTTGTACCGGACAAATAAGAATACGACCTAATAAAAACGTTGTAAAATGTATGTTGATAGTTGTTAAGGTATGTTCAATAATTTAACATTCTAAAAATAAAAATGTTTCAATATATTTTTCAATTATAATTGTTATTAATTGTGGCTCAAGAGCACAAATAATGTAAGTACACTGATAACCAATTTGTCTATAGCATTAGCCATATTATGTGTTTATAAAATATCTAGGTACATGCAAATACGGCTGTTTTCGTATAATATTACTGGAGTGACATGTGATGGCCTGGAACCTAGAGGAGAGTGATGAAGATCAGGAGTCAGTGTTCAGTGTAGGTCAGTCAAATTGTCGTGGAAATTCCGAAGTAAATTTATGAAGTGGCATCGAAAAAAGAAGAAGTTGTGAAAGACGCACATATATAAAATCTTGGACCAGGATTTGAATAAAAACTTTCACTTTACAGGTCAATGAAATCCTCATATGTTTAAAGTGTTGCAAATTCCGTCATGAAAAGTATGTTCCTGAATCAAGCTCTATCTATAATATATATATATATATTATATAAAATATGTTTTTTAAATTTTGAATTTTTGAGTTTGAATATTTTCGATTCGATTCGACTTTGTTTGAATTTTACTGCTGTCAGAATTATTTTCATTTTGTTATATTGTACGTCTAGATACAGTTGTTTTGATATTAATTGTGTAATAATTATTATTGTTTTGTTAAGTTTAACAAACATATATTACTTTAATAAAACTTTAGCTAGTTTTCAATAAAATACTGCGATATCATTAAAACCTTTAATACGTTATTAAAGTATTGAATAAAAAATAAATCATTTTTGCACTTGATGTCAATTTTCATATACATAACTTCCTACCCAATTTTTTTTTTAATTTCAATTATTTGCTTGAGTTTTAATCGTTCATATGGATATTAGGTACGTACAACTTATCGTTAGATATTTATTTCAACTAATTAAAATTAATTATTTTTATCCAATTAAGTAGAAACATGAAACTTAAGTTGAGGACCGTCAGTACTTTTTAATTTCAATTATTATACTCGTATAAGATAACAATTTCAAGTTTATTCAATCGTAACAAAAAATTTAATTAAAAATCTAGAAACAATGAATATTAAATAAATTTAATGTCTAGATTACAAGGAAAATGGGTCTTTTGAACTGCCTTGGGTTTATTTTATTTTATTTTTTCTGACGATAATTGAAATTTTTCAATCAGATTAAGGGGCGCCGTAATAAAGAAACAATTGGCGGAATAAATCAACTTTGAAATTAAAAGGAAAGCGAATTTTCTTTCATACTATTTGCAGCCGAATTTTCTTGAGAATCAAAAGGAGAAAAAATCACCATCCAACGTATAAAAAGAGGAGGGACTTATCCAGTGTTTAGTTAGCTGGAGTGAGAAAGAAAGCATTTGATTGCTTTTTACTCATACCTTAAAAATAATCTACATTTTTTTTATCTCCGCGTGGATTTTTCTCTCGATTCGTGAAAAGGACTTATTATCATTTAACGGCAGGGGAGGATTAGGGTATAAAACCGGATTTTAATTAAAGCAAACAATTAAATCCGGTAGGCGGAAAAAAGATAGATTAACATTTGTAATTTAGGGGAGATTGGTGTTGGTTTAATTACGCGTTTTTAATCGCAGCTTAAAGCTCTTTGGGCAGGAAGTCGGTCGAGCTTTATTTGTTTGAGATTTTTTTCGTGCCTTGACTTTTCATGGGGATGAATAAATTTTACAACTTTCCACTGGAATTTTAATTCGAATCATTTTTGTTTAATCTCTATTTCGTCAATAAAACAGAGAATAATTTTATGGACATTTTTCGTCTTGATTTGACTAACACGATATACCTACTGTGCCAACCTGTACAGTGTATCAAGTATTTATACATATATAATATATTTTATTTAAGTATACTTATACATAAATAATTATAATATGTTCTCTTCTCTATCATCACTAGCATACTTGAAAATTGTGATAACTCTGGTGTACTGCCTGATTCTAATTTATCTTTTTACATATCTAAGTATATTTCTATATTGTCTGCGGGAATTGTACCTACATGCTAAGAATTTTCCAGTAAAATTATTTATCCACTTTCTTCACTTAAAAACTTAACTTTTCGAACTTTATATATATATTTTTTTAAAGTATTTGCTAATTGTTAAACTATTCTTAATTTAAAATCGTTATCAATATTGTCATTTAAAAAATATATAACTCCTTCTGGTAATGTTCAAACAATTTCGTTTGAATTTGGAAGAGTATTTCATGAAAAGCCTTATTAAAACGTTTTTATTACGTCATATTCTTGTTTGTCCTGTGGTTGTTTATCCAGTACAAATCTTGCAATCGATTTTTAACTAACTTCCCGACTAGCTAGACATTTGAAACTTTTAGAATATATCAGAACACGATGTCAATGCATTCTTTTAATACTTTTAGCCATCTTTAAGAAGCATTGAATTCATTTTCAGTTAATTCTGTTTCATATGAAAAGTCATTTCGGAAGAAATCCGTAATCCAATCCACTATTATTGGTTGCTAAGGGGGTGGTCCTAGCAACTAAATTATTAATATATAAAACATACATAATTTTGAAAAACACTTTCTGAGAGAATATATTATAACCAACAGAAAAAAATCTTTTTTGAAAAAAAGTAAGCCAACCCGACGGGGAATTGAACCTCGTATCTCCCAGGTTTACGCCCTATCCGTGCATTACCACTATGCTACGAGGTGACATACTAATTGCGACAAATTTTAACTATTGATCAATTTTAATACCTACTCATCAGTGCTCTTCCAAATCCAATATTAATATATACGTGCGTTACTATGGAAATTAATATGAAATGTCAAAATGACATTTCAGTATTATTTCTATGAAAAACAAATATTTTTGATGGCTAGTCAAGTCAAGTTTATATGATTCAACAGAAAATTTAAAAACGTTGTACATAAAAAGTTCTTTTTATCTTGTAATTATTTTTATTCATTCGGTGGGAGTTCACTTTTAATATTATGAATATGTCTTATAATGTAATAAAATTAAAATTAAAATATAATATTATGAATATATATGCCGGTAGTGCATAAAAATACCTAAGTAGCTCTCAGAAAGCAAAACAGAATGATTAGTTGAGTAGACACCGTATAGTGATAGTCTAATAGTATAAACGCCCTGGGGCCTAGATAATAAATTTTAAATACGATAAATCTATCAAGCTAATGTGACCCAGCACCAAAACGACATGCACAAATACTCCATTAAAAACGATGTGTGGTAATTAGGCAATTGCGAGGAGCGCTATCAAAATCCCTCCCAGTGCCCCGGACACGTGGTCTCGCGGGGCAGGAAGACGGGACCAGTAATTCACACGTGGGTGTAGGATGTGACGTCACGGCGATTTAGGATGGAATTAAAACGATCAGTGTTTCTCTCTAACTAGCGGGACTTAATTGAGATTGCGAGTGGTGTAATGTGCGACAAGGTTGCCTCTACGTATTTTTTAAATACTCAACTAAATTACAATATCTACCATATATAATAATCTCCGCTACATTGACTTGGCTTCTGCTAGTCTTGTGACTACTTTGTTTACCCACCACCACCCGTCATGTATGTACAGCCGTGGATATGCAGGGCCACCTTCCATGACGCTATAAACGTGTCTGAAAGAAGTGATTTTAAGTGCTCATTCCGTCCCGAAACGGAGCCGCACGGGACGGATGCTAAAACTGCTTTATATTAAATGGCTATATAGGGAAGTGATGAGTTTTATACGAAAAACTACGAACACTCAAACAATTCAGTGATACTATTGGATCCATGTAATTAAACCACGATGTACCTACATTTTGGGAACTGTTAATTTAAAGTGTTATTTCAAATTCCGGTAGTATTAGTGACGCATATTTCATAGTTTAAAATCAAACTGGATATGTCGCTCGGTGAATGGACAACCGCTGGATAAATGTCGTCATACAGTGATACCCAAGGGGTGTTAAATGTCCACAGGGACGCCCTAAAATCCGATGGATAGACGAACTCATAGAGTTCGATGGGTGTACGTGGCAGCAAAGCACTAAAGACCGAGTGGAGGGAGCTAAGGGAGGCCTTCATCCAACAGTCGATTGACCGCGGCTGGTGATGATGATGAATATTAAGTATGATGGTTTCTGGATGAAGCAGTGTCTCAACAGTTTTAATGTATATACTTGCAGTTGCCAATAATTTAATTCTCATTTAGTGCTAACACCGCGACTGGCGCGTTTGGAGCTTAACGTGTTATTTAAATGTGGTTATTAAAGGGTAATTAAAAGGTTAGCAGTGATTGTGTTAAAAATATATACTTACCTACTGTTATAATAAATTATTTATCATAAAAAACATAAGATGTGAAATAAAATAAGTATAGATGAATAAACAAGATAGATATGATGGTGGCGGTGATCGGACAAAACGGAAAAAGACAAAACAAAACATGACAAAACAGAACAGTGACAAAACAGAACATGACCAAACAGAACAGCCAGGGGGAAAATGAAACATTAATTTTTGTGGAATCTATTTAGGTTATGTTAGGTTAGCTTAGGTTAATTTAGGTTAGGTCATTATTTCGTTGTACCTAGTCACCCAATCATTTGAACATATTATATTGTTTAAGATGAGATATCCTAAGCTTGCCGACAAAGTCCCATTTATTTGAGGCTTTCTAGCGATTAGGAATGCAGAAATTAGGTATATAATTTGATTTATTATGGCGTATTGAAAATCTGTGCTATTAAAAATCTATCAACATAATAGAGATAGGACAATTTCAATATTAAATTTATATTTTTCCTGAAAGGTCATAGTTATATTTATCGTTATTCTGTTTTGTCACTGTTCTGTTTTGTCATGCAACCGATGGTGGCATGACCCTGTTGTAACAGTCGACATCAACACTTACAGGAAATTAGACGGTCGGAAATTATCGCGAGAGGAATGCTCTTAACTAACATATAAACACTATCATAATAATGATAATAGAGCAACTGTCACACTCATAATCGTCGAGACTTTTATACATTATGACAAGTGACTTATCTAGCTAATATTTTATATGAAGATTAGTCTTAATTTCTTAATAAGCTCGGTATGAGGCAATTTAAATTGCTGAAATAATTATGCAAATTTTACACATTCGATTCTTTTAGAAAAGTTTATGTAATTTACATAAATTTGTAACTTGTTTTTTACATTGAAATTATGGTAATATCTTACGAGTACACGTTGAGATATTATTTGTAATTAGGAAATTTATAATTAACAATTCTGTGTAAATTAACTTAACTTAATAATACCTACTTTGATTTAAAATACAAAAGCCAATTGCCAATAGTAGGTGCTTAAGGCTATAACTCAGCTGAGGCATGGTCTAAAAAGCTCGTGACTAGGCGATGCGCGGATTGCGGGTCGCGGGTGCAAATGACGCGAACTGAACGAAATATAATTTGTCATAAAAATTCAACATGCGTCCTTTTTATGTTATGTTTATTATTATAATTGTAATAATAATACTATAT
Organism: Rhyacophila brunnea; assembly: GCF_057557595.1. Lineage (NCBI taxonomy): Eukaryota > Metazoa > Arthropoda > Insecta > Trichoptera > Rhyacophilidae > Rhyacophila > Rhyacophila brunnea. The sequence goes on along the minus strand of NW_028233361.1, from coordinate 46,296,398 downwards.
TCATTGACATGTTTTCTTTTTCAAGTACATGCGGAACGTTTTTAAGTCATCTTTACATGATTTAAGAATATATTCATTCGACTCCATCACAAAAGAAATTGACGTGCAAACAGGTTGACTAACCCTCTCCGAACGCGCCTCAGCGCGGCCGAAATTTCGTTCCACATAGTGTTGAAAATTATTTGCCGTTTCACTTATGTACGCTCTTAACTCAATTTAAAAAGCGTTTCAGAGAGTATTGTAAGAACCATTAGTTAAAACTCAATTAGACAATATGCCTATAGCATAATGGTCACTGCGCGTGTGTGTAAATCCCGAGAGACGCAGGTTCGAGTCCTACTGGGTGTCGTATTTTTTTCAAAAAGATTTTTTCTATTGGTTATATATTATATTTCTCAAAAATATTTTAGAATTATGTATGCTTAATAATATCTATATTTAGATGACGCAGAGTGCAATAAAAGACCTCATTTATGAAGATTACGCATTCAAAATTAAGCATAAGTATAATATAATATAATATATTTGAATATTCTTTTAAGGGGGGACATGCTCAGCGTAGGTCAAAATGAAGCTTTTGTTATATTTTCAAAGCATGATCCTGGACATTGGGGGTCAAAACTCAAAATCAGTCAATGCAACTAGTCTCTACGCATACCTACGAATCCACCGCTGCGTTTAAAATTGTAATGCATTTCCACTTCATGATTGAGGATCTATTCAAAACTGAAATGCAGTGCATATCTGGCCCCAGTTCTAATAACATTGATAACAGTAGATTTTAGTAGATGCACACATCATGATAGTTACATAAGCCAGTTAGTGGGTCAAGCTATTACGTGTGTACGGTAACTTAAGCTAATCCTCATTACTGCAATAAGCACAGTGTATCTTAATAGGGATACACTTGATTAAAACTAATTGCAGCAAATTTCGCTATCAAGATGTAAGGATGTATTTTTTGTACTAACTACTGTGATAACCATTAGGTTAAACAAGACACATTTCGTAATATTATATACTAAATATCCTGTATATCTATTACACATTTTTTTTGTAACTTTCATAAATACATAATATTACAAAATAGTTTGAATTATAACTGTATACAATTTTATATACCGTTTAAAGTAGCTACTATAATTTACTTTACTGACGATTGCTTAGCATGTTTAGTGTATTTGCCACAGAACAATTATTTCTGAGTTCCCTGGTATTTGAATTAGTAGCCATATAATATATAGGTGTTTATAAACTTTGTTTTTTAGCCGCTGTCTTTGGCCTATTTTGACATTATATAATATATATTATTCAATATTGTAAACCTACCTAGTATGATATAAGCGATATTTTTCACTTGTTCATCCAAGTATTATGAATAATTATAGGTATGTGTAGGTATTTAAATGGTAATCTTTGAAAAATCATAATTGATACGGTGTCTTTCTCCCTGTACAAGTAGCTACAATTGTATTAAAATCTCAGTGGTATGGTTTTAGTCAGGGAACAAAGAATTAATGGGAACTGAAATATCATAACACGTGTAAAAAATGCGTCATTCTGAGCTTGTCCATCATTCTGATAACTGTTCTCGGTTTACGCACTGGCGGTCATTCAATATTGCCGTATTTTAAGGTTGCAACATGCACCATTGCACGTATTTAATGTGTTTTTCATTTTCGTAGGACACTATGACAAAATGTAGTTTATTGAGCTATATACTATAGCATATCTGAATTCTGTTTATTAATCTATTCTGTGGTTTCAGTACAATCAACTACAACTAAACACAATTAAATGTTTAAACTAAACTAAACCAAGAGCTGTCACGAAGAGTTGATGCTTTTGAGATATGGCTGTATAGACGCATTCTCAAAATTCCTTGGACTGAGCGGGTGACAATATTGAATGGGATAGGACCGAGAAGTTCTACCTAGTATCAAAACCATAAAACTAACGTACCTCAGCCACATAGACAAAAAGTCTCCTGTCCTCAGTCCTCAAGTCCTCAGAGGACAAAAATACAATATTCTACAACTTGTCATCGAAGGAAAGATCGACAGTAACCAATGCAGAATTTTGTGACGTAAAATACCCCTTGATTAGTAAGAGTGCAGCTGATGATAAGGCATAGATCACCCTGATGACAGTCGACCTCCGCTAAGGGATGACATGATAAGAAAAAGAATTATTAATTATTCTTAAGTGTAAGAACCTTCTTAAAATATTTGCTTAATACTTGGCGGCATCTATAATCACTGTTAGGTTAGTAATATTATTATTTTAGATAATTATAAAAGCTAGTGGTATTTCCATTGGCGGAGCTTGAAACTTTGATCAACGTAGAAAAGATTATTGCACATGCTTTATAGACGGATTGGTAGCTTGAAGGATACGAGCAATTACTATGACAGGGAAAAGTATGAGGTCGAGTTCCACCGTCTCCAACTTTATATAGGATTTACTCTAAAAGATTTTCATTGCAATGTTATTGTATCATGCAACTATCTGTTAAGTAATTACTAAAATGTAGTTCATAATAAAAAAAAATCTAAATGTGGAAGATACATAATATTGTGTCATATATTGTGATATATTATGTAAGAAAATCTATTAAGTGATTTTACGTACAAATAAATTAAATTTAGCTCTAGTGACTCTCTTATTGGCCATCGTATTATGGTTTATGTATATGATTATCATATGTTTCCGCATAATAATGGTAAACATCTTATAAAATATTTCATCAGATTAAATAAACTGCTGTTTTGTATGTGGGAATAACTATTATTCGCGTCACGTGACTGCGAAGTCTGTGTAAATTAGTTGAAAAACGTAAAAGAATTTTGTTCTCTAGTCTAGAGTTAAGAGGAATAAATGGACACTCATTTATTTTAATAATATCAACTGAAGAGGGGAGTTTTTTTCGGATTACTTGGTTTGCGAAGGGATTACTGTAGACTCTATGAAATTGTTTATTGATACTATAGTTTTTCAAAAATCCTTACTAAAATATCAAACATATGTACTAATATTAGGCATGATTTAAAAATTGTATAAATAGCTTTTGGCAATGTCCTTTTTAGTAGATGAAATTGGCCCTGATATTCATTCAATTGTAACAATTATTTGATTTAAAGATAGATACCTACTTGTTATATTAAAATAAATACTTAATAGTTTATTCATATTATGTAGGTAAATTCAAAAACTTTGCTAATGAATTAGCAAAAATATGAACCATTTTATACATAACAATTTTAAGTATATTATTGAAACACACCACTATTGATTATACAATAAAAAAGTTGATTGAATATAATTATTAGTTAGCTATTTTTTTATTCAATGAATAATCCACAAGATTTAAGAATGTAACATTCTAATTATTGAACATACCTACATAATTTTGACAACACTTCTGGGAAAATATATTATAACCAATAGAAAAAAACTTTTTTTTAAAAAAGTAAGAAACCAAGAAAGGAATCGAATTTCGAATCGGGTTTCGCGCCCATACACTTAGACCACTATGTTAAAGGCGCCATTCTTAATTGCATCAAATTTTAACTAATGACTCTTAATACTCTCCGGAGCGCTTTCCAAATTGAATTACTATTGGCGATCGGCTCTTGTATTTTAAATCAAAGTAGGTATTAATTTACCTTTTTTTTTTTAAAGTAATTGTTCTAACTTTAACTTTGATTGGTATTATAAAGATAGTATGTATATGTCATTATGTATTATATACTAGCGGTCAAAATAAATAACGTACACGTACCTATATTAAAGATAGTATATGTCTAATTGACATATCCGATTTAATTAAAGCCGAAATCTATCAAATAAAAATAATTAATCCTCCTACGAAATCAAGCTACCGTGTTTAAAAAAAACTCATTCGAATTCAATCACCTTGTTAATTGGAGTTGTAAATAGGTTTTATTTATTAAAAAACCGGCTTAAAACAGCGTTTTGCTGGCATCAGGTGAGCACCTAGCTAATTGGTTTCCTCCCATACCTACATCGGAAGGTGTCTCCCCTCTTACTCTGCAGATAGGGACACTAATTAAGTTATTAACATTCACAGCTTGCTTGTAGGCATTTAACGACGTTGCGGAAGAAATGTAGAAGCCGTATTCCGAATTAAATGTATACTGACTTGATTATTATTTCACAGTTTTTGTTACTAAATAGTTAAGTAGCGAAAAGTGCTGAAGCACTCGGATAGTCATACTTCAGGACATTTTAGTTGGTAACACTATTAATATGATATTTTTATAACCATTGAATAGGTACAATCACACATAAAATATTTTTAATTTACTTATCATAATGACAGTTGAAACAATCAGAATTTATATCGACAAAAAACTAATTCGTGGACTTAAACATAATTAATATTATATTAGTAACCATGGCTTGAACAAAAACGAACCATAAGTGCGAGTGAGTAAGCATTCGGCACGCTTATATCTCCGCACTATGCGAGTAAAATAGAATTTCTAAATTAAATATTTTTAAACGTCACCGGTAAATATGGGTTTGAATAATTATATTCATTTAAAAACTGCAAGCACGTGTTGCTGAAATTTATTGTTTTTGTGTTAAATATAAAGTTAGTGGTAATTATTTTTAGTTATTTTAGTAGAACCTATGGTTACCTATGTTGTACTTAAATTTGGTAGCCGTACTAATAAGCAACACGATGGTATAACGTTTCATAGTTATGTTGATAATAATAAAATCGACGTTCTACTGTGCATTATACACAAGAAACACGGCTTCATTTTGTCGAACAATAGGCGCTCTCTATAGGTATATCATTACACTGAATTAGTAACTTTACCATGAGTAGTATAATGTGGCATTGAAAGGTGCATGTTGGACATAGCGCTCAACGACATGACAAAAAAACAGATAAATATACGATATTGGATAAAGGTGAAAAAGCTGATGAAATGGTATGTCCTCAAATGTGTACGGAAAGGGAAGAGCTGCTCAAGTCGGATGAACCAGCTGTTGGGTCCATCGGACAGTTCCACAGACAAACACAACCGTAGAGAGAATACACTTATAAAATTCAACACCCGTGTACGTACGGTATAATCCATTTTTTTTAATTACAATGCCTCAGTTTCATTACTAGAGTCCGATTTCTATAAACTGGCGTAGGTACACGTCATCACGGTTCTTTTATGAACTAGTGGAACTAAATTCCTAAACTTCTCTCCCGCTTCACCATACACTGGATTACGTCCGCCCCCATCAACTCCATCGTCAATGCGATGCTAGCAATGCGATGACGTGTACGCCAGCTTATAGAAATCGGAGTCTATAAATATTGTGAAAGTGAACATGAATAATGCATGTAAGTTAGTGACACTTTACTTTTTTCTACGGGTTGAAGCAAAATAAAACATCAATAAATAAAGTCCTTAAAAATATCCAGTTTTTTTTCAGTATGTATATACTGTAAAGTAGACATTTTTAAAGTGTTCAGATGGTGTTAATTAGAAATTAAGCTCTCCGTGTTAAAGCCTTGGGAGATTTTTACAAAAGCCGAAAAGCGCGAAAGCCTCCCTGACTAATTATAATTACATCGTAAAGAACATAAATATAAACCAAGGAATATAATTAAGAAATGGGAAGAAACCTGTTGCACGATAAGAAGGGAAAAGAACTGAGTACCTATACATATATAATATATAACTGATACTTTAAGAAGATTACGGCACAAGATGCAAATTTAATACATGTTGGGAAAGTTTCAAAATTACTCAAAAAATAATAATACGAAGCAGGGGGTAGTGATTAAGTGTTTTAACTAGATTAACGTTCATTTAGGTTGATTTAAAATTCAAATTTAAAAGTATTATTTATGAATACTTGATATGTAAGTATTTATAAATGAATTTGAATGTTGAAATGTATTTATATTATTAGTAAATCAAAAGCTTTTAGGTTTATTATAAATTCAAATTCAAATTTTATTTATTTTTACATATAGTGAACATTACAAATTATTAATTTAACACATTTACAATATGACATTTAGAAACAAAGAAATATTATAACAACAGTATCAGGTAGGTATGTAAAAAAGAAATATATCAGTATTAAATTATTATACAGTAGAAACGTGTAAATACGATAAAATATAAATAAGTTACAAGGAAGTGCACCGAATGAGCTAAGTAGACGTTTTAAGAATTTATAAAACAATGCCCACCTATACTCACCCTCACGCAAGTGGAATATTTCAATATCCGAAGTGATTTGGTTGAACAGAGTGATTGCCCTCCCAATTGGCATTACCAGTGGCAAGTTAATTCTTCACCTCGGAAGAACAAACTACTGATGCTCCCAATTTCTAAGATAGTTTATCAGGGACACACATGTCAATACTAGCAAGAATGGCAGAATTCTCATTTTCACCACGTATAAATCGGGAAAAATACGTGGTCAAATACAAATATCGTCTAGTGTTTAAGCTACAGCATATAAGCATACCTAAGAGAAAGACACGGATAGTATCCATATAACCTCAAGTAAAGGAGTCTCAAAATTTTTTTTTGAACTCGCTCCACGATAAAATCGTATTTCAACTGATGCGGGGCCCAAAAAATCGACATACTCTCATGCGGCTTCTAGCCAAGGAGCTACAGAGAATTTTTAATACCGTGACATCTGACATCAGACTCTTATATAGTTAGGTAGTTCATTTAGCCTGCCCCTACAAATCCATTGAAAGCTCTCACTGATTATAAAAAAAACATCACGACAAACAAGAATATATTTCCATTTATATTCTCTAGTCATGTTGGTACTTTGTTAGAGGTTCTATTTTGGTATAAAGAAAAGAAAATAAAAATAACTTTTCATTGTTTTCTTTTCTTAAAAAAAATAAAGCCACAAGGCTGGCTATTATGACTAAGCAAGTTATCACAGTGATTAATTAGTTATTCATCCCTTAGAACGTTGGAAGGGTTAAATGAATCTGTTTACCGAAACACCCCCGACGTTATTAGAGGGTTACTAAGCCAAATTTCGTTTCTTAATACAGAAGGTGGTAGTGTCAATTTTCACTTACCTATGAACGTACAAACAAAATGTTTCATAGCGAGAATAATAATACATAGGTATTATATTCACGTGATATTTTTAAACGTATTCAATTTTCAAGATTCATGAAATTATTTATTGTAAATCACTAAATATTAAACAAGTATATTTGAATTTAATCAAAATTGAAGATATTACGAACTAATAATTTGAAAAAAAAAGTATTATGACGAAACTTGTTGTGGGTAGATACGAAATGGGGCTGTATTCTCAATTTTTACAACAATACTCTTCAATAGTATTGTTATATTCCATGTGGTCAACTGGTCATTAAATGTTAATTTATAAAATGAGTAAACACAAGTTACCATAATGACATAAACCTACGTTTTTTCTTTAGATTACCTAGGCTAAGCTCGCAAAGATACGCCAAATTCTACATTTTTGGCCTTCAAACAGCACTATTAAGCCGAAAAAGTGAGTAGGTACACCGAAGTTTTCATATAAGGTTTTTTTTTAATATTAAAAAAATTTATACTAAGTTTATACAACTAATATAAAAGAAAACATAATATATAGTCATGCAATCATCAACACGAAAATATTATATGCAAATAAAAATTGTGGGTTTTACCATATTAAATTCGATATTAGGGCCTTTTTAATTAGTGAAGTAATCTGATGAAATATTTTCATTGTGACTCCTTCACCACGACATTTCCTTTAAGACTGACAAACCCTTTAAGCGATATGGTGAAATGTAATTATTTGCATGTCACTTTGTAAAACAACTCCCTCGCGCTGAGGGTGTTAAACAACCCTTTAGCGGGTAGTAATTAAATCAAGGCGGTCTATAAACGCCTTTGCTTTAAAACCAGTGAACACTAAACGTTTATTAATAAACTAATATATAAGTACCTTCCTGTTTCCAATTTGTAGTATACTAGGTACGAAGAATTTTGCTTTAAAACATCGGGTTATAGTTTCGATTCTAAGTGCTTACATTTTTTTTATAAATACAATAGATAGTGATATTTTATCGAAAATGTATTTTTTTCCTGTAAAAAAATACTTTAGATATAATAAGAAAAAGGAAAACCTTTTGAAATGCTAAAATCCCAAATTATAATATTAATAATTTGTGGTTTAACTCTGAACAGCCATAGCAATAATATCTGCGTCCAACCAAATTGCTTCGAATATTATTACAATTACGTGAAGTAAATAAATATTATGTAAGTTTGTTTTATAAACTCTGAAGGTGGGCTCAGTCTATTTAACCCAATACTTACTACAAGTACAATACAGAACTTATTAATCATTTGCATTTTTTTTCTTCATTTGTATGTAATATAATACATAAATATGATTGTTTTAATTGTGTTAATGTCATATTATAAATGTTTTAAGCCGGGAAGGTACTCATTAGAGAGCCGTAATTGTAATCGTTTCAAATACTGTAACCAACTCTAGATGCGAAATAATTATGAATTATGCTCATGTACTAATTATTTGGCATCCATGCTAGATATTGTATATGCAACGATCACAGTTATCGCTAGCACGAGTACTCGACATTAGCCTTTATACTATAGAATAGTTTATATCAGCAATTATTTATTATTATATTCATGCCAAAGCAAAAAATTTTACCTTGACGGGAAAGTAATTATTTTTTATTAACTACCCTATCAAAAGATATTTCATCATGGAATAATTAACTCCTTTTAACAAAAATTTAGGATACTGATGATAATAATATTGTTAACAATCTAACCTCATGAAGAACTAGGACAAAGTGTCCCTAATAAAATTCAACCAACCTTTTTTCGAAGTGTGTCTTTTTATGAATATGTACTTATATTATTTTGATGAGCTTAATCGATCAAGTGGAGCTTACCTGAAAAGAAAGAAAAAACAATTATTAGTATTATTATTATAATTCAAACAATTTTCTTAATACAGTGATTGATATTTATAAAAATCAATAGGTTTTATTGAAAACTTGTATTAAATATAAGAGCTTACGCCCACATACAGTTTATTATCGTAATTGATTGAAAGAATAATTGTATTTCTTATCATTAAATCTATGTAATTCTCGTATAAGTAGTAAAAGAAAAAGATTCTATATACCTACATATTGATGTTACATTACTTAAATTATAATTATTGTGTTTTGTTAAGCACAAAAGTTTGACCAATACTGTTTTGAACGCGTTAAATGAAACAGATGCAGTTCTGTCTTAGGTCATATATCTAATCACATCATCAACCCTCCTCAAACAAGCAATATGGACAAAAGAAAGGGTTGGTTGTAGAAGGGTTAATAATAATTATCCCCATAAGACAGCCTTTATTAGAGGCTTTCAACAATTTGATTAATAATCGGGGGCGTTTTAAACTGTTTAACATTCAAAATAGTAATTAATAAGGGATGGTATTTAGGATGTAAATAGCTACTGAAATTATATATTATAAATATAAGTGAATATTGACTGATTTTAATAACAAATACTTACAAGATAAAAAGAACTTTTTATATACAACGTTTTTAAATTTTCTGTTGAATCATGTAAACTTGACTTGACTAGCTTAAATACTGAATAATGAAATGTCATTTCATATTGATTTCCATATTAACGCACGTATATATTATTTAATAATTTAGTTGCTAGGACCCCCTAGCAACCAATAATGGTATCGAAATAACTTTTCATACAAAACAGAATAAACTGAAAAATAATTCAATTCTACTTAAATATTGCTAAAAGTATTTAAAAAAATGCATTGGCATCGTGTTATGATATATTCTAAAAGTTTCAAATGTCTAGCTGGTCGGGAAGTTAGTTAAAATCCTAAGAAATACGTTGTAAAATATTGTTTCCTCATATACGTTGATTGCATAATTACTACAAAGATTATAATTAGAAAATCACATAATTCAAAAACAAACAAAAACAAAAACATTTTTTAAATTCCCATTGCCATTACCTATCTATTTGTTGTTTTCATATAGGTACTTTGTTACTGTTGTAATTGTTAATTCATCAAATAATTTAATTTAAAAAAAAGACAATTACATAGCGCTATAGTTATTTCATGATTCTATGTATCAATCTATTCCACTACCTCTCATTTTGTAAGTTAGGTATTTTGTATAATACATTATAACCATTGCCAATTAATATTAGACATCTCACTGTAAAAATACGAGTAGGTATATATTCATTTCAATTTTATAAAATTTGAAAAGAAAAAAATATTTAATATTATATTATTAATATTAATAACAATTTATTTATGTTTTTATGTGTATTTTTTATGTGTAAATATATACTTTTGGAATTTATAAGGTACTAAATTATTGACCCCACGATGGCCGCGCGGCTTAAGCGTCGGCCTATAGCGTTGTGGGTCCCAGGTTCGAATCCTGGGTCTGGAAATGACACATGTTGTTTTTCAATTTGTGTATGAGTCTAGTATGGATCTACTAATAGGTTGAGCAATTGGCTGACACCCATTTCTCGTAAAAACAAAATCTGTTAATATAAACCTCCACCCTGTGGAGGCCTATAAGATATTATTACGAATGGACATGATCGAAAAAAAATATTGACAACACCTAACGACATTCTTAACATAAAATATTGTTATAATAGTGATTGATTCATTTACTTACATATTATTATTGAAAACAAAAATATTCAATTCTATTTAATTTACAATAATAATGTCAAACTAAGTTTTTAGTCTAGTCACAACAAAATTAAAAATCGAAAAAGCATATTAAATAATAAATGAACTTTGTCACAGCAAACTAAAACTTGACCGTTTATTCAAAGTTAAAAATGAAACTTTGAAAAAGACAATTAAATTCTTTAACCATGTCGATAAATTATAATTTCTTTATTTTAAAAGTTTGTGTTGAAATATTAGTGGGCGTGGTCGGATGAGTTGGGAACTATACCCGGTAGGTACTAAGCCAGTTTTATTCATTCATTTATTTATTTGTATGGAATTCATTATTATTTGAACGCTTAGTTTTATAATTGAGGTGTTTTTAATTTGACGTAGAGGTACGTCCCACTTTCTCGGAGTGATATTAATTTAATTTGTTTAAGACGTTGTTTGTTTTAACCCTCCCGGACTCGGAAAGTTTCTCAGATATATTATATAATGTATATTTTTCCGTCTATTGTACTATATCATATATCAAATATAAAATTAATCAAAGCCTAGAAAATTGAATACCTACCGATATTTTAAAAGATTAATCAGCTTTGCAAAAAAGAAAATAGAATATTCTATTCACTATAAGCTAATAAAATCTTAAAATTAAAAAATAAAGATATATATATCTGTATAAGATTATGTAGTACAAAATATAATGTAATGACAATAATAAAACAAACATACCGATTGATGATAATTTAAGATAGTTTTATATTAATATTCCAAATTATTTATATTATTTTTAGCTATTGTTTCATTAAAAAAGCCTCCATATATCTACATATAAGGTTTTGATAACCTTTGATTTGTTTATGTCAAATCTGTTGTCATAAATAATAATAACGGAAACGAATCGTTGAATCAAAATCGACAAAAATATTATTAATTTGGTCTCCAATAGTTTGGTCAGTGGCACTCATAAATTGGAGCAACTATCTAGGGCATCCAATGTTTCCTTTAATAATATTAAAGAAAAGACATGGCAGCGCGGACGACACAAACAGACACTAAGGATCCGAATAAATTCGGATGCGACAATAAGAGATCGCAATAGGTTGTAGGTGAACACCCGTAGTTATACCTGCTTGCTAGGTGTTTATCGCTGGGACTCAAGTGCGGAGTGTCTGGGTATGTAGAATGTATGTGGGAAAAGCGGTATTTCGCAGTTGAAGTGACGAGACGCTTTAAGTAGTAGGCGGTAGGTACTCGTAGCTAGATTTTATTAACACAGCCCCCTCGCGCAGCCAAATCAAAGGATATTTGATGATTCTCAAAATTTTATTCTGAAAAATGGCGGAATTTGCGGAATAAACATCCACGAAAGGAGTCAAAAATGAAGTTGACTTTTTCATTTAATTAAGCCATTGGCGTATTTTAAATTGATAGAGTATGTGAAAGATAAAAGGACACCCAGTCTGTCAGAATGATCTCATTTAAATTTAATTGAAAAAACGCACTTTACCTGCATTGTAATAAGGATAAATTTGCACACTAATTTGTCTAAATAATCATTATTGCTATTTTTCTCCATAACGCATATTATAAAGCGTATGCTCAGATAATATAATGTATTGTATATGTATACTTAAAAACAAAATTATAGCTACATTACAAAATAAGAATGATTCTTGGAATGAAAAATGATTGTATGGAACGGTGTATCCTGTACTATATTGATATGCGTAGGTATATTAAAGATAGAAAAATGTTGTAAATATTAATTTATTACGTCTGTTTTCTCCGGCATGTGGTTCTCAAAGTGTTTAAGGGGCGCTTTAATTGCCGCGGAGGCGTTGTATTGGAATTGAAGAAGCGTTAAAATGTATAATTTATCAAGATGGACTGCATGATTAGTGCCTTTTTACGATTGCATCGCGTTTTATAGGGGCATCAAACATACGAGGTTTGTGTTTATTTCTTAGGCATGCCTCCTTATTAATTAACTAGTAACGTCTTTTATATAGCCATAGTTTTTAGCCCTCGAATGTGTACTTAATAAATAATTAATTACACAATAAAATTGTGTAAGTATTTTAAGCAATTGACTTCCAATTTTAAATCATGTTTTTTGGTCTTTGATTTATCTGCCTACTATTATAAATAAACATAAATTATTAATATAATATAATAATATTTAAAAAAAAAAAGCTTTTATTTAATACGGATAGAGCTTTTATATTAAGCCGTATATGCTCATCTGTGCTTTCCCACATTTTGTTAATACATTGTGTTGTGTATAATATATGTAATACTCTGGGTTTAAAAATGCCAAATCCGAGATTTTATTCTAAGACCTTCGACTTTATAAGCGGACACGATACCACTCGTCCACTATCAGCACTATACGCATTTAAAAAAATATTATTGTAAATAATTGCTCGTCTATCAATACAATATAATGTCGGTTTTAATTTTACTATCATCAAGTAGAGTAGTTTGCGTGACAAAGTCCTTAAAGAAACCTCAATAGTAAATGCAAGGTACCTAGGCACCCACGATGGACGCGCTGCTTAAACGTCTGCCTATAGCGTCGTGGGTCCCAGGTTCGAATCCTGGGTCTAGCAAATACACACTGTTTTTCAATTTGTGTTTGAGTCATGGTATGGACTTAATATGTTGAGCAAGTGGCCGACATCCATTTCTCGTAAAACAAAATCTGTTAATACAAACTTCCGCTATGTGAAAACACAAGGATCGGACATGGTCCAAAAAAAATTTAAAAAACTATCCATAAAAGCATCTAGAAAAACAAATAATGTCTGTTGATTCGAGGCACGTGCCTAGAGATCTGATCATTACTATTACGAATCCGTCTATAATATATTGACATGTGTGTACACTGCCTACTTTTTATGTCTGTATTTCAGTAGGACTAGGTCATGGACAATCGCTTATATTATGTAATAAAAGGCTTCCTTTTTTGCTATAATTTCTAGAGTAATAGTTTAATGTTATAATTGTAGTAATGTACTCGTAAATATTATGTTATCGGTAGAAAAAGATTTTAATTATCCATCTATATAAGAATGGAAGAAATAAATTAATGCTTTGTGTCGCAATAATTTCATTATTCAATGTAATTAATTGCAATATCGTTTATTACAAAATAAAAGTTACTTACATTTATTTCATTAATAAATGTAAATAAATAATGATGTATTTAAGGTTTCATAATAAAACTCGTTAACGTTATATAACTTATCGTAAATAACGGTCTCAGTAATTCGATTTACCTAATCACTTTATATAATACGTTCGTCGATAATTTCAATTATACCGAAGCTTTCACTTTGATTGATATCGCGAGCTAAATATTATATTCTTCCATATTACGTTATAAGCTCATTACACTGTCGCATTTTTTATTACATGTCGCTAAGGAGACATTAAAATGGGACATAATTTGTCCAAACCATACTTACATAGGGTAGATACTTAATGCTGTGACGCACATGTGTAGCGAATAGGACATGTACGACTGTCTCCTTCGTTGCGTCAAACGATAAGCTTTTTTATATGGAAATGAAAGAGTGGGTGTTGTATTAACGCGAGGGAAGATGTGATACAGTTTTTTTAGTTTTTAGATACGCGGAGGCGACTGTTACTTAGGATTTATGACGTGAGGGTGGTCGCCAATAAGGAAGGGATGACTCAACTTTAGTTTCTACAGATCGATAAAACCAATATCAATTATCATAAGGGCATGTATTTGTAAGGGGTAGTATTTTTAAATAGCAGGTTCGATAATGTTTTAGCTCAAGATGGGTATGTCGAAAAAAATGAAAAACTCCTTGTAATATTCTAGTACATAATATAGGCACGAGAATGTATGAAGTAATTATATGAATGAATTTATCTCAAACGGATTTTAAAATACTTTTTAACTGTGCATAGTGTGCGTATATTGATATCGATATTTATATTTGGCCACGTATTTTTTCCGACTTATACGCGGCCAAAATGATAACTCTGTCATTCTTGGCCTGTGTGTCTCTGGTAACTGTGTTAGAAATCGAGAGCATCCGTTGTTTGTTATTCCAGACCTAGCCTGTATTGGTAATGCCAATTGGGAGGGCAATAACTCTGTTCAACCAAATCACTTCGGATATTGACATATTCCACATGCGTGAGGATGAGATATGTTCTCATTGTTTTATAAATTCTTAAAATAGGTTCTGCTTAGCTCATTATGTGTACCTACTTCCTTGTATCAGATGTATATTTTTTTGTATTTTTCATTTTTTATATTTTATATAATACTGCTTTAATAATATTTATCGGTTTTTAAATGTCATGTTGTAAACGCCTTAAATTAATAATTTGTAATGTTCACTATACTTATCTAAAAAAACGAAATTTGAAAATAATAATTTACTCCATCCTAGAATGATAATATAGAGTTTTTTTTGATAATATAAGATTTTTATAAATAAATATTAATGATAACAGGTGATTATAATATCTACAATTCTACAATATACTTAGTCAGATTATAGTAGGTAATACATATTTTTAAAACAGCTGAATTAATTTCAAACTAGATTAAACTAGAAGTAATTTGAAACTAGGAGTAGGATTACTGAATGATTGTAGAATACAAGAATAGATTTTTTAAAAACAGTTTCAGTATTTTACTTAGTTGTAATTATTCTAAATATAGCTTATATTGATTCTACACGTGTTTCAAATACTTTGTGTGCTTTTTCAAGTAACACCTAGTAATTACCTAATTTACCGTGTGAGCGCAACACATATTGTAGAAACAATATATGTATGAGACAATACTCAGTGATAACTCATTGAATAAATTAACAAGAATATAAGGTTATAATAACATTGTTTATTAAGTTAAAAAAACATCAAAGAAATTTAGTAAAATTATGAACCAGTATGTAGTCTCTTGTTAGGAAATGTACTTATAGGCGTCGTAATAATTCATCGAAACTCACACAAGTTTGCTGGCCACGTAGCAGGCCACGATTTGCACCAGGCTGGGTTTATATAACTCCCATGGGACAAACAACCCCTTCCGATACAAAAAAACAACCCTTAACCCTGCATCGATAAGAGAGACAAAATACCAATCAAGGATACAGTGACGGAGAGTACTATATTATTATTTTTATTAAAAAAAATAATTCGTTTTGTTTATGAATATTGTTAGAAGAATATTAGAAAATTTAAATTTCTCACATTATTAGGAAGTAGGTACCAATATTATTTTATGTACATACGTAATAAATACATATTATGTATAAACTAGTGAGCAGGTGCAAAAATGTAATAATAATTATGAAATTATGGTAAGCAAAGTTATTTTAATCACTAATTCTTACTTATTTATCAAAAACAAACTAATGTTATGAATATAAACATTGGTATGTACTATTTTCCGCAATTAAATAAGTAATTACGTGAGTTATTGTAATTCAAGCTGAGGGAAAAGAGAGAAAGTAATATAAGCGTAAGTAGAAGAACATTTTCTTGGCTAATTAGCCCAAGTTTCGGGATATAAGAGAATCAATGCATCCTATCCAGGACAACGAAGTTGTCCTATTAGCTCATAAATATGAAACAGTTGTACAACGTGAACAATGAAAAATTCTTGGAAAATAAGCTTAAGGAAATATAATACTATATTGTAAATTTGTGAAATAATATAATTATTTAGATGTAGCCAATGGTATTTTTCATAAAATATTTATGTAAAGAAAAATAAAGAGTATCGATTTCGTAATAACAAATACCTATCAATTACTTATTTCCACCGAGTTAAGCCTGATTTTCATAAAAAAAAGTTAACAGCAGACTCAACAAATACATAAATAATATACTGTAAATGTATAATAAGCTAAAATTTATATTTTTCATTTAATATTTCAAAATTTAAATTAGATAAAAGGTCTGTGAAGTTGAAAGTGGCAAAATTATTGAT
Source organism: Rhyacophila brunnea (assembly GCF_057557595.1). NCBI lineage: Eukaryota > Metazoa > Arthropoda > Insecta > Trichoptera > Rhyacophilidae > Rhyacophila > Rhyacophila brunnea. Next base: position 46,279,663 of record NW_028233361.1, on the reverse strand, counting down.
AATCAAATATTTACAAAAGATGCGATAGTTCAAAATAGTTTTACTTAGTCTGGATAATAATATACTTAAATGTAAAAAAAAAGAAGTGTGATTTAAAAAATAGTTTCACTAATATTGCACGCCTTTGTGATATAATCACAAGAGAGTAGTTACTACATATATAGTTAACCTATACACGTTCGATACCCGCTTCCTATTGATTGATATCATTGTACTATTATCGGTTGCGACTGCATTATATACATTTACTAAATGAACATAAGCGTGAACGCTGACATAAAAAAATATGTAACATTAAGTAGCAATAATATAATGCAATGCAAGACTGTATGTATTTATAATTTATGTGAAAATCCTTCAAATGACGCGTGGATAGATACGATAGAAAAGAAATGATTTCAATAGGTTTTTTTTTCTTAATTTTAAAGAGTAAAATTATTGTGTACGTGGTTACATTTTTCTTGTATTTTTATATATCGGATTGAAATGTGGATAAAATGATTAAATAAAGTACATTGTAATTTGAGGAATATAAGAGGCTCAAAAATAATGCTCAAATTTTTTTGGGTAGATAAGGTACAAAATAAGAAGTACATATGTATGGAGATTGTAGTGCTCCTATAATTTTTCCTTATTACCAAAAAAAAATCTAGGAAGACGAATTTCTTGACGATCTTCATGATGACTAGGTACAATCCTTTTTCGGGGAGAGGAACCATAAAAAAGAAGAAAGTAATTATTTATACGAAGTATGTATGTATTGCAGCCGTGACTATGATAGGTAATTCACCAAAAACTTTAAATACATTGCCGATTAGTAAATAGATAATAGAGTACATACATAATTTTGAAAACACTTCTGAGAAAATTTATTAGGTACCTATAACCAATAGAAAAAAAATCTGGTACTATAAGTTTATCCTGGATACAGCGGCAAACACATTTTGAAAATATCCGATATGCTGGATTATTTGTTAGTTTAGGTTAGTTTAGGGTGAAGTTAGGTTAGGTTAGGTTATCCTAACAAATAATCCAGTATATCGGCTATTTTCAAAATGTGTTTGCCGCTGTATCCAGGATAAACGTGTAGTACCAAAAATCTTTTTGAAAAAAGTAAGACACCCTGCAGGATCGAACCTGCATCTCTTGGGTTTCGCGCCCACGTACATAGACCACTATGCTAAATGTACCATTCTTAATTACGACAAATTTTAACTAATCGCTCTTATAATAACCTCTGAAACGCTTTCTAAATTGAGCTAATATTGGCTATCGGCTTTTGTATTTTAAATCAAAGTAGGTATTACTATAATTACTAACCGATGTCACGGATTACTCCAAGATATGTTAGTATTGTAGCTTTTTTGAACTTGCTAAACATTTTTAAATTATTACTTTTTTTATTAAAATGAATAAAAAAAGTAATTAAAAAAGGTAATAGAGTATTTATTTTTTATTTTACATAAATGATTTTGATTGTAAGATTTATATAGGTACTGGAGTAATATTTATGTCGTGTTAGTGATAGCAATTTAGCTTAGTAACCTACTTTTGATTCTGAATGATTATACATACTGAATAATTTATTTCCTTATGTTTGACAATAGGGTTTTGTGTAACTTTTCCTATTTAGTAGACCAAATATGACACAATTAAATTAACTTTCACTTATCAAACAAAAATTATTACCGTTTTCATGAATAATGTAGACCCAGCATTATGATAATGGTCCGTCGATATTATCGTGGAAAAAATAATAAGTTTGCCTTTCGTTTTCAAAGTTTTCGATCAAAATATTATATGACAAACTATAGTTCTGCAGACGCTCGTATGACGTGTTAATGGAGACTTTGTTTTTATTAAATCAATAAACGAAATAATTATTTTTAGTACTACCTACAAATTATGTTAGACATACAGCAGGTAGTTCTTGTTGTCCAGGGCGTAAATCAATGGCTTCTCAATACGTCATCTTTGTGAAGTAATTAAGCCTTAATTATTTACAGAACATAGAGCATAGTAGAAAATATGAACATGAAGCAAAAAATACTTCTTTCTCAAAACCAGTCAACAATTAACACTACAATATTGACATAACCGGTGTTATTTTAAATACAATTATTGTGAAAATATGCGCGGAAAATAGCTAAATTAACCAAATGTAAAAAATTCTCATGTCCCTATTTTCCAGTGGCTAAGGGTGGATGTAGGCTATTAATATCCGACATAAATAGTGCACACAAAACTTTGTCAGTAAAACGTTTGTATTTTCATTGAAATAAGATAGCAATGTGTTGATAGAGTTTATTGTTTTTTTTAATTTATTTAAACCTTGCCTTCCATAGTGGATAATAGTCCAAAAATATTCATTTATCTATAAAATATCTAAAATTATGCTATTAAACTACTTATACATAATTTTAGTTATTTTATAGATATAATATTTTTTATCGACTAGGGTTTGGGGAAACAGGACTTTATGAATTTGAAAAAACACCATTTGTCATATAGAATTTTAATTCAACGAAAACAAATAAGTATGACTGAAAAAGTGTGCACTATTTTTGTCGGATCGCCTATAGCATACAAATATTTGGTTTAAGCAAGATTTAATTGTATTTTAAAAACTAACTAGTACCATCTGCAAAATATATTCTTAGTTCAATGAAAACAAATCAGTATGGCTGACAAAGTTGAGTGTCCACTATTTATATCGAATCTTACCAGCCTACCTCCACCCTTCGCTACTACTATTTGCAATTAAAATATCAACTATTGTATAGCTATTACGATTATGCAATTGGCAAATGTCTTTATAAGGCAAATATTCTTTCAGAATATTTTTTGAATATTTTTGTTAATCGAGGCTTTTCCAAATTATGTGTTTTCAAAAGGAAATGCTACATTCCTAAAAATATTGCGTTTATTAAGACATTTATATAAAGAATTAAATAAAAAAAATAATTGTAAATATTTAAATCATTTTTAATGAATTCAGTAACGACCTATATTAGATTTTAATAACAACAATTTTCTTTATACAAGGTAAGTCACCCTGTTTTTTACATTTTAGTTTTTCTGTCTTTTCCATTAATCGAGGTAATAAAAAAAATTAAATATTCCAGTAACATTTGGCTGTGTATTGTTTTTTTTCCTATAATAAGATAATAATAATTTTAATGCCCCCTTGTCACGTGATCGAAGATGTTTATTATTTCCGCCAAATCTAAATACTAAAGTAATTTAGTCTACAGATTTAAAAATAATTACGGGGACATTTTATTTAATACGATTTTTACGTTTCTCGAACGACGCGGCAAAACACTAAATTACTTTCTCTGATTAGTTGGGTAAACGTTTTATTTTTTTATTTTATTATTGCCTTTCTGCACGCATCTCCCCGTACGATAGGTAAAAGCTTTGGTTTATTTATTGTTGATATCGATTCCAGGAAGTCATAATGTAAATAATTACATAAAAAACAGTCAGTTAATTATTATTCTATACCTAAGAAAAATGCACACGATGGCTGCGCGGTTTAAGCGTATGACGTTGTGAGTCCCATGATCGAATCCTGGGTCTGGTAAGTACACATATGGTTTTTCAATTCGTGTATGAGTCAGACTCAGTAGCGAAGCGTGGAGGTAAGCTGTAAATATCCGCCATAAATAGTGCTCATTAAACTTTGTTAGTCATACGTACATATTTGTTTTTATTGAACTAATACTACAATTCACAGATATTATTGGTTAATTTTTAAAAATCGATTAAAAAAAGTATGTTTTTGACCATGTCCGATTCTAATAAGATCATATGGGGTTTCACAGAGTGGGTGTTTGTATTAACAGATTTTGTTTTTACGAGAAATGGATGTCAGCCACATCGGATCTTGCGTCTCAATTCTTAATATGTAAAATTGACGTACTCTGTTTCGTTCTTAAAGCTAGCACATCCAAGCGAGAGGCTATTAAAGATATCACCTTTTGACAGTTCAGATGGTTATTTTGTTTTACATAATTAACCGCCAGAATACGTAAAGTAATAAGTTTGATATATTTATCACAGTTAGTTCTTTTTTATTTTAAGTAATATGTTAGAATAGGCCTTACTGGTGGATTTCATAGGATTAGTTTGGTCTGTGAAAAAAAGAGAAGAATCGATAGTGGCAGTGATTCTTGGGGAATAAACGTAGTGCTCATATGATTAAATATTACAAATCAAAATCAAACAAAGGTGAAGAAAAAGAATGCATCTAAAAATGACGATTCCAGATTCTCGACAGCATCTCTCTGATTTCTTTAATAAATCATAAAGTGATCTCAGCTGCCCCTGTTAAATGTTTTAAGAAACAAAACAAAAAAATAGCAAATCATCTATGTCTAAGCATTGCCATCGCTGGCAATTTGAACTCCTTTTGTTATTTGTTTTCTGTTGTATTTCTCCTTCGTTATTTTATCTAATCAAAAACTTTTTTTTTAAAAAAAGAAAAATTATACCCTTCCAAGTTATTATGAGTCTGAGACACGTACCGTTAGGGTAGGAGGCGGTGGGGGTGGATTACACCCTGCGATAGAATTCCCGATTTTTATATCGTTGTCTTTATCCTGCGTGGCCTCCTCGGTATTATTAACGATTCCTAAACTCTCGAAAACAAAAACGTAATATGTTTTAATTAAGCTAAAAATAATTTTCACGAGAAATTTTTCATGCATTATTACAATAGTCCAATTCAATGGAATATAAATGAAATTCCAATAAGAAAATTTTCTAAAATACAATTTATTAGTATAATGCAAAAACTTTTTAAACTCACAAATATCATAATAACCAACAAATTTGTTCATTATTTTCTTGAAAATTTTACATTGTCGATAATATTTATAATTAGAGTAAATATATATTACAGATTTTTTTCTTAAATTATGCCAAATACAGTTTGGAAAAATGTATATGATACTAATATAAATAATCTTTCATCTTCTTGATAGAACTTGGATAAGGTATTAACTGAATTTCTTATAGGATATTTCATAATTGGTATATTTTCCAATATATCTTTGAAGGTTACTTTTCATTCATTGTGCCACAGTTTAAGCGAGAAAAATTGAAAAGACATGACGGATGGTGAAAAGAAAAATATCTGCAATGTAGACGAAAAACTTGCCGTAAAAAAAATATATTTTTTGTACAGTTTGAGGATCAGTCATAAAACCAGAGAAGATAATAATTATGCAAAGACTTGCGCGTTGAAATTAGGGATTCTTTTTAACAAAGGTATGATCCCAAACAATCAAAATTGCAACGGCGTAAGTACTTATAAGCGTGTCCCAACTATATAAATAAAAATTTCCCTGTAAATTAAAGAAGGTAAGAGGGGAAGGAAAGATTACGAAAAAATATATAAAATAAGGGTGCGATCGCCACCCAGCCTCCCCCGCTTATTTTGCAGACGTTTTTTTTTCATCTCTTAAATTATTGTACACCTTTTGTGTGCGCGTAAATCAATAGGGGAGACCGGGGTGGAATGAGGTGAATATCTCCTTTTTGCATATAATTGCGTTTTTTTCGCGCTCTCTCGTAAATAGTAAAATAGGAGTTTTGCCAGAGACGCTGCTTTGATGTTGTCGATACGTTTTTTTCCTTCTTAAGCTGGCGCTGTTGAAATTGAATTTTAAATTAATTTGTTTTTGTCCAATTTAATGTGTTTTTTTCTATCTCAAGTATTTGTGTTTTATTACTCAATTTAAATTTTGAATACAAAGTTCAATGAAAAAAGGTAAATTATATTATCATTAGCAGGTAATTACTATTATTTGATGTTAATAGAATAAAACGCGCATTTATGCTTCACAGAATTAGTAATTAAATATATTATACTTTATTAAATTATGAGCTTAGTTTAATTAAATTTAAATTATCTGCAATTACAGATGGTGTTTTTTATCTATATATTATAATACAATATACAAAATATGTTCGTTTATAATATTATTTTTGTTCCAATTTTGATTTTTTATGTTTTTGACAGATTAAGAAAAAGTTTGAATATTTTAAATTCGACTTTAATTTAGTGCTCAGAATTATAAGATACATATTGTGTTTATATTTATATATTAAATTAAGTAATTATTATTGATCGATAAAGCGATTTCGTGTGAATTTGAGTACTTCATCTAGTATTTCTATAATATTCATCTCGGACACTTGGAAATCAGAATAACTATTAGGTCCTAAAATAGAAAAATACGTCTTCGAATAATTGATGGCAGATATTGTTTAATTCCAGGATTATTTTTACAATTGTCTGTTTACTTTGCGGTTGCTGCAAACTATGCAACTTTTTGGGTTTTACTAAAGTTTCGGTACAGCGGAAAACACATTTTGAAAATACCCGATATACTGGATTATATGTTAGTTTGGGTTAGTTTAGGTTGGGTTAGGTTGGGTATTGTTAGGTTAGGTTAGGTTAGGTTAGGTTTAGTTAGGCTAACCTAACAAATAATCCAGTATATCGGCTATTTTCAAAATGTGTTTGCCGCTGTATTCCTCATAACCGAACTGTACCAAAGTTTCTTATGGAGGGAACGTTTCTTGTAGGTACCTACATAAGAAAATTGCCACTGCGCACTGTTACTTATATCACACCCAAATTGGTATAATACGTAATGTTTCTCCTCGCATACGAGTTGCAGTGATCTAATATGCAAGCAATTACATTTCATAACGGCGCGTATTAAATATTAAATAAGCAGCTGACGGGTATCGCGGGGCGAAATGAGAAAATGGGAAAGAAAGCATATAATGTAGCGGGTATGCCGGGCTAGGTGGGTACAGTGTGGTGTTTTATACTTCCACTGCGAGACACAATAGGAAGTGATTGCCTAGTAGATTTTCATGAAAGTGTAATGGAAGCAGCGCCTGGCGTAATGGAAAATATAAGCCGAAACGTGATTATTAAGTTTTTGCCGGGGGTGTTCTGGATTCTTATTAGGGAAAAGTAAATGATGGAGTGTGGAGATTGGGGTGTTTGTTTGCGAAGCGCGGAGGATGGATTTGATATATCGAATTATTACGTGGTCTCGGTTTGGATATATCATGTTTTGATTGTAATAAGATTCAGCCACTGTGGCAGGAATAAAGTCAAGCTATTATTTTTGCTGCATTCATAAAGAAAAAAAACATATATTTTAACTAAACCATGTTATTATTCTATGAATAATAAGCAAGATTTAATATATAACTAAGGTACTGTTCGGTTATCAGGAATACAGCGGACAACACATTTTGAAAATAGCCGATAAACTGGATTAATTGTTAGGTTAACCAAACCAAACCTAACCTAACCCAAACTAACAAATAATCCAGTATATTGGGTATTTTCAAAATGTGTTTACCGCTGTATTCCTGTTAACCGAACAGTACCATAACTAATTCTGATTGATAAAAGTTTGTAGGTATTTTCATATAATATTTCGTACATTTTCGATTTATGGCATTGTAATTTTAGTTTCGATATTATATTAGAGGTATATTATAAGTTATAACATATTTTGATTGTCAGTTAAATTGCTAATAATATGAAACCAAACATATTATTATTATTGGCTCTACAGTCATTATGTAGATCTGCGTCTCCCCACGAAGAGGTTTTTCTTAACAGATTTTTGTTTTACGAGAAATATAATATGCTAGTCACTTTCTCAATCTATTAGATCCATACTCTGGATCCAAATATACGTTTAAAAACAACATGTGATATTTTTCTAGACCCGGGATTCGAACTCGGGACCCACGTCATTATGAGCTCGACGCATAGCCGCTCGGCCATCGTGGGGCCGTCGAAACCAAACATAACCAAACCTAAAATGGATCAAATTAAAATGAAAATTATAGGTGATATATGCATGAAAATTAATAATTATTATAATTATTATGACGTAGACATAGCTTGGACATATAATATTATTATGTTATGAGTAATATGAATTGGCCCACGATGGCCGAACGGTAATGCGTCAAGCTTTTAATGTTGTGGGTCGGGAAAATTGTGTTTGGACCCAAAGTGGCTAAAAAAAAACTGTTAATACAGCCTTTGAAGCTGGTGTTTGATAAAACAATTAAGTTTTAACATAATTACTAAGTACTTAAGTACATTTATTGACAGTAAAAAGACGAGAGACAGTGAGAAGATGCTTTTATTCAGAGATGGATCGAGTGTGGCTAAAACCGTGAAAATAAAATAGCGTGAAACAAAACATACGGTAACCAAACTTGATATTTACATAAATACATAAATTATATATTTTTAAATAAACATAATTTAAAAAATACTAAGTATAATATGTGACATCTTTTATTAATATTATTCATTACTTTCATTTGATTTTGCCATTAAGTAGATAGAGGAGATATAGGAGATAGAGGGACGCTAAACCAAGAGATGTCACGGAGACTTGAATCTTTCGAGATGTGGCTGTACAGACGCATCCTCAACATTCCTTGGACTGACCCGGTGACAAATGTTGAAGTTCTCAATCGAATGGGGAAGGACCAAAAAGTTCTACGTAGTCTCAAAACCAGGAAACTACAATACCTCAACCACATTACGAGAGGACAAAAATACAGCATTCCCCAACTTGTCATTCAAGGAAAGATCAATGGGAAGCGTAGCAGAGGACGGCGCCGCATTTCGTGGCTTAAGAACCTCCGTGATTGGTACGAGTGCAGCTCCACCGAACTGTTCCGGGTAGCAGACGACAACGATAAGATCGTCATGATGGTGGCCGACCTCCGCTAGGGGATGGCACAATAAGAAGAAGAATTAAGTAGATACCTCCCTATTGATAGTCTTTTACTTATTAAGTGGCAAATTACTGAATAGCAAATAAGGTTTACCATGAACATTGATATTCGTTTTAAAGTTTTTAAACAAATAACACACTAAACAGAGTAGGTATTTGATTACATCAATGGATGCAACCCTAAGTAGATATCTGCTTAATTTTGTAAACGTATACAGATACTACACACCCTAGCCTAAACGTATAACATCGTATACCTACTACCTATAAGGGTAAAAGATTTCTACCATTTTTTTAGTGGAGTAGAGATTTCAGGAAAAAGTAATTTCCCTTACAATTGGTACCTACTACAATAATTATTTAATCAATGACTTCTTTGGTATTTCTCATCCCTCTTTTTTTATGTATAAGTATAATGCATTTTATGTGCCTCATGCCTACAAAACATTAGAATATTCCCCCATTACTTTCAATAGATCTCCCATCTTCAAATAGTATTTATTTTAGGAAATCTAAGCAAGGTGATTAGGAAGTTGCATAAATAAATACGTAGTTAATTTTATTGTCACTTTTGAATAGATTAAAAGATTTATTTAAATTATAAGAACTTAAAAAGAATGATTGCATACTAGCAGATTTTCAGTGACAGCATGACAAAAAATATTATAAAAATGTTCACATAAATTTCACGATAAACCCTATCAAGATTTATGATGTTGTTTTCTGCCCACTTATGTTTTTCATGTATGTAAGAAATATTTGACAATACTTAAGGAAGGAAACTACATCTGCGGGTCTATTATATGCACAAAGCGGATATCGGCGGCCATTGACGGTAGTTTATAATATTTATCTAGGTATTGAGGCGGTTAATTGTTATGGTAAGTTAACCGTATAAACTGTCAAAAAGTGCTATGTTTTAACAGTCTCCCTCTTGGTTGTGTTAATTTTTAGAGCGAGATAGACATTTTTGACAGTTTAGACGGCTAACTTATTGTAATTTATTATAATATCTCAATACATACATATGCTAAACTACCGTTGATCGCCGCCGATAGCCGCCTTGTGTATAGAATACAACCACACGTGCATATTGAGATTGTGTATCTAAAGCGGTGACTATCAGTAAATATATTTATTGGTGACCAACTTGGTAACCACCATCTAATCCTAATCTGTCTAACACACTGTTTTTTCAACAATACTTAGGTCTCATCCGAACGCCATGGCAAAATCACCAGGCACCGTGCTGAAATTATTGGCAGTATAACCCGTGTGCCCCAGATAACTATCTTCCAACCAGTTTTTTGTTCTCCTGAAGTGCAAAACTAACCTTCTTTAGGTAATTCCAACTTCATTCCGTATAATGATATTATTTTCCACTTAAAAAAGGGTAACTGAGGGTAATGAATTGTTAAAATAGTAGTTAGCTTGTCCGGTGTATTTTATTTATATATTTTAATGGTTTATGATTTCTTTATTTTTGTGTTTGGTAATTTATTTTTCTTATTACGTTCTTTTTTATTTGTGAACGTCAAGAATTTGTAATATGTACTTGCATAAGCAGATACATTTTTTTTAAATTAAGCGTGCGAGTAATAATAATTTTAATTTGTTTGTGGTTTCTTCCTAATCAAGCTATAACACAATCGGGTGATTAAATTGAATATTAAAATAATTTGTGTCTTTGCGAACACCCTGTGAATCGATCTTCTTTAAATTGCGTGACACGATTAAAAAAGAGATTATAGCTTTTTTACGACAGCGTATAAATTACAGTTAAACACAGAAAAGTTTATATTCGTTTTTATTAAAACTATCTATCCGGTCTTTCCCTCCTCGGTATAACTTCAAAAGTGGCAATTGTGATTTGGGATTTTTTATACGGGTTGAATTATTGTTTTATTTATGCTTCGCGACGTAATTTATTCGGATATTATTTTTTACGAAATATATTTTAAATTATGACATTAAGTATACTTATGCTAATTTTGTTAATATTTTAAGTATTTCTTTACAATACACGGCGATTTACATTCGTTATTTTAATAATAGACTTAATGAACTGGTCGTTTTGTTGATAATTGACATGATAGCAATATTATACACTCATTTTTTTGTATTTACATGGTTTCGAATTCTGAAATAATTCATTAGTAGAACTAAAACATTAAGGGAATAGTTACCAGTTACAGCATTTAAATTTATTAGCAGAGCCAGCTGCCTCGCTAGACCTTGCAGGTCGCTTGGCGTCCCGAAATAAGTCTAGGATTCTAATAAAATCATAAAAAGTCTAATCACCGTGAAACCCATTGACTTGGTATGCTAGTTACTTTATGCAGTAGGTGTGTGTATAGAGTCATAGTTTTTTTCGTTAGAATGGAATTTAATTGACATTATTGTCTTATTTTTCATACATTTAGATACATTTATTTATAATATAACTTTATATAATAAATTATATTTTAAAATATTACAACAATATATTTGATATTTATGTCGGTTTCGTCAAGACACTGTCATTTAATGAACCAAAATCAAAAACAACTAAAAAAAATAAGTAAATTATTATACAGTGATGATATCAAGAAAATCATAAGAACTTATTTGAAATTTGACTATTTTTGACATATGGTTCAGAATTCTGGACATTAACAAAGATTATTAATGTAATAAAATAATAAAACAGAAATTTTTATTGGACCGGTTTCGTCCACCTCTGAGAGACATTTTCCACTTTTATTAAATTAATTTTGTAATACAATGCATATCACCATGAATTGACAGTTAACACAATAAAAGAAAGTAACAAAGATAACTAGGCCGATAGAGGTAAAAAGATTTTATGACAACCATTTTGGTGTGTGAAAGAAAAGGCGAGATTAGTAAGTTTAAAATCCATGAATCGAAACTTAAATACCTAACGAGTGTGGAGTAACAGGGAACCGATATCGAGTGTTGAAGAATATGGGGTAGACTTAAACACGTGTCAATAATATGTAATTTTAAGCTTGTCTTTCGTTCTGGTAACTGCTCTCGGTTTACGCACAGACGCTCATTCAATATTGGTATGGTATTTGAAGTTTGCAACACACTTTTGCACGTCTTTAATGTGTGTTTAATTTTCTTAGGACACTCACACATTCAAAACCCTGCTTTTAAAATAAAATGTATTGGGGTACCTATTCATAGTATTCTATTTATTAATCTGTTCTGTGCTTAAAATCACTACTTTTCAGAAAATCTAAAAGATGTTCGAGTTTTTTACAATTTTGTATGTGCACCTTTTACTGATTCAGAGGCATTGATTCAACTTTTTTTTTTCATTTATGCATTATTATAGTTCGTTTGACATGTTGAAGTTATTCAAGAAATAATAAAACTTTTTCACTCACGTAGCTAAGTGTAGTTTGGTGTGTTAGGTTAAGTTAGGTATACAAAAATGATCTTCTTATATTAAGCCATACTCGCTTGGATGACTTCAGTTGAAGATTATAACGTGTAGTGCATGAATAATGGCAAGCCAAGCAATCAAGTATTTTGCGAATGTTTCAAAGGGCGAAGAGGAATTAGACGATCGAGTATTGTCAGACACTGGGTGTGATATTATCCAGCCTTGAAGTTGGAATTTGGAATTGTAGAATCATCATCAATGATGCTGATGATAATAGTGAAATGGAAATCAAGCAAATAAACAATTTCATAGTTATATTCGAGAATTTAATACAAACACATATAACATTATTATATTCGCTGAACAGCTACAGAAATAAACATCATATTTTTCCAAATACAAACAGAATGTATGAGCATCGCACTTTATCACCAATTCCAGATATCACCCCACAATCATAAGGGTAGATTTAGCTACATTGGCCGATGTATCTTTACTCCGGGGAAAGAGAGGGTGCAAGTTACCCCTTTGGCAAAAAAATCGCATTAAAAAAATCGTTACCGTGAGCTGAGTTGATATCCATGAAAAAATGCATTAGGTAGTTGGGTAGTGTCCCCTCGCGTTTTTCAAACCAGAGACAATACTTTTAGCTTAGTGTTTTGTTTTATATAAGGAACTAACAGAATGTCATTATTTATTTTAATAAATATGAACACAGGCGATATTATTATATACATAGTTGACTGTCCCAAACAATCCTATTCTCTGATTGGATGACACTCCAACAGGCGTTCGATGCATGAATGTTAATTATTCATAGCTTGAAAAAGATACTTTGGTATATAAATAAATAATAAATATATGTTACATATATGATAATATTACCTATTGTTGCTAACATATAAGGCCTACAATATTTTAAATTCGTTAGTTCATACTCCGTATAATATGGATTTGAGGTAGAATGATCAAATAAATAATCAATGCTTGGTTTAACGATGGTTATAACCACAAAACAGATTAATAAGATTGAAATGCGAAAATTAGTCACCATGGCATAGATAGATAGACTAAGACGGGAGTTTTAGTTTATTACTTAATATTGGTCTGGCAATTTTAGTAACATTAGGTTAGGTACTGAAAACTATCTTCTAGCCACCATTGGTTTAAATACAAATACAATTTAAAAAAAAAACGTTGGCTCTATAATCCAATGTGTATCTTGGCCACCTCGCTCAGAGGTTTCTTAACAGATTTATTTTTAGGAGAAATTGATGTTAGCCACCTGCACATCCGATTATGTCCTTGTTGTGGTTAGAAACACAGATTGAAAAATAATAAATATGTGAATTTGCCAGACCCGGGATTTAAATCCGAGACCTACGACTTTATAAACATACGCGTCACCACTCGTCCATCGTAGGCGCGGGGTTAAAAATATTATTTTAAATAATTTCAATAATGATATCTACCTAAGTCAGAAATCAAGGTCGGAACAATTCTGTTTAAATATTATAATTCGGCTTTGAATTTGTGAAATAAAGTTGTTGGATTTACCTTGTATAAAACACGCCTGATTATAATAATAATAGTATAAATTCCCTTCACTACATTATTTTAACTTATGTTCTAAGCGTCAGCTGCTAAAAAAACAATTGTCTGTCGAGCAAAATAAAGTAATTCATTTGCAAAATAAAAAAAACATATTCAAAGCATATCTTATTCACCGAACAAACAATAATTACTATGCGCAATATAAAAAAGCTAAATCTATTCATAAAAATGTAACGAGATTGTATTTACATTTTATATACAATAAAGCATTAAAATCGTCCAAACATTTAGTTCCAGCTATCGCGGATATGTATAGAAAAAGTCTTTTGTTCTTTGGCTCAAAGGCGCGTCGCGGAACTCACATTAATTATAATATCCGATTTAAAAAAGCTATTTAGCCTTCAGTTGTTTTTTTTTGTGTTAGGGTGGCAACAGTGGGGTGAGTTTTCAAACAATGGCTGTATAATGAATCGGCTGTATGGCCACAGATACGGTTTTTAAAAAAAGTTACCCTGTGACAAAAAATAATGAAGCTACCTACATACGCGTATTTGAAAAAAGAACGAACTTAGAAGCATATAGGGGATTAGATTAAATATTAATGTATCCATAATAATAATACCTTTAGTATATTATGTGTGCGGTTTATAATATTCGTTATAAATAAGAAATAATTAAATGTTTAATATTTAATTTTCAGAATAAAATTTATTAACATTCCATTTTATGACGATAAACATAAATGCAACAGTTATCAAAGACACTATATAGACACTATTACAATTTTAAACTCACGGCTCGAAATTGACCGGAGTGCATCGGAGCGTCCTTCCGGTTGAAAAAGCCCCAAAATTTTCACTCCGTCTTATGGAAAAAATAATTTGACCATCTCAGCCAGATAAGTCATACCTATAAGAAAAAAATCTAACACACATATTTTTATAAAATTGGTAACTACGTTAAAATTTTCGGAAAATTATTGAGTGCTCCGGTTTGCAAAATTTTTCATTTCGAGTACTATAAACTCAAATGTAAGCGAACCGATTAGTAAAGTATTTAGTCATAAACTGATTGTAGAGATATTATGTCTATTGTTAAAATAAACAATCTAATTTCAAATGTTAGAATAAAACGTAATTCAATTATTTATCTGTGTCAGTCATTTCATTTTCAAATATTAAATGTTTGTAAAAATTTGAATAAACCAGTGAGGTAGTGAAAAAAAATCATGAACAGTAATTAGAGGTTAGCTGTCTAAAATGTAGCGAAAAAAGAGTCAATGTAAAAAAAACGTATACATTACAGTGGGGTATGAAAAAACTTTCGCGGCTACTGAATTTTAATTGTCATGCAAAATTAATGGTAATGAAGTTCATTTTGTACAAAGAGAGTGATGTTTTCAGTCATAATGAGTTTTTGATGAATAAAGTATTCAAATATTAAGAATAGTTTACCCTACTATTTATAAGTAATTAGGAAGTACCTATGCGTGTATTGAGAAATACTTTGAAACGTAAAAGAAAAAAACAAAATGTATCTTTCCTCATGCTTGTTAAATTTTATAGTTATGATCAAGTATGACGAATAATCATATTATCTAGTATTCAATATCAACATAATATGTATATCCAAAAAATAAAACTACAATTTCTTCCATAATAATTGTTTCTTTTAAATCATTTTTAGTCATTTTTATTGCTGTGTAATTGTTTCTGATTTGATTACTTATATATTCGAGGAATATTACAAAGTTATTCAATCAAATGTATGTAGTATTTTTTTTATACAGCAGAATGTCCTCTTTTGAAGCCATGGGTCGTACGTTTATTCCTTTTTATTGTCTTTAAATTCCACCATAATCCAGAGCGCGTAATTAATGAGTTAGGTTAGGTGAATAGGTAACAATGATTCATTGTTAAAAAGAGACTGCTAAGAAAATATTTACATTTTAGGATTTTAGAGACTAATAAAAAAAATTCAATATTTTGACAATCACTCAATGTTTGTAGGTTTTGCTTTATTCGACCCCGTCTGATGACGGATGTTTTGATTAGTTTTTTTTAATAAGATTTTTTTGCAAGAGCAACATTTTTTCAAGCAGTTCCTTTAACACCAGGGGTGTGTTTTTTTTCTTCTTCGTCATTAATGAGCGATTTTGCGGTACGATTTTTATTGTTCAATGTTTCCCGACGTGATTTTAAAGGAGGAATATTTTGGCACTGCTTGAAGAGTGTGTAATTATACGTGAGCCGCAATTTGCATACGAATTAAGCTTTTTTTTTTCATTTACAATTTGATCGGTTGGGTAGGGGATTTTTTTGATGGCTTATATCTTTCAACGATAAATGATTTGAAGGGTGGTCCCTTAAGATTTATTGCGTCGTTATAACAAGTTTGATGCGTGAGCAAATATTTTTTTCTTAGTAGGTAGGTATGTACCAAACATTTAAATAATAATAATAATAATAATACCCAATACATTTAGATTCATTGAAATATGGATAGTTTTGCAAACTAAGTACTTATGTATTGTTTTTACTATTATAAAACTTCACATGTTTATTAACTTAGCAACATCATGTTTCGTTTTATGAGTCTTCAACGAACATAGAATTTAGGTATGTCATATAATATTTCTTTTCTTTCGACCATGTCCGATCCTAATAGGATCATATGGGCCTCCACAGAGTGGAGGTTTGTATTGACAGATTATTGTTTTTCATATAATATATATTTCAATATATATTTCTATATCTATATTTCACTAAATGACAACAACATATGTAGGTACTAGGAATAAAATTCTAATTTGATGAATTGTTCTATTATAGGCGGATGTGAAGCGGAAATAAGAAATCACACACAGATTGCAAAAAATGCGATGATACGTCTAACCACAATATGGAAGGATCAGGGAATTCCGATTCTCACAAAAATGATGCTTGTGCAAACATTAGACTTATCGATATTTCTAGACGGAGTCGAGTCGTGGACTCTGAAGGCAAAGGAACGGAAGGTAATTGATACCTTTGAGATGTGGTGTTGGCGCCGAATGCTTCGTATTTCTTGGACGGAGCACAGGACGAACCAGTCAATCATCCAGAGACTGCAGGTGAAGGAACAGCTCTCGACAATATGTCTGAGACGAATTCTGCAGTTTATTGGACATTTATTGTCAGGCGCGGACCGGACAGCCTGGGGAGACTGGTGGTTTTGGGTGGCCTCCAAGGAAGGCGAAGCAGAGGAAGATCGTCTGCGTGCTGGAGTGACCAAGTGAAAGAGCTAAAGGCACCATCTATTCTGCCCTGAGAGAAGCGGAAGATCGAGAAGGATGGAAAGTCTTGGTCGCTCAAAGGATGACGAACTTCAAATGTGGTCACGATCCTCAGCCATGAGTGTAAAAAGAAGAGAGTTCTATAACACAATTTTGAATCGTTTTTATTGATCCGGAATTCTATATTTACCATACGCAAATGTGAAATCTGCCTGTAGATGCCGAAAGATGATCCTCAGTTACAAAACTTAATTCAATTGCATTAAAGACATTGTAATAATATAATAAAATAGTTATAGTGAAATAAAAATGAGATAATGATTAAACAGAAACTAAAACAACAATAATATATTACCTAGTCACTTATTAAAGTAAGCAAATATTTTTTTTTTTAATAATATATCTAAGTAAGTAATATATTAAATATTATTCTAAATTCGTGGGTACCTAATTAGAAGAAAAACTTAAATGGATTAATCGCCGTTATATGGATTCTCATTTAAAAAAAATATATATCTTAATTATTATCTACTTAAGAACATTTTTTGTTAATTATTATTGTCTAGGTAAAATCTTCAAAAACCCGATTACATTCCTACGAATAATATTTTTTGTATTATATTTCATTGGTTTTATACATGGAACAATTTTCTACGCGGATTTTCCTCGCCAAATTTACAGTGTTCGAATTTCGAATCAATATATTATTTTTAATGCCTAAAAGCTAAGCCAATATCATAATACATTACAAATTGCACTTAGCGAAAAAATAGCTACGTGAACGACTCTCTACGGTTCTGTTTTTCTATTGAATGTTATCACTAACCTTTCGCGAGTAATCTACGAAGATCTCGTAGGGGTATTGGTTGGTTGACGGTTCGAACACTGAAATTAAGGGAAAATCCATTTCAGAATGACGTATTTTGTCTGTCGTTTCAACGATTTCTAAAATATATGAAATCACGACATCTATTTAATTTACTGTACAAAATATAGATTACATTCCCCTTTTTACTCATTATAAATTCCGATTAATAAAAAAAATCTCGATAAGTTGCAACGAATTAAATTATATGGGTGTTTTTATGATAATGATAATTTCATTCAAAAATTTAAAAAATACGAGATTGATATCTTTGTTTCATTAGGCATATTTATAAAAAAAATACAATAATTCCTCTCATTCATTGATATTATATCATTATACATTTTTATCTTATTCTAATCCTTTAGATTTAAACTTAAATTATAAAAATATATGAAGACGAAGATCAATCTATTGAAATCACTTACCTTTCAACGAAATAAATGAAGCAATTGATGAGAAACCTAATAATTCAATACCCTTATCAATTTAATTAAAAAGTATGAATTATAAATTATAATTATTGAAATAAAAATAAAATTAATTTAATTTATGGGTCAAGCAATATGATAAAAATAATTATAAAACAATGTATTAATATAATGTACGCCTAAAGGCTACGTAAAGAAGTAGGTACGTTATCAAAATTATAATAAGTATAAATTGGAAGTTATGCATTTACGAGTCAAGCAATATAATGATGTAGGTACCTATAGATAATTAAATTATAATATGACCCTATAGCCTATAGGTTAAAGTTATAATTTACAGTATTTTTTAATAAAAGGGTTACCTGTGTATGTATAATGTTTGAGACTTTCACGGTTTATTTTCATCGAAATATGTATTTGAGTTTTCTTCCTATTTTTTTTCTCGACATTTAAAGATCGTTGCAGGAGTCATTCTCAAAAAATAATATATTGATGGAGTATACAGTGGGTGTATGAGTGCAAATTCGCAGACATTCTCTTGAGAATAATCTCTGCAACGAGTCTGAAACGTAGTGGAAAGAAAGAGGAAGAATACGCGGTGAAAACAAAAAAATATATTACGGGGTTATATGTGAATTTAATAAATATTTCATGTTGTTTTTTATAGCTTTGTTTTCGATTTTTTTTTTTGAATTATTAATAACCATATCCTTGCTTATTCGTACAAGGTGGTTGTTAGTAATTTTGAACAATCACAAACACCCAGGCTTTGAGAAAAACACATAGATATTGTGTGTCCTGACGGGGAATCAAACCCAGGAACTCTTGGGTGAAAGGCAAGCGCCTTAGGCACTGCACCACGAGAGCCGCCATGTTTTCGATTTTGGATTCAGATTTTTGTCACTTGATTTGACCATATATGTATATTATAGTAGAAAAAATCTCGGTAGTAATTAATTAAGTAGGTAAATATGCATAATTTGTTTTTGGAGTCAGAGTAAGGGCCTACTAGGTTGAGCAAGTGGCTAACATCCGTTTCTCGTAAAAACATGTTAATACAAACCTCCGTACTGTGGAGGCGTATTATGATCTTATTAGGATCGGACATGGTCAAAAGAAGAAGAATATCAATTAGTTTAAAATTTCCAATAAGAATATCATAATATAAGGCATGAGCCTTTTTGCTATGAAATGTGTGAATGTTTTTTAATAAGAAAAACGTTAGCTATGTACGGACGATTTATTTAAAATACAATTAGGTAGGTACTATGAAATACAACATAGCAGATGTAGAGTTTTCAATAACTATATATAACATGAATATTCAAAGGGATTTTAATAGTTGTTAAAATATATGGAGCAAATTTAACGACAATGTATCAATATCATTGGTAAAAAAAACTAATGGCTCATGCTTATAATAATGGAATTCTGCCGGCTAAAAAGTATTGTTGATTTATTTTTTATATTAAAATTAAAGAATAATTTTCAATTCGGTTATTTGATACAGCGAAGCATTAATGCGCTGTCAATAAATCCAATAAATTTCACAATGCCACATCGCGCGCTTTCGTAATCTATGGAATGGCCACTTTTTTAATGGACCATAGAGCTGGGGTAGCTTTTCAAACTTCACTATATTTTACACCCCCTTTTTATAACGTTGAACTGTTTTTTTTTTTTAAATAAAATGATAATGAATCCACAAAAACAGAAATTATTTAATTGTGTAATGTCTTAAAATTCTCTACATAAATAATTTGAACAAAAAAATGATGAAAAATAACTAATTACATTCTTGGTTTGTGAGATAGGGTTAGGTTACATTACATTAAGTCAGTTTATATAATCGTATTTGTTTAACAATTTTACCCAATATACATAGGTTACATGTAAATTGTACGTAAAACATTTCACTGTGGCACAGTTCGCCGTGAACTTTCTTATCGAAAAGAGATAACCGTATACTATACCGTCTCCAATTTTATTAGATTCAATATGAACATTAATTCAACATTCATTGCTGATTTTGGCAAAATTCATGAATAATTCAAGAATGAAAACCTAATCTAATCTAACCTAACAAATAATCCAGTATATCGGCTATTTTCAAAATTTGTTTTCTGCTGGCTTCCTGTAAAGTGTAAACCGACAAGAACCGTGTTTTATTTAGACATGATTTTTAT
Organism: Rhyacophila brunnea; assembly: GCF_057557595.1. NCBI lineage: Eukaryota > Metazoa > Arthropoda > Insecta > Trichoptera > Rhyacophilidae > Rhyacophila > Rhyacophila brunnea. The sequence continues at coordinate 46,259,158 of NW_028233361.1, read as the reverse complement.
CTCAGAACTATACGACCCAAAGAGGTTGGACGGTCTTTATTATACGACCATATATTTCCGATATACGGCTAACTGCATACGTACAAGTTTCCGGACTTGATATAATACTACACCGTCCATTTCTACATGCAATAATTGTTTTATCAGACATATAGCATATAATATGTTTAATTTCGACCTATCTATTCAATACAAAAGCAACTATTTATCTACTTCCACGCATTAAAAAAACAATAATTAGGTTACGTCTGATGATAACCAGAATAATATGTTGTTGTTTTTTTTCAATATATCTACCATTAATTTAGAACATGATCATATGTCTATCAATAGGACGTCCACTATATGTGTGTTTATATAACAGTATGCTCCACTTAGGACATTCGTAATTTACTTTATTTTGATATGTAAAAATCCTGTTTTTTTATAAACATAATATTAAATATAATTCACTCGTATTGTTATTGTTAATGTTGTGCAAACCGCACTCGGCTCGTCGCACAGTTTGACAATTTCCGAAATCATAATTTCTAATAGGGGAAGAAAATCACGAAAGAGTTGGCTATTATATTTAAAATTTTAATTTATAGCATTCCAAAAATGGGCGCCGCGTGCGTTTCCAATAATAAAAAATGTCATTCGAAAAACTAATGGCTCTGTTATTCCGCTAAGACTACAAATTCGCCATTCTAGTCGTAAATTAATATTTTTTTATTGAACATTAAGTTTGGATAATCGGAAGCAAAATTTGTAACGGATGTATGTATAGACTAGCTTTGATTTTTAAATCGTTAAACCAATTCTCCCATTCTGTTTAATTTAATTTTGAATAAAATTTATTGTCATTTGTTTAATGGAAATTTAAGCGTATCTTTGAATTGTATTTATTTGTGAATTTAAAAATACATATTATAGTTAAGCTACGATCCGTAGGTTTAGAAAGTCGTTAAGTAAGAGTACTGGAAGGGTTATGTCATTGAGAATATTTTAATCAACTTTTGTTTAGTTTAGTATAATGCAAATTTTGGATGTTTTTTTTTTGGTTGTAGTTTTTTTTTTAAATAGTAAAGTAGTTCCAAATATTTTTTTCACTACTTATAATCTTAAATCCAGAAAGACGGAAATGTGCAAACTTCACACTTGCATAAGTATAATATTTACAAAATTTACAAAAATAATTGCGTATGCAACGTAGACTTTTAAAGTAAAAACAACTGCACTATGCTTAAATCGGGGAAACCAACAGGTCACTTAATAAAAATAAAATTTTAATATCAGTGAGACGGAGAGGTAAAATAAAATTTGTCTAAAATAAAACGAATAATGAGCTGTGGATTAGTGAATTGAGAGAATAATATGTGTGTACCTACCAGTGACGAATGGTGGAAGTAGGCTGTTATGAACTGATATGAATGAATGACAATGGAAACGAATACGTTTGAAAGTTTAGTATGCACTATTTAGGTTAGATCTTAACAGCCTACTTCCACCCTTCGCCACTGGTAGGTACATACATATTATTTTGTTAATTCATAAGAATATTATGTATGTATGGTTTAATAACATAACTTTAGATATTTTAAAAATATAATAATATTTTGTATCGATTATGCTTTGGTTAGGGCTTAATGAATTTTAATAATAATACTAACTAATACCATGTTTGATATGTACATATTCTTAATTCATCCAAAACAAAAAAGTATGACTGAAAAAGTGTGCACTATTTTATCAGATCGCCTATAGCATACTTAAACTATCGTGGTTTGGTTAAGGCAGGATTTAATTGAATTTTAAAAACTACCCGGCACCATCTGCAAATTGTATGTTAGTTCAATGAAAAAAATAAGTATGGCTGATAAAGTTTAGTGTGCACTATTTATCTCGAATCTTAGCAGCCTACCTTCACCCTTCGCTACCTGTACCTACTTTACTACTGTTAGCGACCTATTTTAAAATACAAGACATACCTATTTAAAGATTTAGATTGCATTTCAAGGGAATAATATTTTTTTGACAATCACTCAATCATACGTCCTGTGTGAATAGCATGTACCTATATATTGTTGTACCCATGATAAATAGAATCAATTTGGATAGGCAGTAGGTAGGTTCTTGTTATATTAATGCGACTGAATATCCCAAATATTCATTCTCATGGCGTATTAAAAAAAAGCACAAAACAAAAAATGACATTAATTATGTCCACACAGAGGGACCCATATTTTCCAGTTTATTCATAAAAATGACGACAAAAACATTTAAAAATTGGAAATCGTGCCTACACATCGTGACTCGGCTTACTAAGGACTTCTTTTGTGGCCAGAAATAATAATTCAAAAATGCGTATGCGCACATTAAAAGGCAAACCACCTATATCCAGGTATCGTCAAAACTCACAATATCAAATAATAATACATAATATATAAGAAAGTGTAATACGATTATATTCTATTTATTCGGTTTATGTATTTATTCGGTTTAATTCTGAGATTGACAAAATAAAAAGAAAATAGTGGATTGAGTTTTAAAGGTTTTAAATGAGAATTTATATATTATTAAAATTTAATGAGAAATTCACTAAGTTCAGCAGCATCGATTCTGGTCGTCCCTTTTCGCCATATATACCTATTATGCATTATAAATAATTTGCCATAGATATTTAACATAATTTACTGTATTTTTTACTGGATCGCACACAAAATTTCATTTAAAATAATACGTTGTCTCTTCCAATGCCTGTCTAATTGGGAGGGCAATCACTCTGTTCAACCAAATCGCTTCGGATGTTGATATAGTCCACCTACGTGAAGATGAGTATAATAGGTGGACGTTGTTTTAAAAATTCTTAAAATATGGGCCAATTATATCATTCGGTGTAGGTACTTCCATGCTTTATAATTTATATTTTTTTATAATTTTTCTACACTGTTTGTTGTTGTGGTGTGAACGTCTTAAATTTATAATTTGTAATGTTCACGGTATGTTTTTTTTTAATTGAATTTGATTTTTTTCTTCTTCGGCCATATCCGTCTCTTAGTTGGAACATATTATAGGCACCACGCGGCGCCTCCAAGAATCTCTGTCGTTAGCCAGTCTTATTGCGTCGTTTCAGATCATACCAGACATCACTAGATCTACCGTATACCTACACCTAGCGCCTTTTCAGATTCGATCAGTTTGATGAATAGGCAAGCCAGAATGAGGTTGTCTTCTGGCATCTGCAGTACGTAGCCAAGCCAGATCCAGGTCGCCTCTTCACTTTCAACATCATGAGAGGCTGCTTGGTGCGTTTTAATATCTCCTCCATGACGCCTAAAGTCATAGAAAATATCCATCGCTGTGTCATTGTCACTACGTAGAGATATACCTACAATATTTTAAACTGAATGTAGAGGTGCTGTCGAGGATAACAAGGATCATTAAAGTTTTAGTAAATATCTAGAGAAATAAAAACGAGAATGTTGGTGAGAATGACATTGGAGCATTTTGATAATATTTATAATACATGTGCTTATCGCTCATGTTGTACTCATTGCATTGGCAAAGGGTGGAGATTTGCTGTTACATAAATAGTGCACACTAAACTTTATCGGTCATAAGTATTTTTTTTTCATTAAATAAGACTAGGTACAATTATTTACAGATGGTATTGGTCAGCTTTTGAAAACCAAACCATAATAGATAATAGTCAAAAAATACTCGTCTAACTATAAAATATCTAAAATTATGCAATAAATCATGCATAACTTAGTATGTTTAATGAATAGAATAATATTTTTATGTACCTATGTATTATAGTTTGGCCTTAATGAATTTAAATAATTTAACCAATAAAATATGTACTTAATAATATATTGTATTCTTAATCCAACGGAAACAAAATAAGTATGAATGGAAAAGTGTGCACAATTTTGTCGTATCGCCCAATGTATACCAAAACTATTATGGTTTGGTTTAGGCAGGGTTTAACTGATTTTTAATAACTAACCAACACCATTTGTAAATTGTAGTCATAGTTCAATAAAAACAAATACGTATGGCAAAAAAAGTTAATGTGCATTATTTATGGCGGATATTAACAGCCTAAGTCCACCTTTCGCTACTGAGTAAATGTAATAATATAGAATATAATGTTTTGAGTATTATTTTATAAACTGGTTTACATTCTCTGTCTGAAAAGATATTCATAATGAATGATTTCATCTTCTTCGTCCATGCACAAAGAAAAAAAGAATTCGTGAAAAGCTCATTCCGCAGGCACTATGATATCCATTCATTCTGGCACCATTCTTTTAATTTTTTCCCCCTCAACAATGGCCGAGCAGTGTTAAAATATACATTTTTCTACCTCAAATTTCGTACAAAAAGAGCCCTATCTCTATGATGATTAAGGTAAAATTTCCTGAGATCGTCCATTGTTTACATTATAATATAAACCTCGACAGAGAAATTCTGGGTCTTATGTCTGATAGGATGGAGATATGTTTTAAGCTCCTTCTAAAATGACAATTTTAGAGCTTTTAAAATATTGCGATCGCATTATATACCTATTATTTGTATTAATTAAATAAGTAGCAGTGAAAAAAGATTTTTATTTCATTCTCTCTACCATCTAAGATTAATGACTACCCATAGGGAAATTCTAAAAATAGGTAGGTACATACAATAGCGAGGGGTGGAAGTAGGCCATTAAGATTTGACATAAATAGTGCACACTAAACTTTGAAAGTCATACTTATTTACTTTCATTGAACTAAGAATACAGTGTGAATAGTGTTGTTGATTACAGTGTGAATAGAACCCTGCCTAAACTAAACCATAATTGTTTAAGTATGCGATGACCAATCCGTCGTAATGCACATCTTTTCAATCATATTTATTTGTTTTCGTTGATTTTATAATACATATTATTACAGATAGTCTTAGTCATTTTTTTTTAAATTTATTATGCCCTGCTTAACCAAGCCATAATCGATAAAAATATTCGGTACTGTTCGGTTATACCGGAGGCAGCGGAAAACGCATTTTGAAAATAGCCGATAAACTGGATTATTTGTTAGGTTAACCTAACCAAACCTAACCTAACCTAACCTAACCTAACCTAACCTAACCTAACCTAACCCAACCTAACCGAACCTAAACTAACCCAAACTAACAAATAATCCAGTTTATCGACTATTTTCAAAATGCGTTTTCCGCTGCCTCCGGTATAACCGAACAGTACCAAATATTCTTATATCTAGAAAATATTTAAAATTATGTATGTTTTAATGGCATAATTTTGGATATTGTATAGATAAAGGAATATTATTTTACCATTATCCTACTATGGCTTGGGTAGGCAGGGTTTAATTTAATTTTAAAAACTAGCAAACACTATTTACCTACATAGTGTAGCCTTTGTTCAATGAAAACAAATACGTTTGACTGACAAAGTTAAGTGTGCACTACTTATGTCGGATCTGAACAGCCTACCTCCACCCTTCACTACTGTTCCATATAGATATTTAAAAGACTGGGATTTAAATACATGTATTTTGAGTGTCAGATGAAGGCTCCAACTTTTAAGCTACATAATACTTAAAAAACTAGCCTTGAAAATTTTCTTAAAATAATTAATTACCTGTGCTATCTTTCTACGTAGGTTCATAAAATCAAATATTATGTTTCTTCTTTATTTATTTCCGGATTCAATACTACTAATTAAATACCTATGTATTTACTTGTATTTTGTTGTTCTATCAACATGAAAAATTAATAGGCAGATACTTATTGAATTCTATATACCATAGATACCATCAATTATTAAGTATTCTTTCAAATATATACGGAAAATGCTCCAAATATTATATTTTTGTGTATACAAAGGACAGCGATGACAATGACGCATTTTAGATGGAGATTCTGAGATAATAATCGTGTATACACACCTATTGATTAAATAAGTCATGGTTTATCGCAGCTCTGAGACAATTATTCATTTTTAAATTTAATTTCCCAATAAACCCACCGAAGGCATCGGATCCCACGTCTGGTAAAAATGACATATTATTATGCATTTGATTCAAACCAGCATTATGGGTGGAGTGAATGGCATACTACATACATTTCGCGTAAAAACATTTTGAAGTTACGTACATTGAGTGAAATTCCATATTATTATTATGCACAGTTTATAAGTGAAAATGCTAATTTCCCTAATTATGTTATTAATAATATGTAAGTGTTGGATTTCATTTGCAGAGTTCTAATAAGTTTACTACTAGATTCTACATTAGTTTCCTAATTAAAAGACTATTGGTTTCCATTTTCATATATGTATGAAAAGAATACATTCCTATATGCTAAGATTAAGACTATTCGTATATATAATAACAACAAATCATATCCTAAAGATTCCCTACGTAATTCGGAAATCCGACAAGGGAGCGGGCATGGCTACGTATCAAATAATATATTGTTTACCTCAAAGGGAGGTAAAAATTTCACTCCATTCTCAAAAACAAACCAATTTAAATCGACAGCGCACCGCCGGACTGCGGCGGCACCTTTACGAAAATCGAAAAACAAGATTTTTTTTGAAAACCAGAAGCGCAACAAATTAAATAATGACCTTGGCGGACTGCCCCCTTTTCGGGACCCCAATGGTTTTGAGAAATATATGGTAACATTTAAAGCAGTGGCGTGTACAAAGGTATTTTTTCTTATTATCATCTGCATTCCAAAGAATTGTATTATTAATCATTTAGTTAATTAATTAATGATTATGCCATATTATGTATTATAGATGAATCTTATGGTTTACTGGAAACAGACCAGATTTTTACAATTTATTTATTTAGTCTAAAAGAAAAATGTAATGGTTTAAACTTGATTCAGTAGCTGTAAAATAAAATTAATTAAAATCATAAAGGAAGCATTACGATTAATATTATTAAACATGATTTGTGTTGAAACAGTCACTAATTTTATTCAATATCACAAACAGTAGGTACCTACCATTGGAAATATTTTTTTGATTAAGCTTGTAATACACCCGCGCATATAATAATTGTCTGGGTATGTAGCATTATGTACGCACTGATGTGAGTTTTTGCTTCGCAGAAGTGAAAAGTAAGGAAATAAGAATGTAAACACGTGATGGAAGGACAGTGGTATACTGTGATTATTTATCGAATACTTATAAATCTTATTTTTGTGTTGTTACAATTAGAGTAACAAAGTACGTAATAAATGAATGCTTGATATAACATAATATAAACAATGATTCCGGAAAGAAAAATGACTTGTAATTTATTTAATCATTGACTTTGCTAACAGTGTTTTAACTTCGTTTACATATTATGTATTTAAAAGCTCTGTATATGTAAACTTTAGAGTGGGAATAGAAAAAGATTCTTCATAAATATATTTGGTTCATTTATTACTCGTACCATTGTCCGTATGTTTGTGTTTAATTATGGTAAAAGTTCCAACGTATTATATTATTTTATTTATTAAAACAACTTCAAATAACAAAAATGACAATCTGTCAGCAAATAATCTAAAACGAGGCGATCGTTGAGTTCATAACTGCCCTTCATAACTAAAAGTCTCTGCAAAAAAACCACCCTTTCGCGTGAAATAAAATAAATAACACAAAACCATCAACGAGGGTGGTCCGCGGACCTAAGCAAACACTCCGGTACTCAAATCAAATACAAAAATATTCGCGTTACCTTTAAATACCTATCCACAAACTTATACTGCCTTTGATTTTTTTATTTTTGTTAGGGAAGGTCAAACAACTCGGTTAAGGGTGGGTTTCGGCCTACCTTTGAGAGTGAGAGGGTTGGTGGAGGGGGTTTTCTTGAATGGGAATTTATCCGATTGACCGTTACAGATTTTTTTTTATTTTGGTAGGTAGGCACAATCCGTTTTTGGGCTCTCAGGTGTATTTGTTGGACTGAAATAAGTTTGAGTAGATAGGAACATTTATTTTTATCATGCGTAAAAAATCTAATAAAAGGGGTAATGATCATCGTGTTAAAATAAACTAAATGTTGGATTATATAGTAAAAAATAAATGTTGAGATTTTAATGTTAAGATTGGTGAACGGACCAAAGCATCAGAAAGGCATGTGCGGACAATATTTATTTATTTTACTTACTACCTACATGTGGAATGATTCACAAACGTATTTTCAAAAACAATCACAATATCTTTATTTGTGATTGAGCGTATCCGAAAACTTGGACGTATGCAGCTCGCCGTATCACTCTTCTGACTTCACCATGAAATGTTGTATCGGAAATATATGGCTGTATATTAAAAGACCGTCCAACCTCTTTGGGTCGTATATTACTGACTTCCACTATCCATGTCTAAATAAAACACGGTTATTATCGGTTTACACTTTACAGCAAGCCAGCAGCAGACAAATTTAGAAAAAAAGCCAATATTTTGGATTAATTGTAAGGTTAGGTTAGGTTAGGATCAAATAAAATTGGAACATTATTGTCTACAATGCTCCACCAATAAGGCGTATTTTTTTCATCTCGGTGCTATAGAGATGACCGCATAGTATTACGGTCTTTCCGATAAGAAAACTCACGGCGAACCCAAAAAATAGAAAGATGTAAAGTTGTGTATTGAATTGAGTTAAGATTAAGATAATTTTTAATATTAACCAATGACTTAGGTATCCATTGTAAATATGTTGTCGTCGTAGATGAGGGATTTCATTTACGAATTGTATCAGACAACATTGAAAATTTAACATAATATGGGTCTGTGGTATATTAGATACTCTAATAGAAATTTAAAAAAATATATGCCTCAACATTACAATACGTTACATCAAGACTGATACAATACGCAAAGAAACAGCCATAATCTATGACGGTGACATAGATACGAAATTTATAACAGTTTGGAAAAATGGCTGCTTACTATAAGTAAGTAACTATGCTACATATTATATAGCTACATAAAATCTCATTATTATTTCTCATTCGAGCTTTATTTAAAAGCTCAGGTGACACAATCAAAATCGGGTGGAGTGCTAGTTAAAGTAATACGTTCATTTCTTTCAAAATAATGTTAACTTCGTCAATATATTGTAGTTTTTATTGTTATGTATGACAATACTCATAATAATAATGTTGATGTATTGATTAATATAATATCTACCTGAAGTTAATTATTATTATCTCTGTTTTTTCATTCGATGGAATGTCATGTTAATTTATTTTATATATTATTTAATTATTCTATATAATATGTAGTTTCCTTCGTAACCTGTTTATGATATTTTATTTGAATTAAAAAAAAAACATTTTTTCATTGTCTGATTAAAACTTTTTATCAAATGTGTCTCATCTTATAACCAATTTTATCAGAATAAGACTTTCATGAAGAGGTGCTTTATGTTTTCTGGATGCCATATAATATCATCTCTGTTCTGGCAGAACACACTAACTGGAGAATACTAGTTTTGAGTAATTTGACTTTGAAGTTGTTAAAATGTTTGAAATGGTCTATCATGTGAGTTTATTAAGTAATCGTAAAAAGGATGACTTTAAAATAAAGACTGTTTATTTATTAAGAAGGTTTCCAGACGGTAAAGTTGAAAGTTAAAAATGGCGATAGACCGAGAGAAATTATGCAATCTTGTACTTGACCTATAATACTCTTATGATCGAGCGTGATAGGGTATAGTAAATATTAAATATTATGTAGGTAAGTAATAATTATAAGTATATTTAATTTGATTTAGAATTCCATTTTAGAAAAGTTAATTAATAAAATATTATTTTATGCAGAACATCTTTAAATAATTATATCTCAAATGATACGTCTACGAAAAGAAAAATATTAAAAAGCCTAATTTTATTACAGGTACAACCATGTCAAAAAAATTGGCCATTAAACTTTATTTGAGATTTATTGAAATTATTTTTTCAAGTGTGATTCATATAATAATTTTATATTGCTATAGTCTTTCCGAATTTTACTCCACCCTGTTCGCAAATACACAAGGGAATTGCTGTGAGCGGCATTATGTCTTTCCGTCATAAATTGTGTAAATGCAATTATTTATGACAACTGCATCATTACAATTTGTACATACACGACGAGAGCATTATTCCAGTCGTTCACAACATTTTCAAAAATGAGTAGTTGCCAAACCAGCTGTGTAATAAAATTAATAGAAAGTAACCAATATCAGCTGTATATTGATAATTACAAGTGAACAATTACAATATCTTACGCATTTATATATTGAATGTCATGACCAAAAAACTATTAAGTATACTATTAAACTAAACTACTACTAAAAACTCATGTTGTTGGTTTTATATAGCATGGGTTGCTGCCAAAAATTGGTACTTTAGTCGATAATTTAGGTATTTTGAGTTAACAATGGATTATGTATCTATATTTAATATGTATTATAGAAAAAAATTCAAGGTCATCCGATGTATAGAACATAATATTATAAATAAAGTACAGAGAAATTAGAATAATGGTTGATTTTAGAGGACATATTAAACTTTAAATTGTAATTACTCAATAACTTTTGGCAGTAACAACACGTATAATCAGTAAAATTATCTATAAGTTATAGATGGAATCATATATTTAAAGAAATGAGTCATCAAATAATATATACACTTAAAATTAAATAATCATCTCCATGCTTTTTCGGGCATTTGTATATTGTGGGGTAAGTAACAAAAAGCTCTCTAAAAGTTGTTCACGCGGCGTCACAAGAATAATTAAGTCCAAGGCTGCTTTGAAAGGCATGCTCCAGAGTAGGTAGTATTCCTAGTTTGAATTATGCCTTTATTTTTAATTTGGCCAAAATACTCCCTTCTCTCACCTTGGTATTATACCACACATGTATTACCTATGACATATTATAATAATATATATTTTAAAAAACTTTTCTCTTTCAACCAATATGTAGGGAAACACTCAAATAATGCCATTGGCAATGGATTGAATTTTGGGTAGGCTTGATGAACTAAGTTTACCTGTGAGAAACAATATTTATGTGTTTGCTTGGCATGTTATCTGTATCGCTTGCCGCCGATTGCCATCGACCGTATAATTGCACGTTACGGGGCGCATGCAAGCACCTCCAGGTGTTCGCGCGAAATCCGCATCAAAATGATTGATAACTCTGACACAAAGATGTCGCATAATCGACGGCTACGTTTTGTTAGTGAGCAGTTCCGACTCGTGACGCTACTTCGATAAATAAATTGGCGCTGTTGGCAACTTACCGCTACTCTTTTTTGAATAAAGAACAATAGTTTTCCTGGAACGATAAACCACGGATGACAAAAATTACATTCTATAATTTTCAAAATCTCTATAACACTGCCATATTTTACAACGTTTTTATTAGCTCGTATTCTTGTTTGTCCGGTGGTTGTTTGTCCAGTAGAAATCTTACAATCGATTTTAACTAACTTCCCGACTAGCTAGACATTTGAAACTTTTAGAATATATCAAAACACGATGCCAATGCATTCTTTTAATACTTTTAGCCATATTTAAGCAGAATTAAATTTATTTTCAGTTAATTCGGTTTTGTATTGAAAGTTATTTCAGAAAAATCCGTAAAAAGTAAAAGACTATTATACTTAAGATAATATAGATAATTATACTAAGGAGGTGGTCCTAGCAACCAAATTATTAATATATACGTGCGTTACTATGGAAACCAAAATAAAAATGACATTTCAGTGTTCTATATTTGTTTGTTTATTTGTTTTTTATTTACTTCATATCAAGTACAAGTTTGAACATATTGAGCATAATAATTGAACAAAAAATTTAAAAACGTTGTATACGTATTAAAAGTTCTTTTTATCTTGTAATTATTTTTATATCAGCATATTATATGGTAATAAATCAATAAGTATATATTAGGTGCCCATTTAAAATATATAAAATAATAGTAGTTACGTAATTAACTGAATTTAAATTAAAGTAATTTGTATAGAGCCTGAAGATGTCTTAAGAAAAACCCCTCGTCGCTAGAACTAAATCCTCTGAAATATTAAAAAATTCTCATGACTTTGAATAATATAATATATAATATTAATCCAAATCATTTAAAAACGGTGAAAATGGATTGACAGTAGGTACTTGATTTTATATTATAAAGAAAGTTGATCGTAGTATCATAAAGAAAATCTTATACTTAGGTATGTGGAATGTATTAATATAATATAAGATAAGGTGTTTATACAATATACTAGATAATAGGCATACTAATTTGCAGTCAGAATGTTGATCAGCTAACGTATGATATCCATGGTATATCATTTAATTTGAAATATGTAACTGAAATAACATACACGCGTGATTTTATATGATATTAATACATTCCACATAAGTATAAGATTTTCTTTATGATACTACGATCAACTTTCTTTATAATATAAAATCAAGTTGATCGTAGTATCATAAAGAAAATCTTATACTTATGTGGAATGTATTCATATAATATAATATAAGGTGTTTATACAATATACTAGATAATAGGCATACTAATTTGCAGTCAGACTGTTGATCAGCTAACGTATGACATCCATGGTATATCATTCAATTTGAAATATGTAACTGAAATAACATACACGCGTGAACTTGTGGCGAAAAAAATACAGGTAAACGTATCCCCCAAAGACAATAAACGCTCGAATCCCAGCCCCAGGTAAGAAATCAGAAATCAGTCAGGAACGGACGCAAAGAAAAAAACGTGTCAATAGATTCACTAATGTTGCTTTTTGTGTTGTTTTTTTTTCGGGAAGGTTTTTGTTTGTTTTATAATGTTTGCAGATTTCAATGTCGATAATGGCGGATATTTTGAAAGCTTAGCTTAGCTTTGAAAATATTGTAGTCAAGCCGATTTGAAGGTTTGGGAATACGATCGAAAGATTCTTTTACACTGTCAATTTAATACAATTTTCTGTTTCGTAAAAAACACTGTCATACTCAATACCTAATTGTAGTTTTATAAAACTCATAACTTTTAGATTGTATCGTCTTACCGTCTTCTTATTTTTTGTTACCCTACTAACTGTCAAATCTTGAACAGAAAAAGTAACACATCATCAGTAACTATGTACCTACCAGTAGCGAAGGGTAGAGGTAGGCTGTTAAGATCGGCCATAAATAGTGCACATTAAACTTTGTTAGTCATACGTATTTGTTTTTATTGAACTAAAAGCACAATTTACAGATGGTGTCGGTAAGTATTTAAAAATCGATTAAGCCGTGCCTAACCAAACCATAATAGTTTTGGTATACTTTGGGTGATACGACAAAATTGTGCACACTTTTTCATTCATACTTATTTGTTTTCGTTGGATTAAGAATATATATTACACATAGTGTTGGTAATTTATTTTAAATTCATTAAGCCCTACCTAAACCAAACTATAATAAATAATAAATATTATTCTATCTATAAAATATCTGAAGTTATATATGTTTTAATTGCATACTTTTAGATATTTTATAGATATACGAGTATTTTTGACTATTATCTATCATGGCTCGGTTTTCGCAGGGTTTCATTGACTTTTAAAAAATAACCAACACCATCTGTAAATTGTAGCCTTATTTCGATGAAAACAAATACGTATGACTGACAATGTTTAGTGTGCACTATTTATGGCGGATCATAACAGCCTACCTCCACCCTTCGCCACATGTACCTACTACCTATTAATAGATACATACCAGAATTATCTACATTATGTTTTACAGGTAAATACCTATATAAGATTATGTTTATAAACTTATAGCAGTATGCGATCAAATTTTGTGCTATTACCTAATTTTCATGTTTTTGGAGATTAATATCTATAAGGTTAGGTAGTTAATGAATTGAGATTAACTCGTAATACTTATCAAAAACCATATTAAAATTGATAATAACTAATCAAAACAAATAATCTTGTTTAAGATAATAAGACTAATCGTTGTTTAGTAATTATTTATTAAATACTTTTTTTTTATTCGTAATAATGAAATTTTGGATTTGATAAATAAACGACAGTCAGTCCGCGATTTAAAACTAGTGCTTTGAGTAGATATCCAAGTCAAATTATCACAAAATGACATACATACTACTTATCTAAATATCATAAAATTATATAATTTCTCTGATCACCAAGCCAGCCTATTTAGACGTAATTAAATTAAAATTAAAAATTTGTTCCTACTTACATGAAATATGAATATATATGTATACTTACATTATACACAGTATCTACCTAATTTGGTTAATATTTTTTATTTAACAAAAACTTGAAGTATGATATTTTTCATTTTATAAAATGGTTATTAGAGATTTGAATTCGTATATAGCACAAAAGGCAAATGTTGTGCGTTGGTCGATTATCTTTCGTGTTTCTCATCAATAAAATTAAAATATTGATACTAAATGACAATATCGGAAATATTAGTATGCTATTTTCAAGGATTCGGACAGTCCAGTTAGGGTACCACCATTTATCATGTGGAGATTTTTACAAAGCAAATAACATAAAGAGTGTTCGCTTCCTATTGGGCACAAAATTCGACAGGGTGTCCCAAAAGCGCTAACAAAGGTAACAATACTGGTAATACCGAAGAAAATTAAATACAATAGAGGAAATAATTACTTTTGAAACAAGAAGTGGACACAAAAGAGAACCAAAGGTAAGAACATCGTAAAAGAAGCGACAGAAAAAATATCTTTTACAGGTAAGGAAGTATTGTCATTGGGCCTTTTAAAATGTGTGAGTGCTGTTAAATAATTAATTATATTTGTTTTATTAAAACTTAAATATGTATTTTAATAAGATTCTGATTAACATATTATTACATGGATATAAATTATAATCGGTTTTTGTTTTGTACTATTCACCTTCAACCATCTTCATTTATTAGGTACCTACATACATACCTCTATGGTACGTAATAACACAAAAAGTTTAAAATCCAGTGTTGGGGCTTAGAAATACTGTAATTTATTACATACTCACTGTTAATACATTACATTTAGTAAGTAAGATATATTTTAATTGCGCTAAAATGAATTTGATTGGACGTTGGTTAAAGCCGCGTTGACACGGTCCAAGTACGATCCAAGTAGACTTGGATAGGAATAATTAGTATGAAGATGTCTCATCAAAGTGACAGCTTCATACTATTTATTCCTATCCAAGTTAACTTGGATGAGTAGGACGCGGTCCAAGTAGCTTGGATAGGAATAATTAGTATGAAGATGTCATATACGAGTGCACTTGGATAGGAATAAATAGTATGAAGCTGTCACTTGGATGAGACATCTTCATACTAATTATTCCTATCCAAGTCTACTTGGATCGTACTTGGACCGTGTCAACGCGGCTTAATATATTCTTAAAATTCTGTGTATTTAACTCACTTGGCCTGCTTTTTTAGACATTTAATACTTTGTGTAGCTTTATTTTATATGTATATTACATATGTGATGTTGTGGACGAGTTAAGCTGATAATATTTGCTTCGTGTATTGTCGGCTATTTAAAATTAAACTGTGAAGCGTTCATTATATTATATTAACTAAAACGAGCACCATTGGATGAATACAAACATAATATTGCAAGGAAATAATGTAAGTACCTATATGAGTCCAAAAAATTAGGTACCAAGCAATATTGTCGGTATTATATCTCTTGAAGGATTACTATAAGTAGAACAATACCTACAACGAAATTGGCCTTTTGAAACTTAAAATATTCCAAGTGTAACATTTTTTACTACTATTTTTGATATTACTCAGGCGAGTGAATACTTCAAAGCTCTTTACTGTAACTATATAGAGGCAGTAGAAAGCTGGACATTTTAAAAGTTTATTGTACTAACGAAAACAAAGTAATTATTGTATTTTGTTACCATTATCTTTAAAAGAAATAGAAAATCGACAGACCACCATAGTTGCTGGTATTCTAAGAATAATATGTACACTTATAATGAGGAAACGCAATAATAATTAACATATTTTATTCTGTGCTTTTATAACATTACGTTCCAAATGCGATATATGCGAACACTTATATAAAAATCGATGCAACCATAATAAAAGTTATTAATCATGAAAATACCCCTATTTTTTACTTATGAGTGAATAATAATTATAAATATTAGTTTTATGGTTTACAGCTTTTATATTTCGTCATTGACTTATTAAAATCTCCGGTGTGACAATATGACGTATCGGTGGCGAAGGGTGGAGCTAGACTGTTAATATCCGACATAAATAATGCACACATAACTTTGTCAATCAAACGTATTTGTTTTCGTTGAACTAAGACTACAATGTGTAGATAGTGTTTGTTATTTTTTAAAATTCAATTAAACCCTGCCTAATTCAAACCATTGTAGATAAAAAAAATATTCGTTTATTTATAAAATATCTAAAATTATGCAATTAAACCATAGATAATTTTAGATATTTTACAGATAGAAGAATATTTTTTATCGATTATGGTTGGGCTTACAAAAAATGTAAAAAAATAACCAACACCATTAATAAGTAATATGTAAGTAGGTTTTCTTAATTCATAGAAAACAAATAAGTATGAAAGTGTACACTGTTCTTGTCAAATCGTCCATAGCATACATAGACCATTATGGTTTAATTTAGGCAACGTTTAATTAAATTTAAAAAGTAACTAGCACTGCATCTGCAAATTGTATTCTTATTATATTATGGTAATGCAGTCAATCGCTATTTTGGTTACTCTTGAGGTATCCAGGGGACAGGGAAATATTTTAAATACTGGAGAAACTAAGAATATCAAAATTTTTATGAATATTATGTAATGACTGCAATTTTGTTTTACTCTTTTTAATATTATTATTGTGGACCTTAGTATATGATATTTATTCTTTGTGTAATCTATGATTTTAATAATAAAAAATACATAAATATAAGTAATATTTGATAAAAATAACATTTTATTGTAATTATTATATTCTGTCATATTAAAAAAAATAGAAACAAAAACTATCCACCTATTATCGCGTAGATATAAAGATAAAACTAATCGCTATTCTGTAATATCTAACCATTATAAAATGGTTTTTATCTCTTGGCTGTGTTAAAATCTAACTGTCATTTCGATGGCATTGTCCGCTCATATCAAATCGCGTGTGAAAAAATTCCAAATATTGTTTCAGACACATCTCCAAACAACTTCTAACAATAATTTCACTGCCTTTCTTAAAATCGACAGTCACGGTTTTAGCTTGGTTATTTTTTTCACTTTGGATTCTGACGACGATCGGTCTCGTTGAAGATCTATAAAGAATAACCACGATCTGTTAGTAATCTCAGATCTGAAACTGTCCGTCATTTAAGTTTTTTTTACCCGCTGTATTTGTACATAGGAATTTAACACATAATTCTTCACATTCATCTAGTATCCTATCATTATTGCTGTAAAGGTAAAGGCTAAATCATTTAAATATCTGCCGTTAGATTAATGTATCCCCAAATTTATAAAATAAATATTTATCAAGAAAAGATCATGTCATTCAAAAAATCACTATACATAAGTACATACTAGACAGAAATATAGATAGAAACAGCAATGAATAATTGTAAGTAAATACATATTATTATATTATATTAAAAATTTATTGTTAACACATTTTATAAGAAAATTTAGTACCAACAAGTCGGTTTACGGAAAGCCAGGCGGAAACTGCGCCAATTTTCATAACCGATTTTGGCAAAATTCATGAATGAAAACCCAACCTAACCTAACCTAACTTAACCTAACCGAACCGTACAAATAATCCAATATATCGGCTATTTTCAAAATTTTATTTGGCGCTGGCTTCCCTTAAATTGACAAAAACCAAAATTTACTTAATCGCATACAAGAAAGTTAAAAAAAATACCATAATATTTTTTAAGCTCAGAGGGCAATTAATATGTTGACAACATAAAACTGGAGAGTGTTGTTTAGGTGAGTATAACGAACGGCGGGTAACTATGGACATTAAAAGACTGTAAGCACTTTCTGTTATGAGTAAAGTTATTAATTGCCATGGCACTAGTGGAAGTGATATTTTACTTGTTGGCGGATTAGATTTCACTTGGTACTTAGTGCATATTTTTTAGAATTATCATTACTAATATTAATTTTAATTTGTAAATTAATATTATAAATATTATGTCAATAAAACAACATGTGTACTTGCCAGACCCAGGATTCGAACCAGGGACCCACGACGGTATAGGTCGACAGTTATAGGCCCAATTAAAAGACATAATAAGTCGAAATATTAAAAATAAATTTTAAGATTAAAAAAACTAAGCCTTCTATTGATTTATCAACATGAAAATAGTTTATTTAAATTTAAAAAATCAACTAAGCATGAGGCATATTACATATGTACATAATAATATATTGTACTAGTATATTATTTTTAATCTACAGAACACGAGATCATAATTACATACACGCAACTTGTATGTATTTTGGCACAAGCTAACTAAGATTAACCGGCTCTATAATTTTTTACAGCTGTTTGTGAGATATTTTCGGGCCGAGAGATTATTGTTTATCATTCAATAAAATCTTGATTTCAATGTCGCGGTATCGTATCGGCTGTGAGTTGTGATGGACTCTTGAGATAATTTCGAAACCCGTTCGGAATCTCGACCACATCGGAATTATTGTGCCCGGATAACAGGTTAACAGCGATTCTATAACTTTTATTATCTTATGGAGTTACCTATATATTTTTTTGTCAATTGTCTACAGTGAAACCTCGATTTTACGGTTTTCAAAGGACCCTAAAAACGATAAATGCGGGATATATATTTTTTTAGCATGGAACATGCTTTTGTCTTTACCTTCTGGGTGGATTTGTTACGAAAAATCTCACAGGCGCAGCGGTAACGAAAAATAAAGTCACAAAAGTAGAGCGGCAGGGGCCGCGAGAGACTTTACAGTTCAGTCGGCCATGAACGGCACTTCGGAAATGACGTAAAACCGCAATTTATTTTATTTTCTTTCAAATTTTCATAACCAGCATTCAGAGAATCAGTAGGCAAAGCATGTTCCATGTTTAATAATTTTAGCCGTCAGGGTTTAAGTAACCATCATCTGAGGGGCCCATTAAAAAAAACTGGTTTTTCTCCTGGATTTTTTTCGACGTCTTGAATTATTTTCAGTTTCTCAGATAGAGTTCTAGTTTTATTCGTGGAGGTTAAGGTAGGTTAGGTAAGGTTAGGTTAGGTTAGGTAAGGTTAGGTTAGGTTAGGTTAGGTTACGCAAGGTTAGGTTAGATTAGGTGACGGAAGGTTAGGTTAGGTTTTCATTCTTGTATTCATGAATTTTGCCAAAATCGGCTAAGAAAATTGAATTAATGTTTATATTGAATCTAATAAAATTGGAGACCGTATAGTACCTAGACGTCATCTCTTTCCGATAGAAAGCTCACTGTGAACTGTGCTACGGTGAAATGTTGTACGTAGAATTTACATCTAACCGTTTAGGTCCATCAATACGGTTTACTTGTCTTTTACGGTACGTGTTATAAGCGCAGATTTTTTTATTACAAAAGTTACGGAACCGCTTGTTTTATATCATCTCATGTACTCAGCTTAAGAGTCGTTGGCAGAACAATATGATTTTCGATACAGATCGTGTTTTCAAATATGAAGACCGTTAAAGCATCATAATAAGACTATACGAAGATTGCCCGATGCCTATTTCACTTCTCAGCATTATAATGGTATCAGTGCTTATGATTATTTGTGTTTTGCCATTATTGTTACATGGCGTTAAATTCAAATTATACCAGACCAAATAGACGCTTTTGTGAAACATCGCTCTAGATTAGACCAAATCAATCTGGATATTAGCGTTATTTTAGACTTGTCTGTATTTAAGGTAATTTTAGAACTGTTTGTGCGTAGAAAATTACCTGTTATAATAACAATACTATAAACGTAATCACATAACAATAGAGTTTTGTTTTGTATCAAAGATAATCATTATTTCCTTCATTATAAACACGTTTATTTGCATTGTATTTATGTTAAAATATTAGACGCACGATTTTTTTAATGACTCAGATGGCTAGAAAATGTAAAATTATGGATATATTTAAGAGATAATTCTAGAAAAATGTAAACTTTGTAGCAAAGTTAGTATTACAATATCATAAATATAATTATTGTGGAGTATTTTTGGATCTTAGAAATCAATATTTTATAATCATGTAGAATATTATTAATACTAAAAAAAGGTATGGCATTGTTTATATAATGTTGGTTTTATTGATGCAACACGTGCAATATACATACCTTTAATTTTATTGTTAAAATATATTCGGCTAAGCTTTCATTGAAGTGTATAATTATTTTGGATTTTTATTTGACGTGGCGTAATTATTGAGCAGTTGGTGCGTTTTCCAAAATCTCTTAGGGTAATTATATATAGGAGATAATCTCTATATTCACAAAAAAATTAAATAAGTATCTTAAATTATTTTTAATAATGATAAATTTATTGTTACCTATTCTCTTAACCCATTAGGTCTATGGTATTGATCTGTACCCAAACATACATTAAAAAAATGAGTTTAATGACTAATTCACCATATTTTGCCGATATTATGTGTTTTATCAAGTATGAGCAGGTACTGAAATATACGTTTAATTTTATAACACTGTTATCAATGTTGTATACTGGGGATAGTAAAGAGTCATGACGTAATATTGAAAAGAGATAGTTTATACAATTTCATGAAATAATTTGTACATAACACCAGTTACTAGATACGTGTTTTGCTCAGTTATTCACATGGTGAGCTTTATGTATGAGTAGAAAAATATAAAGTTTTAGTTTATTTAATATTACAATTCTTTGTTAATGATATTGATGTGAGATAGCAGTAGAATATATTGTGGATAATAAATAAGTAATACGTGCATTTTACAAAATATCATGCATTACTATGCTGAATCGAAAAGATCAGCGCTCGAATCGGAAAATTTGACGAACCGGAGCGCTCGATAATTTTACGAAAATATTAAGATAGTTTTAATTCTAATTCATTGTTCTAATTTTATGTGTATTGTGTAAAAATAAGTGTTAGATTTTTTTGTTATAATATGACATATCTAGCGCAGATGGTCAAATTATTTTTTCCACGAGACGGAGCGAAAATTTTAGGGATTTTATGAACCGGAACGGCGCTCCGGTTCATTTCGAGCCCTGGAAAAGATGTTTCTAATAACGTACCTATAAGTAAGTTTTGCGTATAATGTTCTAATTTTAAAATTTATAATTTCTGTGACGTCCTCAGGCCAAATGTTACCCTTAGGCAGACTCAGAATTTCCTATCATTTTTAGTTTTAAATTATATGCAAAATTGTTAAGTAAATGTCTACCTATTATACCTATCATAAACAAACAAATAAATGCATGAAAAATCTGTCAAAAATGACTTAAACAGCGATGATTTTAGGAACTTACGTGGAGATTTGAGACAACGACAAGTTTGGAGGCCCCCTTGCGAATTAAAAAAGATTATTAGTTATTAATTATCTATTACTTATACTTATAAAGATATCTGTATTTTATAATGACGCGACCGCACCGTCCGTTTCTTGGAAAATCGCCACTGTTTTCAAACGCTGTAATGATTGTATCAGTTCCTTTATTTACCGCCCCTAAGCAGTGCATAACCTGCCTCGCTACATTACACTACATCACTGTATAATATGTAGGTAACGATTATGAAGAAAATATACTGTTAATATAAAATTAGTGGATAAAACTATATTTTTTCTAAAAGTGAATAATTGAAGTCGTTTTAACCTCCAATAAAATACTGATGATTATGAGTAATGACGCACCTATGCACTTTCTACCAGCTATCTGATGCACCAATACCTCCATCACCAGTGTACCAGCAGAGTACTACACTCTTCAGACCGAGAGAAGATGGAGCGGTGATGAATTAGGTGCAAATTAAACGAATTCCGAGATAATAATGAGACCGGAGCATTATTACTTCGGTTTCCCTGCGGCCCAATGGTGGTAGTTCGCAGCGTGGCCGTTGTTGCTGTACCATGCGAGGTATGAACCCAGGGATGGGATTTTGGTTGAATTTATTGCTAAATGTCAATAAAACAAGATATCTAAATGATAAATTATTGCAATGCAGATTATTATATAACTGCCAAATTTTCTAAAATAATTTATTTTTGTGACATAAGGAACATATTTTCTAGGTAGTTTTCTATATAATATACTATTCTATCCTTCGTACGTTAATAATTGCTTCATTATATTATATAGAAAAAATACTCTGACAGTTTGCAGTTTACTTTCGTAAATATTATTGATATTCCATATTATAAGTACAATATTATATAAATTATTCACTCTTACCCTATATCAATGACATTAATATGGACGAAGCATCTGGAAAAAAAATGACACTCACTTTTTTGTCGGGTCTGCCGAATGGCATAATCTGTTCTAACGCCATTACAATAAAGGTGATATTGCTATAAATTCCCGATGCTTTTTGTCGGGTCTGCCTAATGGTTCAGTTCAAACGGGTTCGCTCAAATTGACACTAGAAACACTGTTCTAACGCTATTACAATAAAGGTCATATTGCTATAAATTCCCGATGCGTGATATCGCATAATGGAAATTGCGTGACGTCTACCTATACATGTGCGAATGTCGCTATGAGCGAATTTACTTTCTAGCTACTGTATTGAGTGCGTTGTCCATTAATAATGTCATTGCCCTATATCTATACAAATACTCAACAATGTATGTTATTTTTTCGATATTGTTTGATAGAAAAAAAAATCTAAATATACTTTTTGGGTAACGTTTCATACATTTTCACCAATCTATATAGATATTCTCAAAATCTTGAGTTGAAAATTTGGTCCGGGATAACGATTCTTAATAAAAATGTAATAACCATTATAAATACACCCTAGTTACACATAAATCGTTATATTATATACATTTTTATGAAAAAAAGGCATTGATGCCTTTGGAATGTGGTGTTGTCGCTTTGTATTTCTTGGACAGAGCACATGGTGAACCAGTCAATCATTTAGACTATTTAGAGATTAGAGATAAAGTAACGGCTCTTGGAAATATATTTGCGATGCTTTCTGCAGTTTTTGGACATATTTTATTAGTGAAGGAGCTTAATAGGAGAAGCCTTCAGTATGCCCAGAAAGAAGTAGATGATAAAGAGGGGATGACAGTCTTGGTCGCTCAGAAGATGATGGAATTTAAAGGTGGTTACGATCCTCAGCCATAAAGGAATGACGAAGAAGATACTAACTAAGGTACACAGCGTCGCACGAGGTCGCTTTTTTTGATTGGTAGCTATAAGTACAATTATCTTGCTTGAAGAAATAGTAAATATTCTGACAGCAGTAAAAGTCAAACAAAAGAACACCGAATTAAAATCGAATCCAAAATATGTGAACACTATTTTAATCTGTGATAAAAATTTAAAATTGGAACAAACAAAAAATCAAACATACCTTCTTTGTATTATATATAATATAGACAGATTTAACACTCTCAGCCCTGTCCAAGTAAATACATTTTAGTATTGCTCCAGGCCTCACGACTCACAACAACATCGCAGGATTGACGGCTCGTATATTAAAATAATCAAACTGCTAAGACATTCATTTGAGAATTAGCAAATTGCACCAAATTAGTACAGCGATCATCTTTGAACCGTCTCACTGATGGCCATTAACGTGGAAATACGAAATCTAAACAAGGATTAGCACGAAATGTTTTACTATGAGACCATAATCATTAGTTTTAATTTAGCGCTAGATGAAGTCATCAAATATGATAAGTTTATACTTGATGGCGTATCGAAGGGTTTTTTTGACCAAGAGCGAACACTGAAACATGGGGTTAACACAATCTAGAAGGCACCACTAACTTCCGTATTTACTGCGTGGATCTCTCCCTCACACGTTTCCTGGTACATTACCCATACCCAGATACTCCCAGTTTTCAGTCTAGCGATGAAACCTGGTTTTCAACTAACTATGGGTTTTATTAACCCAACTAAATATATTATGATCGTTTAATTGTTTAGGATATTAATTGTGTGTGTACCTTTGTGATTACGTTATATGAATTTGTATACAAATAATTCAGAATGCTAATTTTATTTTGTTTATAAAGATTATTGTGAAACTAATATTAATTGTCTTTGTTGGCCCATTTATAATTTGATTTTCAATTTCAATTAATTTTTTAACATATTCTAGACATTACAAATTATAAGTATACGACATTCACAACATGACATGAAATATTATTATTATAAAGAAAAAAAAGTAATAAAACCGATAAAAATGAAAATAAAAGAGAACATAATATAAATATACAAAATCAGTGAAAATACAATTATACCTACATCTATAGAAGTTCAAAGAAGTAAGTATACCTAGTTTGCTAAGAAGACCCTATTTTAAGAATTTATAAAATAGCGTCCACCTAAACTCAACCTCACGCAAGTGGAATACATCAACACCCGAAGCAATTTGGTTGAACATAGTTATCGCCCTTCCAATTGGTATTGCCAGTGGCAGGTTGGTTCTGTACCTTGGGAGAATAAACAACTGATGCTCTCTGTAATGATATCTAAATCAATATACTTACATTATTTCCATATATTTATGCGAATACACGTGATTGTAATAGTTTGTATTGATATAAACTTAACTTTAAGGACGACAACTTACTTATTTTGTAAGCTTTAGTACAGTAATCAGAAATGCTATTTGCCGCGAAAAGCCATTAATCATGTAATGGTAAGTACAGCCACTTTATCTTAGCGCTGTGGACATCATCACGACATAACGCCTCTTGACTACAGGCTAAGGAAACTTTGCTATCAGAGGCTTCGAACTGGTGCGCCACGGCGCGGTGAAGGCATTAAGTTTATCGAAAGCCTTTTATATAAGTTGGTATGGCTTATTGAAAATTCTCTTAGTAAAATACTGTAACTAAAATAAAAGACACAATTTATATAACACGTACTCATTGAATGTTAAGTCAGTCTAATGAATATACCGTCTCTGTTCTGGCAGAACACACTAACTGGAGAATACTAGTTTTGAGTAGTTTGACTTTGAAGTTGTTAAAAAGTTTGAAATAATGGTCTATCATGTAAGTTTATTAAGTAATCGTAAAAAGGATGACTTTAAAATTAAGACTGTTTATTTATTAAGAAGGTTTCCAGACGGTAAAGTTTGAAATAAGGAACATTTTGGTACTAACTCAATATGTCATTTTTTCGAATTAGTGTCTTCTGCCAGAACAGTGACGTACATTCTCGTATACCAATTATTTTTACATGCTAAGGGTTTGAAATTATGAAAATAAAAGTATTTTTATTTTGCACATTGTTAATATTTAACGAGCTTTAAAAAAAGTTAATTATTGTCGTATAGTAGGTATGTCACGGTTGAACTTAATATGAAAAAATATGCCTAGTGTATAATGCTCAGATCTGACGGTGAAAAATACTGTAGTTATATGTATTCAACTATTTTTTATTTTTACCAAATATTAAAAAATCTACATCAAAAGGTAAATAATACGTAAAATTTGAAAAAAAATATCGTAAAAAGCAAATAGGTAAGAATCATATTTTGTATTGAAATGTGGACAGTTCTACTTTTGAATTTATATATTTTGATACTATTTTACGAATCTGACAAAACACGTATTTAATGACGTTAATTGATTAGAATATAACGTCTCTATTCTGGCAGAACACACTAACTGGAGAATACTAGTTTTGAGTAATTTGACTTTGAAGTTGTTAAAATGTTTGAAATAATAGTCTATCATGTGAGTTTATAAAGTAATCGTACAAAGGATGACTTTGAAATAAAGTCTGTTTATTTATTAAGAAGGTTTCCAGACGGTAAAGTTTTAAATAAGGAAAATTTTGGTACTAATTCAATATGTCATTTTTTCGAATTAGTGTTTTCTGCCAGAACAGTGACGATAATATATAATAAAATCACCTATGCTATAGATGAAAAGCGGAAGAGGTGACGTAAAGATTGACGAGTAATGTAATTATATAATACCACTTATTTCCTTAGAAAACCTGTACTCTGTAAAAAAAAGTACCTTATTTCTTTAGAATATGTTCTATTCGAATAGTTTATTCAATTATAAATATAACTTTACTTTACATAACAAAATATAATATAACTTTGATCATTATAACCGCCTGAATTTTAGACTGTCATAAATTATATATATACATGAATTATGTACTTTGTAGATTATAATGCAGAACATCTAATGATTGTGAGTTAAGTAGGTACATACATTCAACGCTATTGCAAAAAGGTCCCCAAAATACATCTTATCCTTAGATCACCTGCTATAGAAAATACACTGCAAAATCAGTTTACTTCACCTGATCAAAAAAGCGTGCCGGTGGGAGCGAGATATCTCTCCATTAGAAAGAGACAGTTGAGGTAGGTGTCAGGGTGGGGGTGGCGTACCAGGGTCACGTGCGTGATCACAGGTCAACTGTTTTTGCACCTCCAGCTATGAACTTCAAATTGTTATGGACTTCTCCGAAAGGGGAAAAGCCGAGGAACTGTACTCAAAGTAGTTCGTACCCGCATACGTAGGAGAAATAATAGATCTTATGATGAGGTGTTACAATCTTATGATGCACCCATTTAAGGCCTTGAGGATTGGATTCACTATTCAAGGATTAAAGAGACGCCATACCATATTATGATTTCGTCACCAGGCACAGGTTATTATTAGCTGAATTGGAAGATTTTAGCTAAGTAATTATATGCCCATATAATATACAGAGATTATAATCTTTATATACCGATGTCACATAACACTAAATCTGCTCAATCAGACAGTAAACATGCCAACAAGCCAAGGTGATTATAAGTATATTTCAATTATAATTATTATATTAAATCTAAATTTCAGGTTGCAGTGATTTTTGCCTAAAGAGCACGGATTTCATAATTTATGTCTTTATGATAAGATTTAATTTGTCAGTGGTCCTACAAGATAGGTTTGCACACTGCATGGTGACAATGTATGTTTTTGATAGTTAAAAGGATTAGAAAAAAGAAAATTGTAGGTACACTTATATGTATATCAGCATGTTTTCATTTGTGTAAAAAATAAATAAATAGTAGGTAAGTCAAAATCAGTCGTCACGGAAATAATTCACAGAAAGAATACATAATATAATGTAGATTCATTTAAAAACTATCTCAAGTGGTATTAATATAACTAAAAATATTCTCAAAATAAAAGATAGGTAAGTATTAGTTGTTAAATACAGAAAAATCTTTGATCTTTGGAGACATAAAAAAGTTGAAATATTTAGGTACGTATGGCTAAGTATTATATTTATTACTTCAAGATTTGTAATATATTACAATGTATGCGGTACCTATTTGATAATATAATAGGTAGTTAAGTAATTAAATTGTAATAAATGCCTACCTAATCATCAATTTTATTAAAGTGCTATGATATTAGGTATATTTTAATTAAATCCAACAGTACGATATACCTAATTAATATAAAAATAAATACTGTAGTTATTATGTTGTTGTAAAACTTTCTTGGAAGCTTTGATTTATACATTTGAATTCGATATTTAAAGATGTTTATAAAAATTGTAGATAAACATATTTCTAAAATATCGTAAATGGAATACGATAAAAATTATAACAATATAAAAATTATGCGGAAGCACACTATATTAGGTGGATTGTTGAGTACTTATAATAAATATAATATATTGAATATAATGTGTTATGTATTGTAGTATATATATAATATTAAGCACCATTTAAAGTATCCATAAATTTATTATTTACTTGTCTGACAGATTTACAGGGCAAAATCGTGCCCGTTTAGTGATAATTCAGAGAATGTTAAACGAATAAAGATTCAATTATATCTTGGATCACTTAGAAGCGTGAGTTTCTGCAACTTTTTGCAAAAAAGTGAAGGTTTATTAATTGTTATTCACTTAAAAGATTATTTTATTTATTCGGTCATCAAAAAGAAGGGTTAAGGGTAAATTAACCCCGAGGACAATAGGTAATTGACGACACACGACATATTATCCTAATTCCAGATTATTTTAACATATTATGGTGACTTCATAAGAGTATACAAATCCACTAGTGTACTTCATTAATTGACTATAAACTCGAATTATTCAAAATTAGAAAGAAGTGGTAGGTAGCTACTAAACTAAAACTATCAGTATTATTAAACGTCAGATATTTATGGTAAAATAAAATTATAGACACATATTTTTTTGCAATGTTATTAAATTTATTCAGCACCACAGCGAGTAGGTTATAGTTTTTTGAACAAACTTATGAATATATCAATCTCAGTAGATTCCCGGCGAGGTAGCAATTAATGTAATTTTCTCAAATCTGTGTGTTTCACTACCGTACCTAATTGGTATACTGTGGCCTGTTGTAATGGATACAAAAGATACGAAAATCCTCACCAATAAGGCAACTATATAAAATAAATCCATAGTAGGCATTCCAAAAAGTTTATTTTAATAACAAACACAATGCTTTTGTTATAACTGGCAATGTTTAAGAAACAATGGTATAACTACTTAAAATCGTGAGAAGGAACAGTATTATTATAATATTATCATGTTTGCGCTTTGAGGTGGTGCATTTTTTAATACAGGTATTTAATCTTTTGCAGTACAAGGAAAACACTAAAATACATAATATTATTTTTAGTGGAGAAAATTTAAACGAAAAACACTGTACCTTGATGTATTATTGAATCATTTTCTGATATTAAAACAGCAGTCCTTAAATACGTAGGTATTCGTAATAATATTAATATTAAACCAATGGTAAAGATAATATTATATAAAATAAGATTTTTCGATTACACATGCATTTGGAAGGGAAAAGATGCCGAAAATTATTTGAAATTTGTGTATAATCCCCAGATGTTATATTTTGAATGACATTTTTACTATATAAACTAAATTTTACTAACTAAACGGAAGATTTTAAAGATTAAAGTGAATGTTCTTAGATGCTAATTCACTAAGATGCCTACTATTTTTATTTCATGGTATTTACTCAAGATACTTTTTAAATATCCACTGAGTTTTTCATATGTCATAGGCCCTTGGCTATTTGATATAATAGAATATTTTCGTCATGAAATTACATATTCCTACATGGATTATCGTCTTAATTTTTATAATCTGATTTCAAAAATATTAAAATGTTCATATATCTTCCCTTTTATCCTCACCCTTAAAAACCAATAATCGTAAAATACATATAACCGTAGAATATTAAGTCACTTCCCTTAAAATGGGAACTAACTATATTATTATGCACCGTCTAAAGCGGAAGTGCAAAAGTAGGGACATGACATCTGAAAAAACACATAGATATATATTATCTACAGAACAGATTAATAAATTTTAATATAATTCCGATAGGCTATTCCCCAATACATTACATTTTGACGTAGGGTTTTGAATGTGTGAGTGTCCTACGAAAATGAATCACACAATATAGTGTGTTGCAACCTTTAAATACACCGATATTGAATGAGCGTCAATGCAAAAAACGAGAGCTTTCTATTCTTTACACGTGTTTAAGTTTATCTCATATTCTTCCACACTCGAGATGGGTTGCCTGTTTCTCCACACCCGTTAGGTATTTCAGTTTCATTTATTTCCTTGTATATATCCATTATCTCTCCAAACGGAGTATTCAAACAAGCAGAGAGTAGCAGATATATTATATTGACAAACTATAATATACAAGTAATTTATCGCTATCCACAATTTCAGACGCAGACTCTCTTTCACTACTCCACCATGGGGCTAAAAATTGCACCTGTTTATATCTTATAATTATGGCATCTATAGAAAATAACTTTGTAGAATATTATATGACCGATGATAATAAAAAAAATGAAATGCAGAAAATAAGAAGTCTGAGTTATTTAAATATGCAGTAGTGGTTAAGTAGGCAGTAAAAAGAAATTGAAATGGAAAAATGAAGAAATTGCAGCCATAAGTTACTAACTATCTAGTATCTACTTATTATTTCTTTATTACACGGTTGAGAATTAAATAGGCTATTGAGCACTGTCTCAACCAGTGGCATATGATAAGTTATTGTGGGTTTCGTAAAAAAATAATGAAATGCCTACTTATAGACATATAATAATAAAATGGACAGAATACCTCTTTTCCCATTATTTAGTCTTTCGACTGTGTGTAGGTTACATACTTTTTTGTGTTATAATTATATTTGTGTAGGTAATCTTCACTGTAATGGAAAATATTATATTTTAATAAATCATATTTACTCTTTACTACTTTTTTTACAATTTTACTCTGTCGTATATATTATAAGTAGGTACATACACATTGACGTTATAATCTCAAATCTAAATTTAGTCGAAACTAATAATAAAGTTACAATACCATTATTATACTGGAATTAACGATGATGGACTATTTTATTATATCCAAAAAAATAAGATAGATTTTTACATGGCCATAACAAATCAATATGTACCTACTATTACGAATCTAAACAGTATTTACGAATTTACGTGATAGAAGTTCATTATAATGTTTTTTAAATAAAGCTATTTTGATTAATTCCACCATATCTACGATTAAAATAGAGTATCTTACATATTTTACATATAAAAAAAAAAAATTATAATACATTAGGTATACAGTGTTTGCATCTAGAGCTCTCCAAATGTTGATTAATAAACCTTAGTCATTTGGCTCTTCGCCGCACCACAGGCGGACAACATCAATAGAAATACAGAGGTAACAGTTTTTTGTGTTTCTTGTACAGAGGGTTAAGTACGATCGACTGAAGAGAGAGAGAGAGAGAGAGAGAGAGAAAGGGGGCTTAGGATGGAGAACGCTAGAGGCTGGTTTTTTAATCAGCTATGAGCCTGAATTGACTGAAACTCCAGGTGAGTTTCAACAGTGATTTTTGTCGTGCATTATCAAACAAATAGGTTTGAAGTTAATTATGTGGACAAAAAACACAAAAAATTAAAATGAATGTTGGTCAAAAGGAAATTTATTTTGAATCTAATACGATGCCACAATGTTGTGTACCAATGAAATGCCTAGTATAATAAACGGGTAAATTTGCAGATAAAAAGATAATGACCACCAATACGTATTTTTCATTTTGCGAATTGATATTGCACAGTTTTATTCCCACACTCGTTGAAAATAATTAATTATTCACCACATCAGATATGCAAAAATTCTGTTTCATAGTCTATAAATGTATGTGTTGTCTTTGATTGAACTAAGTATACCTGAGTCATTTTGCGCATGAAAATTAGATCAACTTGACAATTTTTTTCTCTAATGGCCTCGTTTAAAATATTTATCGGATAGTTAGCGGATAGCTATTTATTTATTAACGATGCAACGTATCATTATTGTGCGCCCGATCCATTGGCTAGCAATAAGGGTTTTTAAGCAATTATCTACAGTGAATCATATTAATAAAACCGCGGTATAAAATAACAATGAGATTATTTCGTTGGATTTTAACACAATTGTGGATATTTTTACCGTGATTTGGAGGAGCCTTAACGGAAAAATACCCACGAGCGTAGGTAATAGTTAATATTTTTCAGTCCTTGCAATTTATTTAGGAGTAGGTATACATACATTTATACTATTAGGACTCTTGCAATTAGGACTCTTGTTGCAAGTGCGGTGTATTCAAAGCATTTAGAATATACATAAGAGGAGTTTTATATATTATTATTTCTGTTATGACATTTGAAATTATTTTGCAAGCGCATAAAGTAAGGTTAAGTTCGTAAATTCCTGAAATATTAATACCGTATAGTTGTCATTCTGATTTTATTATACACACAACGGTGGCTATGTATTATGTTTATTGTGATAACTCACTCGAGTGTGTTATAAATAGTTTTACAGAAATTTTACATGATTTTTTTTAACTGATTGTGTTTTTATCCGCCTGGAAAATTGCCACACAAATGGCATAGCAGTAGCGTGAAGTTCTTTGCAAATGAACCTGCAACGCGAAGTCATTTGTAACTAATTTCATATGTGTACCAGTATTTTTTTAATGCTTCAATTTTACACATTTAGGCTCAATCTCTATAGAAGGAGGTTTTCAAAATCTTTATAAATTATTAAATAAATACAAATATAATAATACAATGTTTGTTAATACGGTAAGAGTTCAATTCTAAGTAGCAAAGAATTTAGCCGATTGATAAAATATGACAATACCGACCAAATAGAGAGCAAAAGAAAGAGTTGCTACTTCATAGCTTTTCACTACATTCAATTATTTTGCATAATTACATTATCTATTTATTTTCTTATTACTACATATTATATTATTACAGGTGAATATCATTAATTGATCTAATTTTATGCAAGATAATTTGGCAAAGAGGCGTATCAGTGTAGTAAAAAATGCAAAAAAGTGCAAAGTTATAAAACGTATACCTAGTCTACACAAATTTTCCTTTTACAAGTTTAAAACGTTGTGATATTAATGTAACGTAATTTCAATTTAGATGTTGGTTGTAATGTACTTATTTGCTTTTCATTTATATAAAAAAAATATTTTAGTCAGGTGCCCATGAAATATTGTTGAAAATGCATGATTTTTAAAAACCTCAGGAATATATAGGTGTTAGATAAAATCCTAGGAAAAAAGTTGGACCGTTTGGCATTTGGACCCACATAAATTATTGTAGGTACAAATGAATGGTTTTATCTGTTAATTAAACTATTGACTTATGAATAAGTCATAACATTAATTTTAATAACTACCCTAACATTTAAGAATTTTAAACTCCACCAGGTAAAGGCCACCAGATTTGCACTCTTTAATCAACGTAATGATATTACTAACATAAATTATACTACACATAAATTTTATAGATTTCGCCAAGACCCAAATCTTAGTTATTCCGTTCCGAATAATAAAAAAATTATTTTATTAAAGATTATAATGTATATATTAATATTTAATAAACACAAAATCACTATAGGTTGAATGGTGAGAGGGTCTTCTGGCAGTGTAGGCGACTCATTTAGGTGTTGGTTTCCTTACTTTCAAATGACACAAAAATCTTTGCAAAGTGATTTCATTGTGGTCTAAATACCAGAAGAATATAGATATCCTTCCTCTATCTACAGATATCTTTTACAAATAAATTTCAATTTAACTTGTAGAATGTAAAAGTTTTATAGCTTAATAATATTCACACTAATATAAAAACTAATATGTACTTACATAATATTATTTAAAATACAATATAAGTGTTGTTTGTCGTCAGGTTGGTCGGTGGGCATATAAAGATTTATATAATAATAGAAGAACCTGTCACATATTCTACAGACCGTAAATAAATAAATAAAAAAAACATCTCCACCGGTTGGTTTGATTATGACATGAAATATAATTGAAATTTCTGCGTACACAATAATAAGAAAAGCAAAAATAGACGAAAGTTTAATTCTGCGGTGGGCTTTACTTTTGTTGCGCAGTTTTGCCAAAGCTTTCTTTGAAATAGGTAGCTTTTAAGGGGTGGAATACGATGAGAAAATTGTGACATAAATAAAGTATTTAGTAGGCTCTGAAAAGAGTCAAGGTATGCACATATGTAGATATATTATGGTTTTATTACTGCCTTTTGATTTTTAGATATTTTACGTTGAATAAATGAAGACCACCAAAGGATTGTGCTGCGGCCACCAATATCATTTTCAGTATTAAAATTTAATTAACAAGCTAACGTTAAATATACGTTATTGGAAAAAAGTCATGACCAAGTACTTAAAAACCATTTTAATAATACCACAGTTGAAAAATTTTGGTCGAAGTTATACGTTGACCAAGAATCAAGTCAATTCAAAGAATTGGCAACAATTGATTTATTTTTATTGTCGATTTTTCCTACAATTGTAAACTGTAAAAGATCATTCAGTGTAATGCACTTCATAATAAACAAATATCCAGCCAGTTGACAGATGTGTAGTTAGAAGCAGCCATGCGGCTCGCATTGGAAAAAAGGTGTAGGTACCTATCTATTGAGGAATTTCTATTTGCACTATTTTTAAATAATTAGATATGTAGGTACTAAAATGTAAAAATGTCTTTTATTAAATGGACATGTCTATTAATAAATTGATTAATTCTTTCCGAAAATAAAATTTAGTTTTAATTTTTTAATTTATTAATCACAACAAAAGTGAAATTTGGTGCGGCCATCAGACGTTTTCATAGAACTGTCAATGTCAATTGTGCGGCCACAGTTAAATTTCACGTGAGAACCACTGGTCTATGCCACCGATGCATTAAGAGTATGTATAAAGAAAGATAATAGTATGCTAAATATGTCATACTGAAGAAACAACATCATGTTGGCTTGAAGAAAATGGCAGAGGAAAGTATCGCTTGAACTAAGCAATAGTTTAAATGTTCAAAAATTTGTCATCATTTATTTTAAACTCACTCAATAATAAAAAGAAAAAATTCTAAGTTTTTAATTAAATTAATTCAGTTGTAGGTAAGATTATGTAGTATTTACTCATCTATATTGTCAATGATTTACAAGTAAAAAATGTAGTTATGACTCCGCCCTTCCGGCTAAGTGTATTATGGAAGAATGTATATGGAAGTAAATCATTCCACGTTTTCCCATTATATTTCCTATTGTTGAAAATAAAAAGGCGGGAAAATTCTTTCATTCGGCGTCCCGACGCTACAGCCAACGCCGCTCTGTGAATTGCCTGGAAACCTGACGTCGGCGTCGGTTCGTGAGAAAGTTAAATATTTAATTTATAAACACTTTTTAATTAACTGACTTCTCAGATGACACGTACTGGAATGAATTGCGCTCTTCTGTATAAGATACTATACACATTATATGTATTTTAATTGATATTTGCAATGCTTTAAAATATGTAATTAATACCTATAACCAGTAAAAGACAGGTGTCCATACCATACCGTAGTAATGTATACTAAATATAAGCAATTTAAAAGAAAAAAAATAAACTTCATGCATAGTAATTTGAGAGTGAAAACTATTCTAAGCCAGAAATTATCACCCTCATTTATGATTTTTGTTGTAGTAGAAAAAAAGGTACCTAACCTTTCCATCAGATATTACGATAAATTGTATGTAGTTTGGTATATACTGACAACAATGGATTGATGATGTAGTTAAGTATGTACCTATTTTAATAATAAATATACAATGTTTTTAAAATCAATTGTATAAATTTAAACAGACGTCATTTTGTTTATTGTCTAACGCTTACCCAATCGAAAATTTCAAAGGTAGAAAGTAGAAAGACATATTGATTTATATTCATGTATATAGCAAAGTATAAACACATATATAATGAAAAACTTTTTCATTACGAAATATAATAATATGATGATATCATTAACCTTTGTTGTGACCTTTTTAATTCATAAGGTTTACCTGCCCTTATATAATATTATAATAAAGCTCGGATGTTGCCAAAAATTAATGATAAATTCATAAACCGTGACTTGGCAGAAATTCTAAATATTACGGAAAAGTAAGCACCCTACTAAATGATAATCAAATAATACAATCAATCTTGATATAGTAACAATTATAACGGAGAATTGACAGTTATGATCATTCCCCAAAACCGGCAACATCATCGTCATTAGATGGTACCGAGTATTGAAGGTAACTAGGGGAGAACATTAAAGTCAATACTGAAATATTAACTTTATATTACCTATTCAAGATTGATAGATATTCTTTGAATAGTTGTAGAATATTTTGCATTATCATCACAGATAATAATATATACCATTACTATGTAAATACTGATAATGATTAAAAATTGGTTTTGACCACTAAAGAGGTACGAAATCAAATACTTTATATTGCAACATAAATAGTAGATAGCCAATTTTAAACGTTTTGTGTATGGTTGAATTTGTAAATAGGTATATAAAAATTAAAATATTTGGTATTTGTAGCACTGTTTGTATATAAACTTATAAAAAAATATGTTAGTATACACTGTTACTCGTGGTTTTGTATAAATAATGACTGTGTATTGTATAAAAACTTTCAAAAAAAGGGAAATCTGCAATAGAAAATGATTTTTTGAGCTTCACTTTTCATTTATAAAAGTCCATAAGCGAAATAGGACTATATCCAACATCGTTGGTTAAATTAATAATACAATGAGTGATATATTTATATATTCATTTATAGGATTATTACGTTTTTATGTACATATTTTTTTTATCAACAAGGCTATTTACATACTAAAAATTATAGAACACAATTATAATTGACTGATTATACAATATGTTGAGTTCCTTTATATTTGACTTGATGTCGGTGATGATGTGTCTGTATTTTAAAATACGTAGGTATACGTCATATAGTACCAAACTCAAAATGTTCAAACTAATGATACAGCCTATTAGTTATCAGTATAATGGATTTCTATTGGTTAAAATTGTGTGTGAGAGCATCGGTCTAATAAGTTGAGTAAATGTATTACAATTATTCTTTAAACAAGAAACATGTGTTACGATATCTCTTCGAGATGCGGATAAGAACTAGAATAAATAATTGTAGATCGAAATAAGTAATAACAAGTAAGTATTTTTATTCAATATCCACCGAATATAACCAAGTTTCGAGTATGTACGATTCATTATTATGGAAAATACATAATTTTGAAAAACATCAGAAATATGCTTACTGTAGAAACCCTGGAAAAATGACTACGATTCGTACTCATTTTCAGATTTTTAACACGAGAACTCTAATCCTTTCAGCAATCAATATCAATGAGTTCAAATTCCTGTCGATGTGTTGATTGGCCGTCGGATGTTACAATAATTATCTTCTTAAAATAAATGAATCCATTCATTGAACAACTGATTTAATATTATTACCTATATACTGGTATGCATCTATATTATATTTAGTGATTTTATAGTATATTATACAAACAATACTATTATAATATAATAAATGAAAAATATTTTTAATTTTAATTTTAAGTTATGTAATTAATATAAAAATATGATAAATATAAAATTGTCTTTAAATCGTTCAAATTGTCTCAATGTATTTTGAGGAACTTGGCATTGAGCGTTTTCAAAAAAAATATCTAAAAATGAATATAGTGATTTGTGTATATAAGATACTTATATAAAATATAGTTTACATAGTTAATGATTTAATAGGAATATCCTAAAAATAATACCTGAAAACTGAATGTCGCCCCGAGCCGCCCTCTGGTTTTATTCATCCAGAAACGACTTGAAAAAAGCACAGGGAAATTGAAATATTAAAAAACGCGGTGCCCTCATCTTCCCCCCCGTCTCCCCTGCTTCTTTGCAAAACGCTCAAATCCAACCCCCACGCCATCCACCCTTTCTTGAACCCTCTTATCCCCTCATTTTACCCCTGAAGCCATCTCGCGGGGAGTCTAGTGAAGATCTTGATAAAGGATTTCAAAACTTTTAGACGTATGTGTTCATATGTAGGTACTTATACTTCACATACTGTTGAATGTAGAAACCTACATAGGTAGTACATATACAGTCATACATTGTCAAAACAATGATATTATTATTATATAAGTATAAATACAGGTATTTATTATTTAGTGAAAAATGGTGTCATACCTATTGCAGTTTTAATTTATTTATAATCAATGAATACTGACGATTGAAAGTACATAATAAGAATCGAATAAAAGTTCTATTCAATGGGAGATAATTTTTTTTAAATAAAGTAACTACCACATTCAAAAAGCTATACAAACTTCATGTTATATCATGAAAATTACATAGGATAAAATAGCTTGTTATATAATAATCATAGTTATAATTTTTGATTCACGTCTACTAAAGTTTATAGATGTATTGTAATATATTTTTACAAGGGTTGGTTTTTTATTATTCACTGAGTTGGAAGAGAAAGCATTGAAAAGATAGCTTTAAAATATTGACGCCTAGGATAAAAGCACATATTATTGTATTCAACACGTTTTGAAATAATTTCAGTTAATATATATATTAATTTTAGTTATCAAGTGAAACTCATTATATGATAGAATATCAGAATACTCACCACACACTCTCACATACAAAATGACAATATTAAAACGGGCTTGTTATCAGCTACAAATATACCATCTAATTATAATACAGTGTAAAAAAACCCCGTCATTTAAGTTAACTTAAAAATATGTGTACCTGTCATAGCATATTATAGTCCATTCATATAGAGGTAATATATTTATTACAGAAATTTTCCAATTAAATGTTTTACAAATGTATTGCGACAGTTTAAGGATCATCCTTAGGTATATTAAATTCTTAAGGTTTTTCCCGAGCGCGAGTATTTCAAATTCAGTTGTTAAACCGCCGGTTATGGTTCATTGCTCACATTCTGACGTTTGCCCAATATGCCCACCGTACGAATGCGTCATTTGGAATGGGGGGAGCAAAAAACTAAACTCGGGAATATCTCGAGATTTCGGGAGAGCGTGTGCAGAGAAATCACGTTACGTCATATGTGTAGGTTTTTGCCTCACGTCTTTTTCTCTCTTTCTGGAGGGATTTTGTTTTAATAAAACTCGGAATACGAAATGGAAATCAGCATACGCAAGCTACGGTGACATTAGGTATTCCTCTATCTACCTGGTTCTGTATAAATTTTATTAAACATTAAACGTACGTCAAAGACGCTCGAAGAATTTTTCGCTTGGTAAAATACTAGCGACGACGAATACCTCAGAGAACATTACAATGATAAAAATACAAGCACTCAGTTTTAAGGCTGCCCTAACGTGAATCGTTAAAAATACAAAATACAGCATTTTATATAGTACATATTGGTATGTATACCGCAGTGATTTTCGAACTTTTTTGTTTCACGGCGCCGTAAAAATCCATAAAATACTATATGTGGCATGGGTGAGCATGTTTCATCATAAAATTCTTTAAAAATAATCTTGAAATCAAACCATACACAGCTACCAGTGATATATCAGTTGTCTTAAATACCGTCCAGCCTCAAATTTTATGTAAATTCATTACCTACATAATTCTGATACATTTTATAATTATCTTAAATGGAATATCATGTACCTACTCCGTTTATGGACGCCTGTTAGACCACAATTAACAAGTTCAATATGAAATACAATAATTGTCCTAAGTACCTACTATATTTTTTTGAGTTCTTTCCAATGAAAATATATCTTATTTTCTATGTTAACACCAATGATTATATGTGAAATTTAGTAGGCAATTCAGATGCGGTTATTGGACTCATCTCTTTTCTCATTTGTGCAGCATATAAAGTAATATGGTTCATTTGGCATATTAAACTCATCTTTGGATTTTTAAGACTTATCTCCCTTTTATCCTATTATTCTGCAGATTTTTTAAATAAATAAATCAAATATTTAGTTTTATTGTAGCAGGATTGGTTTTGCACTCCCAATAGCAAATAAGTTTCAATAAAATATGTTGGTAAAATATTAAAAAAAACAATGTGTAACGTTATTTATACGCATATAATATATATCGTATTTTTTCACTGCGTAAATTTCGTTTGTATATTGAAAGCTACAGTGTGATAAGTCAAAAATACTAGTTTCGAAATAATTAAACTTTAATGTTTGTGGTATAATTTTGAGATTATTGTTTCTCGAGATATTGTGAATACGAGATTCTCGAGTATTCTCCCGTAAGATCATACGTCGAAAGGAATTCCTCAGGAAATCTCGAGAATCAAAAACGTAAAGATGTCACAGTGTGGTTGTGTGCGCATGTGGTTGGCATAAAATGAAATAGTTAACATTCAGTTTATTTTGTTTTTTTACTGCGGTTTATAATAAAATGATAATGGAAGGATTTGTGTATACCATTATTAATAGTGGGGTATCTCAGTTATCCCATTGTTGCTTTGAAGTTATATGACAATTTTAATAAATGCAACAGCGGTATTTTTTTATTTTAAATGTGGTTTAATATATTTTTTTAAATCTCAATGATTCAATATCTAGGTATAATTTTCAGCAAGTAGTGATTTGTAAATGTCATATTAGAGATATTATAATTCTGTCATAATCATAAATAGATTAAAATAAGGTATTTTTATGTAGTTGGTGAGATGGTTGCATTTGCATGTTCTACCCGCACTTGAACGTATCCTAACACAATAATGTAATGTAATGCAACTCTATTCATAAAATTATTCAAACGCCACGACTAATTGCACTTGGTTCTATGATTTACATTTTAAAGCTTAAAATTTATAGGTACTAGATAATATTACTTATTTTAAATTATATTTATTTAAATTTAGAAACAAGTGAAACTGGTTCGCTTACTTATGTATACCACCTATATTATAGGTGACAACTGTTGTCATGATTATGTACTTATTTGTTTTATTGTCTTATATACCCAGTTTACACGTGCATGGATGTACTGTGCATGTGGATGTGGATGTAAGAAAGTGTATAGGGAAACATGTATTATCCTGCAGTTGGCAAGATTGCTTGCATACATCAAACAAGATTGGAAGATTCCAAATTGTGATGATTTATTGCGCGCAAGTAAGATTATTTTCGAAAAAAACGAACTACTCATTTTGAACTCCGATTTTCAATACGACCTGTCAGATAGTAGTATAAAATGACAACCTCGCGTCTCGCTTACTCTTGAAGAATGAGATTGGAGAGACAGTCAGCACTTTTACGTATAAACAGTTATTGTCATGACAGTTTAAAATAAGCACAATTGCCGACAGTAATTCTACGCACGTGTACAGGCGTCATTATATATTGTTGTTTATAATTGAAAATATAATTATGTATAATTTGAGATTAATGCACACGTTTCTGTAAGTATTTAGGTACGTGTTGAGTAATGCTGATACTAAAGATAAACACATTTTAAATAATACAACAGAATTTGTTTATATTGTCAAAAAGGTCCGCGAATGCAAAACATAACCTCGTTATGCGAATTTACATTTGAACCTGCGCGGGAAAATAGAATGTCAAAGCGAACAAGATGGCGGCTGTCGACGCGGGAGTCAAGATGGAGGGACAAGGGGAAAACGCGGCAAAAGGCGTTCTAATTTCAAATTGAAATAAGCTTTAAGTATATTTTTATGTGTGGAGGTGAGTGTGGATGTGTATGCAATAAATAAACCATGTGCGCGTGTGTGTGTGCTGGGGGAATTTACTTTGATCAGTTGAGCGAGATTTTTATTTGTGACGTAAATTTCTCTAACTTTTTTTATTTATTATATCTTGATATAGGTACTATATAGATTTATATGCACAGTTTAATAAATAGGTTTGTTTTGTACTCTCTTTTGGTTTATATTATATCTATCAATAATTATAATACTAACGATAATTTTACGGTATTAATTCGCTTATATTATTAAAATGTCTACTATTCTTTTAAGCAAAGTTAAATCGAGTGTATTTTATTAATAATGAATCATGATTTAACTAAAGAATTTTTCTCATTAATCGCAATAATGATAGGTAGATAAATCATCATCTCATTTTCATTCATACATCACCGTGACTGTATATGTACTGAAGTGCAAACGCTTATAAAATAGCTCCAGTAGGGCATTAGCGGATAACATCAAAACGGACGCAGGGAGGCTGAGTGTGATCGACCGAAGAGAAAAAGCTCAAGAGAGAGACGCCTAAAGGATAAATGTGCAGTTAGTCATGGACCACAGTCATCTGTAGCATCGCTTTATCTATTGCTTTAAAAAAATAAGACTTCAGTCACACAAAAAAAATAATAATATACTTATAACACCATGCATTCACTATCCGTAAATTTTGGATAAAACTTGAAATTAAATGAAATTAAAAACTAATAAGTCAGACATTTCGTTATGTGAAGGGGTGACGATTTATATGTTAGTTAAGACATTGAAACAACATTTACTTAGCAGAATTCTATAGTACAATATTATATTTCTAAGTAGGTACAGTACAACAAAGTTAGGTATATGTAGAATTTATGGGGTAGCCACTGTCAATGTCACAGTGTAGCATACATAATGTTTTAGTTTCATTTATTTCCGCACTACAGATAAGGTTGTTGGACTACTTAATATGTATTATATACTTAACACAAATCCTAATTAGTTTATTTAGTCGATCGTTATTTGACCATCAAACATATTATGTCTTTGTTTCACAGATATTGATGGCTACATATGTCATAGAACCATTCGTTTAATTATGCTAAAGAAGATAACACAGGAATATTATTATAATACCTACGAGTAATAAATAATATAAATTATACTCATATTATATTTCTATAATATATAATATTCTTAGACACCTACATTTATTGACATTGATAAACTTATTTATTTTATGAAATTCAATGAGATTACTCTACAATAAAATGTCTTAAAAATCTCTTTTTATAGTTGATGAGAAATTACTAACTCAACAGAAATCGTCTTGTGTGCCTAATCCATTAGACATTGTGAAATCCAATTTGCAAAAAAGATAAAATATCTTGTGCAAATAATTTCGAGCTCTGCGTTTTTGATCCAATAAATGTGGGGATTTTTTAAAGTCCATAAATAAAGAGAAGGGGTGGGGGTTAAATCGGTAAACACACGCGTGATGTTATATATATATTGTACATGTACGTATTATAATCATATTATATTATATGTATGCAACTGTAGAATGCGTCTTTTGAATGCGTTTGTTTACTGGAGCCAGTTCACTCGATGCAAAAAGTGTCAATTCTATACAAATCTGCTGACAATATGTGTACCTAGTCGTGATTACGAATATAAAACCAAAAATTATTTTATTTCCCTCTATGACCTATAAGTAATCTCATATACCAACATAAAACTGTAATCTACATTATCAATATATTATTATATAATATAACAAAGCAACAGTATTAGAAAATATGACAATATTATCAATATTACTGTTGAAAGAAGCAAGTACCTAATAATTGAATTTTTCAAACCAGTGTTGCCACTGTAATTGCCAATTAGGCTTCACGGTCTGTTGTGGTGTTTAATAAAGAAACAAATAATAATGATAATATAGGTATAATATATGTATATGAAGAAATATAATGGGAAATACTAAGTGAAGGAATATATATCACACATTTCACTTGACAGAAGCTGATGGAGTTGTGTTTAGGTCTCTCTACATACACATATAGATATGTTAGTAAAAAAAGCTCTTGAAGTATTGATTAA
Organism: Rhyacophila brunnea; assembly: GCF_057557595.1. Taxonomy (NCBI): domain Eukaryota; kingdom Metazoa; phylum Arthropoda; class Insecta; order Trichoptera; family Rhyacophilidae; genus Rhyacophila; species Rhyacophila brunnea. Next base: position 46,215,699 of record NW_028233361.1, on the reverse strand, counting down.
CTGTCAATAAAGCGATTTTGAAAGATTAATATAATTTATATGTAGGGGTGTATTTTAAGGGATGTATTTCGCGAAAGCCCCCACCGTTTTAAAAGTTCTTTGTGATTCTTTGCAAAGAGAATTGATCTTGTAATGACAACGCCATCAGTCAGGTCTACTTTGAAGAGAGAAATATTTTATCCCTAATCGAATCTAAAGTTTTTATTTTATTTTTATATTCATCAACGGTTGCATGAATTGAGCCCTACCAATGACGAAGACAACTGGTAATGTGTTTAGTTTAAATGTCTGGAGTTTGACAAACCTAATAAAAGTGATCGTATATTTATTTCATTCAACTGTAAAATATTTTATAATAATATAATATATACATATGTTTTATTGCTGGGCATATAAAATAAATAATAATAAGTAATAATTAAAAAATTTCTTCTGTAGTTTGAAAATATCAAGATATTTTGTCGTATTTAATTTAATCGTGGGAACCGTCTAAACTAATTAAGATTAGGGAGAATAATTTAAAATATGCAAGTATATTTTTTTTTATTTATCCTACCTGTAGCAAGAAAATTAAGGTGCGATCATATTGTAAAACATGCTTGTCGGATCACCATTGCAGTGGCGTTTTAGTAATAATACATACATATTATAATATACTTTGTATTTTTAGTTCTATAATTTAACTTTGTGATTATTTTATTGCAGTGTTTACATAATAACCAAAAGTGGAGTTTTTCTTTTTCTTCTTTCGACCGTCTGCGATCCTAATAGGATCATATGGGCCTCCACAGAGTGGAGGTTTTTATTAGCAGATTTTGTTTTTACGAGAAATGGATGTCAGCCACTTGCTCAACCTATTAGGTCCATACTCTGGCTCATACTCAAATTTAAAAACAATATGTGTACTTTCCCGACCCAGGATTCGTTCCTGGGACCCGCGTTGCTATCGGCCGACGCTTAAGCCGCGCGGCCAACGTGGGGCCAAGGTGGAGTTAGTGGTGGTTAGGTATAAGCCAAAATGTCATTAGTTCAATTCCTGCGGTGGAAAAAATTTAGATTTTTTTTCAACGTTTGTTTATTTATTGATCTGAAAGCAACATGAGATAAAGTGAAAAAAATCGATTTTGAAATAAGTATGCCAATTGATTGCTGAAAGATTTACATATATCATCGGTGTTTTTTAAAATTAGCGAATCAACCATTTTGGCGAAATCGAGATTTTAATAAAAATACAATAGGCACCCCACTAGCTTTGTTGTGTAAAAACGGCGAATTTGTATCTCTACAGGAAAGTACTTAAAAACGATAATCGACAAAAATTAAATTAATTAAAATTACGAATAAAAAGCGAATGTGACATATTAGGCTTTTTAAAATATTATATAATAATGCCTATTATAATGACAGTATTCTTTCTAAGCTTTATTATATTTTTTTTAGATATTTATAATCACCCACAGGTCATAAACAAATAAATGTCGATAATTAAAAATCCTCCTCCTGTAAAATAGCATTTTGGTTAATTCGCCCTTTTTACAAAACACCGACGATATATTCAATAAATTATGCCTCAAGTTTAGGACGTTTTATTAAAATGTGCATCCGGTGCTCAAGTACGCATAAAAAATGTGGTCCTTAGTATTATAAATTAAGAGTTGCATAACGTGCCAAAAAGAGGTGAATATTGGGTATCACGCGCAAATACAAAAATAAACAAATGGATAAGAAATCTAGTGTAGGTATGCGACGTAATTAATTGTGCTAAAACTATTAAATGGGGTAATGGGGATGAGTCATGATATAGCTTCCAGACACGATATGATTATTATTATTCAGTCGTACCTACTCCCTAATACGAGAGGTCTTCGTCCTGAATGGATTGTTGAAATAAATAATTATTGTTCCTTTTGAAACCAGATTACAATATCCGCTTGGTCCATGTGAAGTTCGGACAAACTTGAGTAAACCTTCGTAATTACTGTACAATTATACCTAAGTAAGTTTTCTTAAGGTAACCATATTTTTTTTAATTAGTTCGTTATGCCCCTGTATACTTATAAAATGATTGTAGACGTAATGTAGAAAAATGCAATATCGATATCCCATAATATTTTGACGAAATTTTAGTTTTGATTTAGAATCAAAATTAAAAATAAATGCGAGATCATTACGATTTAAAAAAAAAATGTTTGATTTGCCGCCGCCACTGACACTTGCGCGGTTATCCGTCCAAATTAATTAAATACCAGACATTCCAGTTCGCTGTCTTGACAGTTTTAATTATGGTTTTTTGGTCCTTTTTTGTATTTTTTGGCCATTTATAAGACCTTTTTAAGAAACTATAGGAATCCAACGGTGTGAAATCACGTCTACCGAAAAGCGGCAACCTTTATAATATATTATATTTATATTATGTATGCAGAGTAGATATTTGTATTTTTTGATATAATATATATAATTCTCCTAGTATATTATTAAAGTAACTTAAAAATTGCTATTTTTCGGAAGAGCCATTTGAAATTTCAAGTCTTTCAAATATTCTCTGTAATTACAGGAGAATTCTGCATGTATAAATATTGTTAAGGAGCAACATGGTGTCTTGTAAATAAAATGTATTGAATTAATTTATTATATAAGCGAGAAATAAATGTTTTCGTTGTCAGTATACATTTACCATTGGTGAGTGTGCAAAGTACCTGAAGATGCAGAAAGGTGAAAACCGGGTTGCAAAACATGACTTTAATATTTTTTTTTATATTGACTGTAAGTATAGTGCAATTTTCCATATATTTTTGTAACACAATACTTAATGGTGATTCCATTGATTATGAATGAAAAATTGACATTTAACATGTGTTGATACTGTTAGCAGCACAGCTTGTAAATAAAAACGAAAATAATACTCACACTAAAGAAATATTTTTTTATTCCGGCATAAAATCTAAGCCATGGCTAATAAATCTCTAATCTAATAGAAAATAAGTGCCAAGCTGAATCTGTAATGTGAAATGTTATCATCATTTATTTATATTTCTCATCATTGATTTAATCATTAGCCTTAGTAAGGTTTTTTCAGGTTTACTTTCTTTTAAACATTTAGGCTGCATCTTCATAAAAAATGTTCAATCTTCGAACATGTCTCTATTTTGCGAATTTTAATATTTCATCAAAATAAACCCAAAAAGGCTGATTAGCATGAAGCTTTAGGTTCCATTACAGGCATCCGTCTCTGCGGGAGACAACAAAAGCTGCCTACTTAATTTGAATTTCGAACAGTAAATTTTTAATCAAAGCCCAGGGCCATAAAGCTGTCTCTATAAAATTTATTTTAAAATCCTGACAGAGTTTTTTTTCCAACTCGCAGATGTGACCGTGGCGTTTTGTTGCATTCGGAAATCATAATCAGGGTTGTGCTAAGAAAAGTTATAATAAAAAAATCTTTCTTGAATTTTTGAAATCTGCATGAAAATAAATACGTACATTGTAATTGAAAAATGTCAATAATACAAATTGTAAGTATCTATCAGACATAAAATAAAATAATGTTTTGATGTTTCAATGTGTTTATCAAACTTTTACATTTCAGGGTGCTTTTAGTGCATTAAGCTTTTTTGACGGTGCCCTAAAAAGTGTCAGTTAGTGGGATTCACGAACATATAGTCAACACTATAGTCTCTCAAATCATGAAATCAAACTGTATACAGCTTCTTGTATTTCTTGTATACCTTAAATCTATTTAAACACCTCAATTATTATCTTATCGAAAATAATGTTTGTATTGTGAGTGGTAACTTCGAGGAAACTAGTGCAAAAATTTAATCTATTTTTATGACAGTGCATCGTCGCATCGAATTATGATTGTTTTGGATTAATATTTTTTTCAAACACTATCCCATGTCACTACAACACTGTGGTAAGAAGAAATTACGTTTTGAAATTGCTATCTGTTATCACAGATGTGCATAGTTTTATTATATCTATTTTGAGTAGTATGATTAAGTATTTTCTACTGGAATTATTCTACTTTGTCGTATAAACTGACATAAAATGTATTTGAATTCAGTTTTCAAACTCGACTAACTCAAAACTCGTAGATAAATCTCACTTACAATAACGATGTTAAAATAATTCCATAAATCTAGTTTTTTAGAACTTAACGTAATGTGTTGTAAATATAAAACAGTGCAACATTATTTACTACATGTTAATATATTGTTTTTTTAAATAATGTACCAGATACTTAACACAAAACGATAATAATATGTAGGTAACTAATCAAAAGTGTTCCAAAGCAAAAACCCAGAAATATAAAAAAATAAACACAATGTCTTATAAAAGTTTAAAAGACGTGTGTCCCTGCTGACTTTTTCAAAGATGACCCTTTGAAATAATAATAAGACAAAAAGTATTTGGATTTATTCGATTATGTTATTTATCATGCGGACTTGCCGCTTTGTGTCATGACGTCATAAACAATCATGTAGCTATCTCTTTATTATACATAATAAATTATTTTAATAAAATAATATACCTGTAAGATACTATTGTTTTATATGTTACAACATTATAGTAATCAGGTAAGTATTTATTGTTACGTGAATACATTTTATAAATTACTATCCAGCAAACTTGAATCTAGATTATTTTGAAGGTTTGCAGTTAAGCTATGACAGAAAAAGTGTTATTTGGATTATATATGCGTTGTTATGTTCCTATTGCAGGTATATTATAGCACATTGATAACTGTCTAATTTAATGTATAAGTATTGTTATTTTTTCGTTTGTTATATTCGTTTACATTCGTCCAACAACCAGTCTTTGCAGAAGTGACTATCAATATTTTAATTGATGTCTCTCAGTAGAAAAATTGATCGAAACCGCAGAAGAGATTAATAAGATATAAATGGAAAAGCCAGTCGCCATAAACCAAAACTTTTAAAGTAGTTTTTGTTTATGATTTAGGAAGGGACAAGTCATATGCAATAAATGCAAGAAAAACCATCTTGAATGTAATCAAATATTCGTTGCGTTTACGTGAATCTATAATGCATAGTATTATGATACCAACGGAAATATTTAAAGTAACATACTACTTAAGCCGTGTATAAGTTTATACTACAAATTTTTATACTAGAGTATCGTGTTTTCTTATAACCTCGCCCAAAAAATTACGCATTTTTTATTATTTTTGTGTGTTTCTTAGTCGAAATTAAAAGCTCGTCCAGATAATTGGTTTTAATATAATCATTATGCTACATCAAACAATTTACTGTAAATATACTAATATACGTATAGTGAAACATGATATGGCAATGCAAACGTACTAGTATATATAGAGGAATACACATTATATAATATTACCTATGTATATTTTAATATAATAAAACACGATTCTTCGGGGATGAACTTCGATATGTCGTGTTGGGACAAAACAATGTCCCGATGTACGATTGAAATAAAACAAGTTGTAATAAATATAAATTATTACTAAAGAAATAATAATATTATTGCCAAGAAATATAATATAAGATTGCGATCATTATCAAAGAAATATTATGATCAAAATGTAATTGATGTATTGGAATAAACCTATTTGAATATTTTGAAAAAATACGATTCTGGGCAGGAATTGAGTCCGTATCCATCGGATTTGCTCATTGTGAATTATTCGTGAAATTAAAAAAAGTTATAAATTACTCGTTTATAATGTACCCACTTTTTGCATTTATAGAACGAGTAAGATAGATATAATAATATATTAATAAATCATGGTAAGAATATATCGTAACTGTTCTGGTAGAAGACACTAATTCGAAAAAATTGCATATTGAGTTAGTTATACCAAAATGTTCCTTATTTCAAACTTTACAGTCTGGAAACCATTTTAATAAATAAACAGTCTTTATTTTAAAGTCATCCTTTTTACGATTACTTAATAAACTCACATGATAGACAATTTCAAACATGTTAACAACTTCAAAGTCAAATTACTCAAAACTAGTATTCTCCAGTTAGTGTGTTCTGCCAGAACAGAGATGATATATCACAAAATATTGTAAATCACAAAAATTACGAATCAAAGAAAAACTTCAATAGAAATTCTGACGGAATATATTTTTAGTATTTGACATTAAATTAAAGGTACAAAGCTAAAACAGATTAAATGGCAGTAGGCTGGACATGCCGCTCGGCGAGTGGATAACCCCGATAATCGCTGAACAAAATAAATATCGTCATACAGTGGTACCCAAGGGGCACTAAAGCCCGTTGGATAAATTTCGGTCGATGTGCCTAACAGCGAAGAACTAGGGACCGAGAAGAGTGGAAAGAGTTTACGGAGGCCTCCATCTAACAGTGGATTGACCCTGACTGATGATGATGATTATAGTATTGTATTACCATGTATAGTATTGCCATAAGAATAATTCGAAAGAAGAATAAGAAACAACTCATAGGTTTATTCTCTATTTTTGAAGGAATACGTTGAATTACAACGTTTTTCTTAGGTCGTATTCTTATTTGTCCGGTGGTTGTTTGTCCGGTACAAATCTTGCAATCAATTTTTAACTAACTTCCCGACTAGCTAGACATTTGAAACTTTTATAATATATCAGAACACGATGCCAATGCATTTTTTTAATACTTTTAGCCATCTTTAGGTAGAATTTAATTCATTTTAGTTAATTCTGTTTTGAATGAAAAGGTTTTTCAATACCATTATTGGTTGCTAGGGGGTTCTAGCAACTAAATTATTAAATAATATATACGTGCGTTACTATGGAAATCAATATGAAATGACATTTCATTATTCAGTATTTCTATCAAGTACATTTTTTTTTATTCGCTAAAGCTAGTCAAATTGAGTTTATATGATTCAACAAAAAAAATAAAAACGTTGTATATAAAAAGTTCTTTTTATCTTGTAATTATTTTTATTAATATTGACCTTCACAATGAAAAAAAAACCCGAGATAAATATCTTTCCTAAAATATTTACGATTTGCTCAAACTTTAGTCCATAATATACCTACAAATAATTCTCTGTTTTCGATCATAATACTGTACTATAACTCTAAATAAGTACTGTATTATAATATGTATAAGTACGTTGGTTTCTCATTTAAGCACACAATTTATTACTTCTGTAAAATGTAATAACATTTGAGAAAGTTTATAAATAATTAATTAATTAATTGTTAAATTACCTTTGATACTTTTTATAAATGATCCAATCTGTTCAATAGTTATATTTTTCTACCATTTATGATACGTATAATAATAAAACGCATCTTATCGTTCTACCTAATAATATCCTTTCTTATTTTCCGCAGGCTTTCATCGTGACCATTGGAAGATACCCGTACGTATAGTCGACAGAATCGTACTTAGAGTAACGTAGTCATTAATTAATTTATTTTTTCCGACCATGTCCAATCCTAATAGGATCATATGGGCCTCCACAGAGTAGAGGTTTGTATTAACAGATTTTTTTTTACGAGAAATGGATGTCAGCCACTTGCTCAACCTATTAGGTCCATACCCTGACTCACACACATATTGAAAAACAATATGTGTACTTGCCAGACCCAGGATTCGAACCTGGGACCCTGGGACCTGGGATTATTGGAACAAACTCTATAAGTAAAATGTATTATTAAACCCATTTTTATAGAAAACTTTAGAGATAACGTACTAATCCAGTCAAGTAGATCACTATGTTGCTTTATTTTCTTCCTCGTCTGACTTTCCATAGAGATCTTATATCATATAAGATAAATGTGGTTTAATGGATAAGATTAATAATCTAGCCATAAAGTTATGGTATTATAGTTAATGGGAGTTTTGTACAATTTCATAGGAATCAGTTGTGACACCAGTTGTGTGGGTTTGAGACGGACTGATTTCAGTTCCTGCTATATCCCAAATTTTTTAAACCATGTTCGATACTTAGATATTTTTTTTAATTTTACGAGAAATGGCCACTTGCTCAACCTATTTGATCAATACTATGACTCCAAACATATATTGAAAAACAATATGTGCCAGACCAAGGATTCGAATCTAAGATTCTAACATTAAAAGCAAACGCGTTAGCCGCTCGGCCATACACTGTAATATAACAATTATATCTAATATATAAAATGACATTTATGTAAAAAGAGAACAGTTTAAACTATTTTTTATAATCTCTAATTCAACTCTGGATAATATATCAGATCTTTCTGTATAGTAAGTATACACACTCTCGTAGATGCCGGTATGAGAGACATTATGTAAAATAATCATACGAGAGCGACAGAGTATTTCAAGCTTCTATCTTTACATTGAAGTACGTAAATGGATTAAGGGAAGGAATATATTAATAATTAAATCATGCATACCATAATTGATAAGGTTACGGTTGAGTAATCCCTGTCCAGGATCCTTGTAGAAACAGTCCTGTTAAAATGTCCTGGGGTTGTATGTGCCATTGACAAATATAATACAGTCATTGCCAAGCATAAGAAAAATGGTATTGTACCTACCTAACATTTTGTTTAAAAATACCTACAAATTAAGATAAGGGAACAACAAAACCAATACACAATTTATTTTAATACAGATTCCTGGTTTGACTTTGCAATAATTGGTTACCTTGTAAGCGACATGTTGTATAGAAAAATATTTAATGGGAATAAAAATCATTCATGAATTTCAATAGGTATTGAAAGCTTATAAAAGCGTCAAAAATATTCGTAAAATATCAACTAAAAAATAATTAATAGGACATACTATTCACTCGAGTTATAGTTTGTTCTAACTAAAGGAAAAGGAAATATATATTTTAAACAGCCACTAGTTACATAAGTACAGTGAATCTGGGTAGTTTCGATCCTTCTTCAACAGGTATTGCCATATTTTATGAATCGGCTTGCCCATGTTAACCGAAATTCATTTATGCTATAATTATGTATAATCATAGGATAGGTACCTTCTAAAGTTGTAAATATTCAGTTTACAAACAAGGTTAATTCAAAACTATTAAACCGCACTTACAATATCTATAACATTGTTACTTATTCGAAACTAAAACAATATGCAGAGATTGTACGGATGGTCTTGTAGGTACTTTGTTTGATTTTACCAGTAATTCCGCCCTCTGGCTAAAAATCTCGGGTGCCCCCACTGGATTTTCGTCTCCCGCTGGACCGTCCTGTGTCGTTTGAGATATGGCCGGCGGTCGGTTGATTAATGTGACATCTCAAAACCACGGCGGCCATTGTTATTATTGTTTCGTTTCGATTTCCCGCCAGACACAATGCGCAGGCGCGCGATCATCGTTCGGAAATCAAAATTATTTTTGAATCGGGAACGAAATTAAGGATTTATTCAAACGAATCGAATACAGGAATTCTAAATTCGAATTTAAATGATTGCCAACACAGATATCATTATAATATTATGCTCTGTAAACAGTTAGTAGATATACCTACTTACTTGTTTTTTAAAAGTATAAATGTGAGAGATTATGAAATATAAAATAAATTGATTAAGAAAAGTAGTTTTCAACACATTGACTGGAGACAAGATAACTACTTTTCGATTACCACATTTAAATAGCATGCTAATTATATCGAATGGCCACCTAATTGTTACGTGCTAGGCGCGTCTTTAGCGTTCAATGCATTAATATTAAAATAATAAATAAATAATAAGTGTGCTAAGTAGCTACTCATAAATAAATACTTATAAAATTGTTAAAAGCGTAAGTAGACAGTAAATGATAATAAAAAGAAAGTCAGATCAAACGCTCTACTCTGAATCCTTCGATCATGGATTCGAAGCCTATAGATAGATAACAATTACGTGTTGCTTTATCAATGTGTGTTTCGATCCAGAGAATGGATATATATATGGGAATAACCAAAATGAGTGATATAATAGATAAATTGCTATTATTTTTACACAGAGCATTTCAAGAATGTTACGAGTAGATTCTTTATAATTTTGAAAAAAACTACCAAGAATTATAAAAAATACCAAGTAAGAACTCACATCTTTCACTATCCGGGTGAGTGCTCTATTTTTTAAGTTATCAATCCGTTCATGATTCGTGTGAAAACATTTTTATTATATTTATAAATAAAATAATTTACACATCCCTTATGGTTTATTTAATAATAGCATAATATAATCAATAAATTCTTCAAATATCTTATTTAAATGAAGTCTAAAAAATATTTGAGGTTAAATCCTTAAATTTAGTGGAACAATTTAACCATGAATATGCATAGATGCAATTTCAGGGCGAATGTGATTTTTGATACGGTTGCTGTTGCAGCGCTTTCTTTTGCTCGGCGACGCTTCAAATATGTATTGTTTCTGTCAAAACTATCAAAATTGTATGGTATGTTAATAGTAAATTATACTTTAATATACTAGGTACCTATATAGATTCATTTACAAAGCCATGAGTAACAATAAAGACATACCTATCGGCTACCCAACTATAACTAATTTGTAAGTACATATTTACAGTAATATATTCAATTGCTTTTACGTTCATGGGTATGATGTTTTGCGCAGAATACAAAATAACAACGCTATCTAAACGATCGTCATAACAAACCAAAAAAAATATCAAACGGTGCCGAAGGTTGATTAAAACATTGCTCTGTTTTAATTTAATTACCGTACACGCGCAAAAAGCGCATAGTGCAACTGTCTGGTGCGACGCCCGGCGTGTTCGCAGCGCTCCGTTTTTGCGGCCCCTTCCCTCGAACCGGTCCCGGCCATATTTGGCGCGAGGTCCTGATGCAAAAACCAAACGCGAGAAGGCTCCACCTCGCCGAGGATGTGTTGGCGAATAAATTAGGGCGTAAGTTATTCAATTAGGCGCATTTTCAAAGATTCGTCCTAGACCTTAATAAGGTTTTGTTTGGGGATTATTAATGTAAATAACCAAATAAAAAAAACTTTATTTTAATTTATTGAATATACATAATTTGGAACATCATAAACGGAGCGGTACTCAAACCAGCATTGATTGGATTTCGGCCAACGCGCTTTAACATTTAAGCCATCAATGCTATCTCATCACGACTTTACCAATGTTATGCGACTGAAGTGTCAAATTTCGTTATTAATTTTTTTTTTAAATATATTTCTGACATAATATATTAGATTTCTGAGGTGTTCAAAATTATGTTAGTATATTTAATAACAAATACTTATTCATTGATTAAGAGAATATGTAATTAATGTAAATTGTTTAAATAGGTTAAATTGTAGGTAATATTAGATTTATGCTTCAATAAATTTTCAATAAATTTAATTATACTCAGAGTATTCATTTTTCTTAGTATATTTTTTCTCTGAATACGCAATGATGCTCTAAATAAGGCACGATTTGCTAATGTAAAGCAGTACCGCCAAAATGTAAGCAATGCATTATGCGAAATTATAATTTAACTGAGTAATTTCATTAATACCTGACATTTCATGTCGAGCTGAATACTGAATGTAGCTTAGACTTAGGTATATAATATCCATAATTCGAATAATTGAAAAAAGTTAAAAATATAAAGACTTTTCAGTTTACCAATGATTACAATATTCAATGAAAAGCACGTAGATATTTTCGTTATTAACTACTTATGTATTTGAATGTTTATTTTGCATACATAAATCGTCCAGTTTCATTTGACAACTAAATTGCATTATTTACTTAAATAATAGCTTCATCTGAAGGCCAATTTTGAAAATAAATTTTTAGTACAATCTCTTTAAATAAATATTTTTTTTAAATTAAACTATCGACGTTCACGATAGCCGAGCGGTAACTTGTCAGCTTATAAATGTCGTGGATTTTGCCGATTTCGAATTCCGGGTCTAGTAAATTCTCATGTTGTTTTTCAATGTGTGTTTGGATCCTGAGTATGGAACTTGTAGGTTGAGCAACAACATTCATTTCTCGTAAAAACAAAAATTTGTTGATTCAACCTCCACTCTGTGGAGACACAAAGGATGAAACACAGTGATGTATGTATGTATTTTATAAAATACACTGCCCGGATTGAGAGAGTTGTGAATTCAAGTCTGATTCGGTAAAAAAAATCCGTCATTATCTGTGTTTTTGTCAATTATCCCTCTTTTTTCATTCCTTTATTATTATTTCAATAATTTTAAATTAAAACGATCACAATTTAAATCGAGAAACATACTAAAGACACATTTTTACGTTAGATTAGTTTTTATTACATCATAATATTGTATCGTAGGCTCGAAATTCCAACCATATTTACAAAGGCCTATCTCAATAATTATTTTTATACCTGAGCATATCTCATTTTAACTAAAACTAGATAGAAAAGGTGTTTCTATATTAATAGCGGTAGAAAACCTTTGATCAATGATTGAGATTGATTAAAAATTAAGCGTATATTTAATTTAAATTGTTCACCATTCATTACCACAAACAAAAACTGTTATATTTGCATACTTAACCTGATCACATTCACCATATTGTATTATATACGTTTCAAAACCTTTTGTTTTTCATCGTCTTAAAACCAAGGTATAACAAACGAGATGCGCCCTTTAAAGTTTTGTTGGGAATGATCCAAGAAAAAAATCACAGGTGTACAAGATGTCGTTCGTTAATTGTTTTCGCTACAAGTGCCCAACAGTTAAGTATTTGGTCTGGATTTAAACACATATTGAAAAAAAGTATGATTTCTCTCCAGCCGCAATATTTTAACCCACTACTTTAGAAGTTAGCATTCTACCACTACTTAACTGCGGATGTGACAATCTACAGTTTTATAAATTATACATAAATATATGCTTTAATTAATGACTTATTTAATAGCAATTACTTAACATATTTAATATAAATAGGAATAATTAAATTCCTTCTTTTGTAAGTGCGGACAAATTCAAACCATAGGACGTGTGTCCCTTGCCTTTCCTATGAAATTTTCTATTATTCAACAAGCTGATGAAAACAAACTGGCATAGATTGAGATTCTAGAAGTGCCTTTCTAGTTATAAACATTTCTTTTCAATCCAGTTTTATGTTCTGTATTATGTTCTGTGTTTATGTTATGGATAAATGAATGTATCTCAAATCAAAGGTTACCCATAACTAAGTGACCTCGTATCTTATCAAAATATATTTGTTTTATCCTTTATTGATTTAGGCAAGAATTGGGAAGAAACTGTTAAAAGGTACAAAGCAAACAATACTGCACATTTTTCAATATCGAAACTCTGCCCCAAGTTTTAAATGTATATTATTTGATCCGTAAATTAAAGATTGCATTTAAAAAATACGTAAAAATATTATAGACAGTTTTAAAAAATATATTATGGTTTAATTTGTTAATTGGTCCAGTTGATTTTGGGTTAGAACGAAGAAATCTAATATGGAATCAAGGTTGTATGGAGACCCTACATACGGAACACTGGAAGAGGACGAAACAATTGGTACAAATATTTATAGTCTATTTACTCTATAACATGTGCAAGTTTTTAGTTATAACTGAACAAGCAGAAAATACACTACAATGTATTATATTATATATAGCGAAATACCTACACTTTTCGTCATAATATTTCATTCATTAATGATGCATTCAATGTGCATGGTAATTGATTAAACTGCAGTGGTGCTACAAAAGCGGTCTACGCACTGCAGATCTAGTTTGGCGGGAGACGCGAGAGTTGGCGATGGACTGAGAGAAGTGACACCAATGCCGGTGCGTGGCAGGGTGAAGTAAACAAGTAATTCATGAATTGTTAATATTTTTCCTATTTTTCACAGTTTTATTTTGTAATATCGATGTGTGAAGAATTTTTCTATGGAACTAAAACGGAGAAAAAACAATCAGTCTATGGTTAGTTTTTAAAGATACAATAATTAAATACAATGTATTTTTTATCGATAAAAGTTTACTGGTAGATTTCTTACACAGTCTGAAAAGGCTTTGATAAACTACCAAGTGAATAATTTGGCACGGAAAAGCGCACGGACCATTGAAAGTTTCTGAAAATTTAACGGCCGCTATAGCTGGAAAGTGTCATAAATTATTAAGCTTTCTGCTCAAGTGTGTGTGTAATTGTGTAAGTTTTAAAGTTGACAATTTATCGGATTGAATTGAATATTTTTTACCCAGGTCTAAGTTTTTATCCACTGACTAAAAATAAAGTCTTACAAATATTTTGACTTTTTATTTAAATGATGTTTTTCGTATATTATTATAATCCCGTGCTTGGGAGACAAATAAATATCGAAAATAGGATACCATATTATTATATTAGTCATTAAAATTCAACAATATTGCTAATCTCACAATGTTAGCTATAAATAAAAAACATGAATATTGTGATGTTTCTTTATGTTAACACAAACTGCTTGAAATGTTAGAAATACATATGTAATTATTAATTTAATTTAATAAAACGCACATTTTTATAGTATTTTTTCCAGTTTTATTGTGTTAACTGTCAATTCATGGTGGAAATGCATTAAATTTGCGTTTTATTAAATTGAATTAATAATAAAATAAATTTCTACTATGAATTGACAGATAACACATTTAAAGACATATGTACGTACTTAATTTTTCTACATTTTAAATTCCTCATTACTTTGTCGTACTATTTCCAAAGATAATAATGACAACCACGTAAAAGTGTGGATAAGGATCATTATCCATTTGTGTGCAAGTCATTTCGCATTGCAGGTTCATTTACAGCACATATACTAGTAATTGTACTACGTAAACATTCTATAGTTATGTTACAAGCCTAAAATTAGTTTTTATTCCATGAAACATTATTAAGATTACAATTAATAGTACAAATAAAAGTAATCAAAATAAAATTTCTCAGCAGTTTATGATTTTATTTACTGAGGCGGAAATTTCATATGGTTACAAAGTCAATCAAAGGTAGAGGAGGAACAGGTTCTTCTGGCATTGTGGTCACGATGAAATCACTTTGGAACGGTGTTAGTATAATTTGAAAGTAATGATTCCAACACTTAAATGAGTCGCCTCACTATCATAAGAATCTGACACCATGCAACTTAATAATTGTTCTGAAATTATTGTCAAATGTGATTTTACACTTTACACTTTACACACATTGTACAAACAGAATCTAAAAATGTCAATAATTTCTGATGTATTTGGAGTAAGTAATTAATTAATTAAGATTTTGTTTCTTTCTGTAATAATTATTGTTAAGCAGTTTGTAATATTTAAATATTATTATTTTTTATATTTTTTTGGATCAAAATATTCAAAACTCTCCATGCATGCACGTCCGTAAAAGTTCTTGCAAATATATTTATTTACCTACCAGGCACGCAGAAACATCCACGGGTGTTTTCCACCCGGGCGAAAAATTCAAATTCGTTTCTTTGTACCATCAGTCGATTTATTGATCAAAGACACCTCCCCCCTCTCCATCACCCCACACACTGCCTGTGTACTTTCTTGGGGGTGGCGGGAGTATGGTTATATCGCAGAGGGGGGTAATCAGGAACACAGCTCGCTCTACTTCTCTCGTGATTGGGTTTAACTAACCGACTGTTTGTATTTTTCACGGATAAGAACAGGATCACAGGATTTGCTTCGGAAAGATTTTTAGGTGTTGGGTAGGTAATACTTTGTAATAGAAAATTTTCAATTTAGGTACTTTAGAAAAAGAACTATGGATTGGAATAATAATGAGAACATATAGACAGATTGAAGATGTACCTAATTAAAAAAATGAAAAAAGGATCAATTATTATATACGTAAATATTGTACAGAATGAGATTAGAACAGATCATAATCATTGCAATCTGGGTGATGTGCTTTATTGCGACGGGTATTATAAGTTCAAGTCCAATCTAATAGACAGGTTTCTTCCAAATTATGTACATTATATACATGAAAATTCTACATTTTTAATTATTTGTACATTGAACCAAAAAAAAAATGTTTTATTTAAAAAATGTAATAAAATAGTTTTCGTAGAAATGTTGAAATAATGAGTGGCATCACTATTCAAACTTTATTCAAACCCGCGATGGCCGCGTGGCTTAAGCGCCGGTCTATAGTGTCGAGGGTCCCAGGTTCGAATCCTGGGTCTGGCAAGTACACATATTGTTTTTCAATTTGTGTATGAGTCAGAGTATGGACCTAATAGGTTGAGCAAGTGGCTGACATCCATTTCTTGTAAAAATAAAATCTGTTAATACAAACCTCCACTCCTTGGAGGCCCATATGATCCTATTAGGATCGGACATGGTCGAAAGAAAGAAAAAGAAGAAATACTACTACTACAATATTATAGTTTATATTATTTCTTTTAAACTTGACTATTTTAACAAATTTTATACTTAATATATTACTCTTGTAAGTAAATAGATTGGTACTTGCTGTTGTAAGACTATTTATAATATGCTGTAGGTTTCACACAGCAAGGGGTGCCGAACCTGGTGTTTGAGCGAGGGAAATGGCGCGATATTGTGCTCATTATATTATCCGATGTTGAAGTGTGATAGGATGAAGCAAGTCATAAGAAATTCAAAATAAATACTACTTCATGTAACGATTTTACAGTTATGGTAAAATATTTTCGTATATGCCTACATTAATTTAGAATTATATATTATATTTAAATGTTTATTTTCAAATAATTTTTAGAAGTAAAGAGCTATGGATCGAGAAGAGTAGATATGGCTAGGTTAGGCCTTCATCCGAGAGTGGATCGCCCCGACCGATGATGACGATGATAACGATGATGATACACAAGTATCAGGCGCACAGCACTTAATAAGAGATAGTACAAATTGGTTTTCCATATTCAAATATTTTTTTATTAACAGGTACCTACTACTTATGCAATTACTATACTGCAATCAGAATATAAATAGGTACTATATCCACCCTTCCATACATTTTATTAAAGTTTATGTAGACAACCTATTCTCTGAAGACAAATGTGAGCCCTCAAAGGTGAAAATTTCTTTGATTCCGCAAAAAATATGCTGATTCTATAAACGTTCTTTGACAAAGACAAAATAAAATTTGAATGCTTTACAACTGTTATTTGTATATCTACCAGATGATTGAGAATAAATTCTAAATTGTTGTAGGTATGTTACATTATCTTATGTAGGTATGTATGTAGAATACACATAGATTTTTCTAGGAATTCTCTTTCTAGAATGGAGAAACAAAGTTTTATTATAGTATAACTGTTCAATAAATATTGTTTTCAACTTTAAAGTAGGTATATATAGAAAGAACACGTCTTGATTTATCGGTTTTAATAATTCTCGAATAATAAAGTATCTACATAATATTATTTTGCTATATTTTACAATGTATTCAATAGTTGTTTTCGTTGTTATAATACGGCTAACATTTACCACATAAAGAATGATAGAATTTCGACGTTGTTTCGACTGAGAAAAATGTGTTTTTCCATTTCCAAAGCTATCATACTAGGTGTCATACTTTTATAGTTATTTTTCGTTTACCACTCGCTATGTACCCTCACCTTTTATGGTATAGTATATACCATGGCGTAACCGGCTTAAAGATCTATTCAAAATAGAACTGGGAGCATTACATGAAAACGTACCTATAAGTCTTTATTGTGTTTCTATTTCCGTGCAGCAGAGTGTATCTACAGTATTCTCATTTGACAAGTACTCGAATGATAATATCTATCTAGCTATGTAAAAATGGATCTTTTCTTATGCTGTATGCAGCTAAAAATATTTCCACTAAATGCTAAATGATTGTTTATTGTATATTTTCCGCTACAGTCACCTCAAAGAAAGAGTAAAAAGTAGTTGAAAATCGTGAAAATTGTGATTTTTTTGTTTTTCCGATCAACAGCACATTTACCAATACCTCAGATTCACTCAGACTTTCAAACTACTGTCCTCGAGTCGTCCACCACGTGATCATGACATACCAGAGACATACGCGTGGAATCACACGTGGGCGAACGACAGGAATGACATTCCACGGGGCAGTTAAGAGGCTCATAACCGGGCATTTTATTGCACGGTTAACAGCGCGACTGCCGCGCTTACTGCGGCCACTTAGCGGAACGCGAGGGGACATCCGGTTTTCGGGGCGATTGACCGGATGTGGGGGAAATGGATTTGTATTGGATTTAATAATCATTTGGTTTTCCTTGATTTTCCGTTCCCAACAAAATCACAAAAATATCTGGTGACTACCTTTTATGAATAAACTATAACGTCATTACTTCCTTAAAACTGGGAATGTGTTTTTGGGAAAATTATACAGAAGTAGTAAATAACATAGAATTAAATACATAATTCCCTCTTGGAATGTCTATTGCAGAGTATACCTATGTATAGGTTTTATATAGTCTCAGGGGCGGCTCTACCTTAAGGGTTTATAGGGACCATCCCCACTTCGTTATCATGTCAAAAATACACGTCCGATATTTTGATCATTGTCATAATATAACTACTTAATTACATCATTAAAGGAACTATTTAATTTATTTTATCATACTAGGGAGCGAATCAAATGACCCCATGGTGAGTAAAAACGCTCGCTGTATGTCGTTGTTCAAAACTGATAATGGTAAGTCTGTAATAATTATTATTAGTTATTAATTATTAAGTTAATATTTTTTAACACGCATTTTAGACGTGGTTAAGTAACGACTAAGATAATCATATTATTAAAAATTACTCATTTTCTCATTAATAACATCATATTATTATAAGTAGCTTGGTGCATAATGTTCAATTATCATTATGAGAAAGTAGGTAGGTATGTTTATTTAATAATTAATGGCTAAACCCCACCACCTATAAAGTCGTCGAGCCGCCACTGTATAGTCTGATTTTTGACACGAAGCCACGGTAGATCAATTTAGTTGAAATAACTTGATTTGACAACTGGGTAATTACCATAATGGCGCGGTACGTAGAAAAAATATAATTTTATTGCACTGGTTATCAATAAAAAAATAAGATGATAATGACACGCTGTTGGCATCGTGCTTTGACTATTTACGTAGATACTGTCATTTTAGATTCGTTTAAATAACGGTAGTATAAAATCTTCTTTTAGACTTATAGTACTAATGCAAGGCATTTTTCTCTCAGTGCTGCCCAGGAAAAATAATTCCAGAGCACACGTATCCTATAACATAATCTGCAATGTTAAATGACTTGTAGCCAACTTAATCATTCGCTTTTGTATCACTTTCTTCAGTTCGTTCCTTTGTACTTCCTAATCACAGAACAGATGATAAATAGATTACCGATTGGCTATATTCAATGCGCCGCACGTTGAAGCAAGGTTTTTGAATGTGTGAGTGTCCTACGAAAATGAAATACGCATTATGCACGTGCAATAGTGTGTGTAATACACCAACATTAAATGACCGTAAATGCATAAACCGAGAGCAGTTTTCAGTATTAGACGTACAACGTATTCTTGACACGTGTGTAAGTTTAACCCGGATTCTTACTTACTCGAGACGGTTACCTGCTATCGCCTTACCCGTTGGGTATTTCAGTTCCTATTATTTCTGAGTTCCCTGTTCCTAATATATAAAAAAACTAAATCTGCATAGATTTCCCCTTTTGGTTAGAATTCAGAATATTCGTACCGTATTTTGTAAACATTTATAATTTTTTGTTGTAAAATATAATTAATAATTATCATAAAAATATATTACTAATTTCAAAAATATTCCGTATTAAAATAGTATGAAAGATATGATCGTTATGCGATATGAATATGTAGAAACATTAGTTTTATTATGACTTATTTTGGTAGTTGCATTCTATCTTTTATGTCTTTTGAAGAGCATAAGTGTAGCAGACTGGCACGCGCGAAGGATGCTGGATGCATCTTATTTGGAATACAAATCTCATTGCTTCTGCAAGATGGTGCACCTTATCAATCTTCGCCCAAACGTTGTTACGTCACTAAGCGCCTTCAGGAAATCCCCTAGGAACGCCATCCCCAACTGGTGGGATATGTAGAATATATAAAAAATGCTTAAAAAATTACTTAGTCGTGTAAATATGCCTATCATAATATCGATGGCTCAGTTCCATAGTGCTACAACTAAGAATTAGTAGTTATGAGTAATGGTTAATCAATGTTTTGACTCACCAATACGTACCTTTAGAAAAGTGACAAAAACATCAGCCCTATGACAACAACTAGTAATTTTACGAGTTGAAGTTTTGTGGAACTGAAGAGGAGCGATATTTAGTTTTTAGTTTTAAGCACGATGTGGTTAGACGAATAATTTCCAATAAGGCATTATACTCAGCTCGCATATTTTAAAATTAGCATTTAGAGATAATATTTTGATACAGAAGTACAATATGTTCCTATGAATAACAAATTCTTATCGGTTTCAATAACAATTACATTATTCATAATATTGCAAAGCTTTTATATTCAGAAGATAAACATATTTCATAGTTTATCTGGAATATTATTTTTAACAAAAAGGTGACATTATAATGTCAAACAGATATTTTCAACGCTCCTGCTACATGTTTACTGAAAAAGCTCTGTAAACAAAAGCTTTCAGTTGATATTATTTAATAGTAATACCAAATGTCATGGAGTATATATAAATAATACGACGTTAAGAATGTTCAGTACTACTGAAATTTGTAGACAGGCTTTGAATTGAAATTGCGCGGGCTTATGGAAAGTTGTGCCTCCTACAGGATAAGCAGAATGGCAGGGGGTGAGACATATCTCTCTATTCGAGAAAAACGAACTCTTCTTAGATGCACTAAGGGGGGCACCTGTGCAAATTTGAAATGTATGAACGTATAGAAACATACCTAACGGTAACTATACTGTTTGTATTGGTGTATCTATTGTGAATATAGATTCGGAATTGTATGTACATTATATGTATGGAATTATAAATGAGAAGGTACATACGTATTTAAAAATTCCACCATGAAGTAATTTTATCATAGATTTATTCACCGTTATGTTAAAACCACCATGTCATTTTATACCTTCTTCCTGCATTTTTTTTCACTTTCTATGAGTTTCTATCATGACAATAATGTTAAATTTTGGTTTTAAGTATGCATTTTCTATCAAAGCGCTTTAAGCCGTTTATGTGTTTGGTATTTAGGGTTTTACAATTACATATAAACCAACTTGATTGTGAAATCAATGACATATGTATTTTTTCAACATGTGTTTAGTTATCTAGACTAGAGTATGCCAATAATAGTATGAGCGTTTGGCTAATTTCTTGTATAAAACATCTATATATTAAGAAACCTTGCGGCCAAAATCCGCAATTGATTCTAAATCTAATGAAACAATAAGTTAGTAGTCTCAGTGAGACTATCTTGGTTTGGTAAGACTTCGTAAATTGGTGATGATTTTAATGTAGACTTGATAATGGTGTTATAACAAATGTCACCTACAAAAAAGGGTTATTATTTGCAGAAATATATTATTCATACAAAATTTACTGCTGAAATGAGTTTATGGCCTGTATGTACACAATAGGAAAATAAAATTGGTAGGAACGTTGGTTACTACCGAAATACATAGCAATCGATTTACAAAAACTATTTTGTGGAATTTTATATTAGGTATATATAACTGTTGCAAATTAGAACTTTACCAAGAAAATGATATCGTAATAAGAATAAAGATTTATCAGGATATAAACATTGAAAAACGTTAAATTCTGTAAAATAGATTTCTACAATCAAATCTCAGACAAAGGGCCAAACTGTATTAATCAATATCGCAACAAAGAAGCCCCGCAATCCGGCCGTGACGCGGCAGGCTATTCTTTTAATTCCACCCCCTACCCTTATCTCGCCCGAAAGCCTCCGCCACTTGCCGCGTCCAGATGAATCATTAAGGGTTGACCTTTCGACCCGTTATTAGGGGCTGAAAGAAAGGCGGGGGCGTGGCTCTGGGAGGCTGCGCGCGCCTGCCCACCACCACCCACCCTCGCAGCCTTTTCCTAATCACCGTAACGAGCCAGCACCGTTAAACGCCGCTAATACCGACGCCTGTGCACTCACACCGACGCCTTCGCGAATACATTCGACGCCACGGCGGTGTGGGTGCAAAGATACTGACTACATGCGATGCTGCGACTGTGTGGGTGCTACGGATTCGTTCTCCGGGTTGGTTGTGCTAATTTGGCAAGGGTGTTTCGGTGTATTTGTCTTATGTATTTTGCAGTATATTTATATCCGTTTCATTTATACCTTTGTCGGTGTGAATCAAATGAAAGCTTTGAAAACTGTAGGTATGAAATCCTTCATTAAATGAAGAAAAACAATGAATTGGGAACTTCATGTATTTTAAACCGTAATACAACTATGATAATATTCTCGTCAGCCTTATAAGATACCAGTTGGAAAAACTTTACGACTTTTCAATCCTATATTTGAAATTATCGATATATTCAGTGGTACGTAATGTAAATAGCTGTATTTTTATTTATATCATTTTATTGTATACTTAATACCTCTAATGTTTTAATATTCTTTCTATATAATTTCTTGGGGTTACTCTTAAAATCAAGTTACGGAGTACAAGCAATTTGAAGTTTGACTTGACCTCTAAAATCAAGCATATTGCTACTTTCTTTGTGCGTTATGTGCATATCATTTATGTATATATCTTGATTTTTTTTCTAGCAAACATATTCACATAATTATAGACACATAATCCGTTGTTAACTCTAAATTCCTAAATTATCCACTTACCAACTTTTGGCAGGAAACCCTACCATATATCAGTACATATTAAATATCGTACAATATACTTTAATAAAATTGTTTTATTAAGTTAATATTTCATAATACAGAAGTTTATTAGATTTACTAATTATTGGCATATGTATTTATATTATTGTATAATATTATATTACGCTATGATACATTCTAGAATATTATATACCTACCTATTATTATCATTATTTTTTAATGAATAAAGTATAAACTGATAATATGAAGTTTGCTGGTAATAGAACAAAAAAGTAACATTAAATTGAGTAGGTACTCGTCTAAAAAAATGTATTCAATTTTAATTTGCAAAGCACATCTATATAATATTAGCTTATCTACTTACTTATTTATACATGTAGAAATGTAAATAGCCGTAGTTTAAATATTTGAAATAAGAAAATACTATATAGGTATTCTTCGCCTATTTTTCTGTAAAAATTACTATGTAAATTATATACACTTTCAAATATCTTTAAAAATATATAGCACAAAAAAACATAACACTAATATCGACATATACCCACATTTACCCATAAAAACCCGAGTATGTAAATATTTGCGAGACTGTACTGAAGAGCGAGAGATAAAGAAAAATAAAAAACATCCCCCTATCTCTTTGGCTTGGGAGCATACATAGTCGCATTTTGTTAATAATTTCCTATACTAGGAATCAAATGACCCCGAAAGCGCGATAAAGAACGACTAAAAAGACAGACGACTAGAGATAAAGGGGACAAAAAACGAATGGGGGGTGGCGGGGAGATAAACTACCTCACCGTGGTGGTACAGGGTTGATGTGGCTTTTTGTATACGTTATATTTTTAAAATATATTTGCAATAATATAATATCATTATTCTTTTACGATTTTTATTTTGTTTCACATTTAATTTTAGATCACGTTGTTAGCTCTTTATTTATGATAATACAATCCATATTATTTTATGAAGTATACATAACAGACATCTTTACATTCAGTTAAGTATATAATACTTAAGAAGACCAATGTTAGACTGATAGTCAAACTGGTCCCAATTGACATTACGATGTAGAAATTTCATATCTACTTATAAAAATCTGAAAGGAGGCTGTTTTTTTTGCTGTGACTGGATATGAGGCTTTTGTTTAAATTATTTTCAGGGTATACCTACAGAGACAAATATTATGAAGGAATAAATATTGAACTTAAAACTTAAAATATTAAATTGGAACGCTTAAACAACGAAGGTCGCCTACACAAAGGTTTGACCAAGTGAACGATGTTTCAGTATCCTCAATTCCCTCAGTCAAAGGGTGGAATACAGAGATCGCTGAAGACATATTTGTAATTCATTTAAAAAGAGTCATTTATTATAGTTGAATTGTGTCATCTACTGTAAATTGGCGGAAAAAATATTTTAATACTTAAAATTTAAATAAATATTATTATATAGTGCCTATTAAACATCATTTATTGATAGTGCAATGCTGCAATGGGTCTCAATAATTGCTAACTGATCAGTTTTCATTAGTTGAGAATGTTTCAACGAAGCAAACGAAACCCGTCCTGATCATTATTGAATTATATTGGAAAAGTCAAAAAATGTTTTTTTTTTTACTGAGTAATATATTTTCCTATAGCCATTTCAGCATGTTGGTTTTTCCCCAATAGGTTGATTAGGAGAATTATAATTTACTTAGATTATTCAGAACTCGCATGCAGTAGATGTACCTATTGTTTTTTTTACAATAATTACAGTAACAGAAAGTTAAATAAGTGATAACAACTCTAAAATATTATAATTCAATAGGACTTCACCATCAGAAACATCCCAAATTAATATTATAAAACAGGTGTCAAATTTATTATGTTTAAATGTAGAATAAAAGTTTATTTCTCATTATTATATTATATACTAGAGATCAGGGTAGGTATACAATTTCAGTTCAATGAAATATAATTTTGGTATATTCATTATAACATCGTAAATGAATTTTTTGTCTGGTAGTTTATAAAAAAAAACTGAATATTGGCATGCGTGTCTTATTTCCTGACAGCCCTTAAGAGGGGGTTGTGTAGGTGGAAAATAAAACGGCCGGTGATGTAATCCTTAATGGGCGATCTGAGCAACGTATACTAAAAGACATCCGAGTCTTCTACTCGACTACAATATATATTACAGACATTTATTTCACATGACGCGTATATATAAATAGTTAAAAAATATTATGAAAATTATCGGTGAAACAATATATAGGTATTATTATTTGGTAGTTGATGTTTCTAGTCACTGATATTTACTGATCTTTTTAAACAGGTCAAATAGTAAAATATTAATATAAGTACATAGGTGTACCATATACAAATTAACAGTATTATTATTGCGTTTATTTATAATCGACTGGTGTTTGTACCTCGCTAGGTAAAAATTCACATTATTTTTATTCAGCAATAATAAGATTTTTCTGCGAATAAATGCTACGTTGGCCTGTTAAGACATTATAAGTCCCGCATACTATCTCGCCGAACTAAAAGCACTCTTTACAACACTTGTAAAGCCAGTGCTCACCTACGCATCGGAAACCTGGACATTAACTCTGCGAAATGAACGAGCCCTGAACATCTTTGAAAGAAAAATTCTCCGCCGTATATATGGACCGATCAAGGATAGCACCAATTGGAGGAGAAGATAAATAATGCTGAGCTCTACGGGCAGTACGAAGATTGCAGCGCAGTTCAATCAATTAAGATTGGGAGACTGCGATGGCTAGGTCATGTGCACCATATGATTGACAATGAACCGGCAAAGAGAGTTATGTCCAGCAATCCAATAGGTCGTAGAAGAAGAGGCAGGCCAAAGATTCGCTGGTTGGATGGAGCTACCAGTGACTGCCATATTCTGGGGGTACCGAATTGGAAAGTGGCCACACTGGATAAGGACAGGTGGAGGGAGCTGTTGGAGGAGACCAGGACCCACACCGGGTTGTCACACCCCTGATGATGATGATGAATAATAAGAATTTTGACATGGTCTATTCAATATTATTATTGAGGACTTACAAGTGCTTTTACATTGGAATAAAAAATATTAGATTTTTGGACAGACAGTTTGGAGGAATTGGAAGGATACTTTAATTAAATGAAAGACATTATAAATATCTCTCGTTTTAACAAAACTAAGTTAATTGATCTTCTAAATTTTACTATTAAAGTGACAACTTCAAAAACCCAATACAATGAACTAAATTTGTATATTGTATATAGTATTATTGTGGTTATGCTTGTGTTTGTCAAATATCAAATATTATTTGATAGTTACTTATACTTAGAAATTTGCTACATGCCTAAGAGAAGATATAGGGAATCAGAAGATCAAAAAAATTACACATTTTGTGGCTGAAGAATCTATGTTAGAAGTTTGACCAAAGTATATAATTATTCTTCAGAGCCGCGATGAATAAGGAATAAGGGTAATAATATACCAACTGGTAACCAAACATCAGTTAGACGACAGGACAAAGAATTATTATGGAAAAGTATAGAATATAACTATTTTAAAGCCTACTGACTAAGTAAGTAGATAGCAATGGCGAAGGGTGGAGGTAGGCTGTTAAGATTCGACATAAATAGTGCACACTAAACTTTGTCAGTCATATTTATTTCTTTTCATTGAACTAAAAATAAAATTTACAGACTGTGCTGGTTAGTTATTAAAATTCAATTAAACTTTGCCTTTACCAAACCATAATAGTTTAGGTATGCTATGGGCGATCCGACAAAAATAGTGTTCATTTTTTAGTAATACTTATTTGTTTTCGTTGAATTAAGAAAACATATTACAGATGGTGTTGGTTAGTTTTTTTTAATTCACTAAGCACTGCCCAACCAAACCATAATCGATAAAAAATATTCTTATGTCTATAAAATATTTAAATTTATGTATAGTTTAATGGCATAATTTTAAATATATTATAGATAAACGAATATTTTTTTACTATTATCTACTATGGCTTGGATTGGGCAGGGTTTAATTGAATTCTAAAAACTAAGAAATAATACTATCTACCATTGTAGCCTTATTTCAATAAAAACAAATATGTTTGACTGAAAAAGATTAATATGCACTATTTATACCGGATCTTCACAGCCTACCTCCACCCTTCTCCACTGGGGTTAGAGTAGGTTGAAATTAATCCCATTGAAATTAATTCATATTATTTTTAATTTATAATATATAGTGTTTACCGATATAAATTATAACGTTCGGCTTGAATATTTTTCTGTTATTCGTGAATCGTCCTAATCGTTTCAGCCAATTGTTTTGTATAAAAATGGTTTGTTTTATGACGTCAATATTTCTGATTCGCGATTGATGTTGCGTCAGCGGAAAACTGCTATCAATAGAGAAAAAAACACTGACTCTGTTTAGTGTGGAGAAAATATACGATCAT
This sequence comes from Rhyacophila brunnea, assembly GCF_057557595.1. Lineage (NCBI taxonomy): Eukaryota > Metazoa > Arthropoda > Insecta > Trichoptera > Rhyacophilidae > Rhyacophila > Rhyacophila brunnea. The sequence goes on along the minus strand of NW_028233361.1, from coordinate 46,188,483 downwards.
AGATTCACACCTTAGCGAGCTTTAGACTACAAACAAACTCAACGTAATTTACAACGGAAACGCCCTTTCCGAGCTTTCGAGAATCGAGCTTAGAGCCGGCAATAACATAACGTCGCCCAGACGTCACTTGCATACTCGGCGGCCGTACATTATTTTCTTCCCACCGATTCCCTGACGGCACGTTCGGCCTCCTCGACTCTCTTCTCTACCTTTGCGGAATACACAAAATAAGGCAGTAAAATTTATTCCCCGGCGACTTGACGTTCAATCATTGACATCGGGCTGTTTTCCCGCCCACCCGGGTGTCTCGTGCACCCCCTCCCCCTCCTGATACATGCACGGAACCAGGCGCTGGGTAGACTACCCCCGAGGTAATCCTAATGCCACTAGACTGAATTTCTATCTCGGATCTCAATAGCGTTACAGATGACTTCATTTATAGATCCGGCTATATATTTGTTTATTTTAGAAGTAGTAAATTATTCCATAGACACTCTTCCAATACCTAAACATTATTTACTTCCATTTAAGTAATAAGCTAAAAAATGAAACTTGGTTAAACTTTTTTTAATAAATATAAAAACATTATTTACTTATTAAGATTTTCACAGGTGTTTGTTATCATTATTATTGAAATTCATAGAAACCCTGAAAAAAATAATAGGGTTGATGGGTTACGGTTAAAAACGTCATGGCTTCCAGCACAAAATCCAATATTCGATCCAATATCTTTGGTCGTAGGTAACAATTGAGCAACGTTTGCTCTTAGCTAATCGGATTCATTTTGGCATCATTAGAGCGACGTTTGCATTCAACCTACACTACTCTTCAACATATCACCTTTTGATAATGGCCTTTGTAACGAACCCGAAACGTCGAAGAAAGAAGGAAGAAGAAGTATACACGGTGGAAACCCAAAAATATATTACGATAAAAAACAAAAGTGAAAACCTCAAACATTTTATTGTTACCAATAATTTGGAACAATGGTCTCTTCAATGAGTCTGAAACGTCCAGAAAAGAAGGATGGAACACACGCTGACCAAAATAAATCTACATAAACCATTATAAAGATATTATTATATTAGAGATATATAAAAAAACTGTCAATTAGTCACCTGCTACATACTCCTACATGTGAATAAAAAAAGAAAATCATGCTATCTTTATTGGATAATTTGTAATTTTTTGCTTGTAGATCACATCAGATTTTTAAAGCATTGTTATAAAACTATTAAATAGATACCTTAAAAACCTGACTATCGAACACTTTATGGTTGGTACATTTTAAAATCTTAGGTTGACTCTATAAAAGCATTGAAAGTTGCCGCATAAGCGAATGAGCTTGTGGTAACATGCTTACGTATATAACTTGCGGTGAACAATGCAAGCTACCGCAGATGTCAATATGACGTTACCAGTAGTTATCGTGTTAGCTTCTAAGTTGACCACAGTTTAAATTAATAGACTTTTAAACGTGTTGTTAGCCATTCACCCAACTCATTGGTTCTTTTACTAGATCAAACATACTTTCAGAAACAACAAGCATATAATGAAGGACCCACGACCAATGGAATCAAAGACAGGCACTTTAAGAACTGGGCCTCAGTTAGTTACTGTGGTAGTACCTGCTCTAGCAATTAGATCTCGTAATAAGAACATATACTGGTAAACTCATCAAACTCATATTTTTTAATTTTCATATTCACCATTTTTATTTTTACAATTATATTTAGCTAACATAATGTGTCTGCATCTTTTATATAATATGTATCTATTAATTATAAGTTTGATATTATTAATAAGATGCTATTTTTTACTTTTACGGTGTTAACTGTCAATTCTTGATGGAAATACATTGTATAATTAAAATAATACAAATAACAGCGAAAACCAGTTTTCAATGTACATTTGAAGCGAAACGGGTATTGATTAATATTAATTAACAAGGTGGAATTAGTACTACATACTATATTTTATTTTAATTAAGTAAAATACTGTCCAACTTCTCTATGAAATACATTGCATTAACTTTAGATTTATGGCTTTCAAATTAAATATAAAATATTTAAAAACATTTTTCAGTAAAGTTGTCATGATTATACAAAGACAATGTCAATAAAATTTAGGAATAATAATAAAAATAAGTAAATACAGTATAAAAAATTGACTTATCTCACACAAAAAAAAATCCAACAATCTAGTTAGTTACGGACCTGTTCAAAAATATATTTCTTCACTACTCATGAAAGGGTGCAAGGTGATACCGTAGGACGCGTGGAACGGGGGTTGGAACCTCCCCATAGATAACTCTGCGTCCTGAATACTAAAGAAGCGAAGAAAAATTACCGCGATATAGTGCTGGTTGGATATAGTTAGCTTAGATGCTTATTCGTGAAGGTAGTTTACTGGATATAGCATATAAGATATCCGTAGTTGGATATAGTACAATTGGATGAACGAGCTCGAATGGACAGATCGGATATTCTTTGTCACAGGTTTACTTCTCTAACATATTGCGAGTTAAAGTTAAATAGCACCAATAACAACTGACAACTAAATTTCAACAAACAAAATATACCGGTTTATTATATTGACTATGTAATAATATACAATTATAGTTTAACTAACAAACTGTATATTATGTATGAAGAGGATTCAATGTTTACGTTTACTTACGTAGGAATTTCGAGATAATTTTTACTAAATGATAAATAAAATATAATAGTACTTGGATAATAAGTACTATTTACCAAAAAATATCGTTCGAATTTATGTAATATATAATTAATACCAAAGCTTTGAAACGAGAGAAGAAAACAGCTATGTACCTAACTATGTAATGTGAGAAAAGGATTTCACATAAAATTTCAATGTTACAACTGAGTAGAGATGGAGAAAATTTTTTAACATATTATGAAAAGTGGGAAAAATCTAGTTTAATTATTAATAAAATGTTATTAGTGTAAATATTTTTATTTATTTGTATTCTTTATTAATTCATGCGATGAATTATTGAATAGCTATTATTATATTATATTAAACGTGGCCACAGAATTGATTGTAATTATATTATATTAGAAACTTGGGCGAATTTCTTTTTGTACTCATACTTGATAAAGTTGACGATGTGAATCAAATACATGACGTAAAATGGTTTTTTTATATTATGTGGTGAATATCTATCAGCTGAGCTATCATGATTTTACAAATTAAGTAATGTATTGTTATCAATATAAACATAATAAATACGCCAGACAGCTGATTCTTATCCCCCATCACAATCACTCTTCATCCCTCTATTTTCTTCTCAATTCTGCATTCATCCCCTACGAGGAAAAGTCCTATGTTTAAAAATTCATATCATCGACGCTTCGTGACAGTAGAGTCGAAGGGTGGGGGCGCGAAAGCCTCCTAGCCAGACACAGAAGAAAAATATTCCTTGTCTGCTCCTTTATAAAAGATGTTGTATGAATATAATTTTTCACAGATATACTAGGAAAGTATGAATTGTGCATACTTGAATTACGATGCGTTAATAACAGAATACCAGTACGCATTGTCATGATTCTCATGATTATTTTAGTAAAAATCATTGATGTAAATGATTAAATTGTTGTATTATTTTTTTCCCTTGGCCAAATAAATTTTGGTACGAGTAACATACCATTTTAAAATGTTTTAGAAGATATATAATCTTTAATCGATATCTTCGACAAATTTTAATCTTTAATCTCGATTAAAAATAAATGTTTTAAAATTAATGTGATTAGGTGGTAAACTTTTGGGTAATGGCAATTATACAAGACTGAACGTAGAGATTAATAATATTAACATGACTGGTAAATTGCAATATAAATCAATTCCAAATAAAATAATTATAATAATTAAAATGGATATCTATCACAATCTTAAATACGCATTAAATCTAATATTTTGAAACGGTTTAATAAAATGAAATTAAAAGTTAGCATAACAATCAGAAAATATAATATTTATGATAATATGATGTTAACTGCTAATTCTCTTTGGAAAGATATTGTATTAATTAAAAATACTGATTCTACATAATGTAGTAACGATGAAGGCCAGTTTCATTCACATTAACAGGACATTTTCAGCTGATACTGAGAACAGATTATTAAATACATTTATGATGTACCAATAAATTAATGATTAAAACTTTGTATTGTATATATAAACTCTTATTAAATACTTATCAATACAATATTCGAAAAAAATCTATTTTATAAAGAATTCGATTAAATTCACAGAATATTATGTTAAGAGAATTTCTAATGTCCTAGAATAGTCATAATATATTGTTTTGAAATCTATGTAAGACTGACTATACACAAAAACAACAGAGATTGATATCTGATAAAAAAATTCTATCATATTATTATAGGAGACATTTGCGCTTAGACTTTTCCACTAAAACATGAAAACATAATAACACACGATGAAAAAAAATCATATATGTAAGGCAATGTAAGGTTAGAAAATGCATGAATTGTAAGTAGTTAGGTACCTACTCTTCAGTCTTCCAGACATCAGACTGAGACGCATTGAAAATCTAATAAAAAACCATGTCAGACAATTTAAAAACAAAATATGCATCGCATATTATAAGATTACACGATAAAAAATACATTGTCTAGTCTTGTATGTACCTAGGTATATTTTCATTAGTTTGGCGACGCTATTGTGTAGGTATGTTTTCTGTACCTAATATTTTTTTAGTTTAGTAAGTAAATAATACTCTGTCTTATAACACTACATGTATTATAAGTATACTTAGGTGTAATACTAAGATATTTTAATGTCAAATTATAAAGCCAGATAAATAAACCCAAGTGCATTAGATTCGGCTACCTACGAGTAGGTATATATATTTGCGAAAAAATATGTAATATAACTGTCATTTTTCTGTTCGATTAAATACAATGTTTCCGTTAAATTACTGTTTACGTTTTTTTTTGTACTACTTATAAAATATAGTGATTAATAGTGTAGCTTCTAAATTAAATGTTACTTTTTACTATTTTAATCAGTAGTCATATTATCCTTTGGTTGCGTTGATTGGTGTTATGTATACAGTTGAAAGTGTTATTTTACATATCTTAATTTTCATATAGTTTTGATACTGGCGTTACAACTGAAATAACTGTCAGCTATAACTCAATCTGTTGAATTAAATATAACTTGCTGTAAGAGAAAATAGTTTCATTTATAAATTGTCTTTCGATATCAAAAACGTAAGTAGGTATGTTTGCTAATTTTGTCGGCCTATATAAAATGCAATGTTATATACCTTTATTATATTTTTATATATCCGTAGGTCTTTGCTACACAGAATTACAATCGGCAATCACATGAGTAGAACACGATAATTTAATATATATTAATTTGATTTGACATATGACTAATTGGACGATAGCTATTATTTATGGTTGTCAGTCTACTTTTGAGTCTAGTCATTTTGCAGTCTTGATAATGTTGAGACAAAAAAGGCTGTTGATAATAAACTAATCTATATTATTGAATATAATTATTATTTTTGAAAAATGGTAAATGCTCAATCAATTAATAACATCACATATATTTTCATTCATGAGCTACACTTACTGTATGAGGTCATAAAGATCATTTGGCATATGAAAATGCATATGAAATAAATACTTGGCAAATTAATAAAAAAGGGTTGTGCTGGATCACCCGGGATGGAAAAATCCATGACCTGCTCAAAGGTATAGTGCCGAAAATGATGGTTATATTATCAATTATATATTAATATCATTCAAACATGAATCATGATTAACTCAAAACTAACTGGGGTGACGTTGAAACCAAGAAAACAATAATATGGCTGTATGAATTACCATATAAATTTAAACATACTAGATACCTATTTTAAGGTTGATATTTGTTTGACTCTAATATTCCGTGTACATATAAAAAATACCGAAAGCCATCAGTACGCATCACCTTGGAAACAAAACAAAGTAATATAGCATCCCACAACATTGTACTGTGATGGGTCTACGGCCTAACCTTTCCAGTCATGTCTTCGGCTGTTATTTGCGTCACGTAGAGACCTACAGATAGACCTCTACGCCGGCGTAGTACCTCTACGAGGCCAGCTTCTACGCCACATATATATACTCTTAATTCTGTCAGGTATATTTGTTTGACGGTACGTACATAGTAAATCGAAGCGGTGACCGAAAATAACACGGGCGATGATCTCATTATGTATGTTTATATTGTTCAAAGTAACTACGTATACATTTTGCAATGGGGGTAGTAAATTAATACTGATGGTAATCGATAAGGATTGAATTTAAGCTTTGTAGTAATATATTTCAATCATTTTGAATCACCGGGGTTTCACCTTTCGGCATCTTCTTGCACTATTCATAATAACCTGTGGTAAATACTATACAATTGGCACATGATACAGGTACATACGTTTTATATTTTTAATTATCATATTAAAAGATCGTGAAAAAGGCAATATTGAATTGAACGCACTTTTAATAAAACTTAAATGTTAAGCGTTGGATTTTTTTAAATGACGGAAAAGAGATAACAGATTCAGATATTTTTATTAATGATTTTAAACGTTTTCTAATATATGAGGTGAACAGGCTACATCACTCGAAGAAAAAAATATTAATCAACAAAATACGTTATCCAGTGGTCCCAAAAGACAAACAAGAGTTTGCTAAATTGATGATGTAATCAATTTTAGCAAACGTAGGTACGTAACAATGAAACACTAAAATGCAAAAAGTTGGGAAGGAGCCTGAGCCAGAAGTGCATAATAAAAAGCTGAAATGATGATGATAGTGGTGATAGTACCGACTAGCGATGGTTAGTTATTTTCTATTTTAATCATCCGCCATCTCCGCTTAGCTTTACTCTGTACGTAAGCTTAGTTTTGCGGCCACCAAATTATGCGACGAATACGTAAGGAGGCGCCGTAATTTATACTGTTTTTTTTTGTTTTCTTCGGACGAAGCGGGCATGCCTTGGTTATTTGGAGGCTGGCAAAGTTTTGGATTAATGATTGACGATCACTGCAAGGCGGGGCTAGTCTCAATGCTGAATTTTAAATTGTGTTCTTCTTTTAATAATAAGTAAGTAGGTACCTAATACGCATATATATATATATCAATGATACAACATTTGAAAAAAAACACGATCATTGTTAATCAAACGGTCACTGTTATTTTTAACCATGTAACGTTTTTAGTAAACCTTCAATTTTTATGTAAACTTTGTTATATATTAAAATGAACGAATGAGTAACAAATAGTCGTGGAAAGGAAAAAACAAAACCGTGAAGTGTACAAATACTGTGTAATCTTACGGATTGAATTTTGGAAGATGATGTTTTAAAATAGTCAATTTTAACCGAAATCCATTTGGGCGCCTTAGTGTAATAATTGACCTCCTTTTGTGAATTAAGCGCAAAGTATTTAAAATACTTTAGACGCTGAAGACGCACTTGGCGCACAATCACCAGGCGGCCGATCGATGTAAATGACGTGCATTTTAAAGGTGGTAATTAAAAAATCATTATCTAGTCAGCAGCGAATGAGTTAATGTGTCATATCAGTGCTCACGTATGCGTGTGAAACTTGGACTCTTAATCTAAGAAACATTACGAGTAGCGCAACATCGTATGGAAAGGTGAATGTTGGGCAAACGCTGAAAGACCACAAAAAAACCAATGGCTAAAGAAGCAGAAAAAAGTATGCGATCTGATAGAGGGTGCTAAGCAGTTTAAATGACAATGGACTGGACATGTTGTACGGCGGGTGGACAACCGCTGGATAGACAAATTCATAAAGTTTGATAGACGTACGTGGCAGTGAATAACTAGGGACCGAGAAGAGTTGAAAGAGCTTGGAAATGTTTTCATCTAGCAGTGAATTGAGCCTAAATGATGATGATAATGACAATATCACCTGGTGATTTGGCGTCATTAATTTTTTAAATTCAGTAAAAATGAAAATTATTGAAATACATATATTTGTATTGATATATGGTTGACTAATTATTATTATTATAAGCATTAGAATATGAAACCATCAATATTTTGTGATTATGCATATAGGTAATAAGTAATTATTATGTGGAAACACGAATATAAAATTCATAATAAAATTACAATCAAAATCTTTTAAATAGTGCCACCATTTTGTTTTCTCTATGATCGCATAAAATAAGCATCCATTTTAGCCGCCATTGAAATCGGAATTTTAAATTTGATTTTGGAATAGTTTTTCATAAATTGATTTTTTTGATGAATTATGCGGAGTTGGTATGATTTTATTTTCAGATGGACGCAATATAAGAATGATTTTTTTAAAATTAACTATGTAGGTAGGTACCTATCACAAATCATGAACATTAGTGAAAATTTTAATAAAAAAATAACCACGTCAATTTTGTTGATTTTGTAAGAATATCACTTTGGTATTAGGTACTTAATAATTTTACAAATATATAATTTTATAAAAAAAAATGTGTTTTCTAGTTCAGTAGTTTTGATGGATGACATTATCATACTTTAAAAAATATATTCGTAAAAGATCATTCATTTCATTTGATAACCTATTATAATAATTAATTCTCCCTTTAATTCCGTTTCAGTATTTCGATTATTTTTGAGTGTATTTTTTTCATTTGTTTTCCTTCAAAAAGTCACAAACGAGACGATTTGAATACTTGAATGGTGAGTTTTGAATATTGATCAGTGACGTAGGTTCTTTGTGGAAATGACAGCTTTGTATTTTTTTTAACTAATAAATAATCGAACATTATTTTTTAAAGTTATTTGTATCAACATATTAATTCATTAACAAAAAAAATCACCAAAATCAAAAGTAACCAAGTAATTTTTTGCGATTTTAGAGATTTTTACTTTATAATATAAAATACTAAGTAAGTCATTGTGCTAGAAAATATCTTTTAATATTTAACCATAAATAACCATGCCAACTTAGTTCCCAAAATAAAATAAAGTAAAATTGCAAAGCTATGTGTTTATATTTTATCAAAAAAATTTCAATCTCAATTTGCCAACGGTATTTTGACTTAGTCGCTTTTAGCAGTATGCTCACGATATATAGGTATATAAAATACTTATGCACTGTTGAGGTTGAGTCAATATTATACTTACTTATTAAAAATAACAAACACTTAATTATGCTAGATATTTCTAATGTATTTCCATCAAGTCAAACATATTATTGGTACTTCTTACTATGATTGTTTCTTCGCCATTTACTGAGGGTCGTTATTATTTATTCACATTGGGTTTAGTTCTTACAATTTACTATTATGCTACAAATTATATATGATTAAAATTACGAGTTAAATTATTATGTCATACATTAGTACCTATGTGATATTTTCAGATCCGAGATTCAATCCCGTAATATAGATGGCGATATGTTGTTATTTCTCCACCGTGGGTGCTATATTACTACTTCCAATAATATTAGTGTTATAGAATAGCCCACTGCACTGTTCTCATTTAGTTGCGCAAGCGTAGTTGTCCAAGTATTGGGTTTAAATATAGCATTCATTTCAATGATTTAAACAAATGAATTCGGTAGGCGGCGTTTGATACAAATAATAGATCCTTGCTGTTTAGCCATGTCAACTACCTTTGACCACCATGAAGGTAAATTAATCCATAAGTGATATAAAAATAAGTAAACATAAAACAAGTCATCATCATAGATGGGTGTTTGCTTAACATTTTAATTTTAAGATAATGTCTACTAATCGTAATCGATAAAATGCATTTTTTGCAGATTAAACTGGAACTCTAGGTACCTACATTAAATTTAATACGTGTAATTATTGCGAATTGGTAACTATGTCATAAATGCTGGTTATAATATGTAGATATCGAAAAGTTATCTTTAGACAATGACAGGTATTTATCTGATTATAATACTTAACGGAGACAATGCATCGATATTCAAAATCAACAGGTTTTTTTAACATTCTGCATTATGTGCAAATGTGTTTTTGGTGTAGGAATGGCAACGTGTGATGTTGGCCGATACTACCAAGAGAATACTAAGAATTCCATTTTATTTTAAGAAATGAAGGGATAATTTATCAATAATTAATAATGGACCTTTTAACATAAAAATGATTCACTCAATTGCAGAACCTACCGCATGTGTATATTATATTAAATTAAAATTAAATGAACCTCAGTATTATAAATTATGTTCATTGTATACTGGTATAGTAAGTATACATACTAATGTATATTTTATTTAGTATGCAAAAAGCAGTGTCTTTTAAATAAACATACATATTTATGATGTTTATCACTTTCAATTATTTATCGCTTTGACAGGAAATTAAAAAGAGAAAAAAGCACATCGGCAGGATGAATTATTTTATAAATAGATTTTGAATTTGTAATTTATATAATACTGAGAAGTTGGCATGTTGAGTTAATACCTTAATAAACTCAGATATATGTAGGTATAGATGGATTTAATAATAATGACACTTACGTGAACAATATTTTTTTTGTCATTAAATATTTGCATGTATTTTTTATTGAAATAGAGGGGAAGTTGGGGCATGCCTGCTAACTGGATGTTGCTAAAAGTGTACTAAACGAAATAACCTTAAACACTCTAATCAAAAGATAAATATTGTAAAATAACTGTCAGAGATTTTAAATTTATTATTATAATTATTGTGTACGTTTAGGGTTTCTTAATATTATTATTCAGGACTTTTCTAAATCATTTTAAAATACCAATGAATGAAAAGTTTTAATTCTAAATTCAAAAATAAAGAATAACAAAAATAGCCGTGCAGTTTTTTTGCATCTACAAGTTTCAATGGTATAATATTATGATTATTCGGCCGAGCTCGGGTTCGGTCCGTTTTTTGTCGGACTTTTTGGAAAAACAAAAACAATATTTGATTTTTACATAGTTATCGGGGGCGAGCGCGACCGGTGACCGCAAATTATGCAGATTCGCATCCACAGAGGTTTGTTTCGGATGCCCGTTCCCGTAGTCGATGCAAAGTAGAAGTCAAAATGTTGCTCGTCAACTGTCAATCAATTAGAGATGGCACGCTGCGCAGCATGGACCAGAACTAGAAGCTTTTGAAATAAATAGGTACCTACCCTGTGTTTCGATACGATGTTTATTATAAATCAATAAATATATCCATTTATGCATAAAATTTTATCAAACAATCATGTTTGCCATATGCCATAATATCTATATAATATGCCCTATATCGGACCAGCGGGTCTATTCTATACAAAAGGCGACTATCGACCGCTAACGTGCTAACGTGATAATGTGTTAGTATTTGTTACATACATTTTATATTGAAATATTATAATTGTAATTGTATTGTAATTAGTTAATCAGTCGAAACTGTCTCTCTCTCGCTCTCTCTTTATCGCTCATGCTCTAAATTTTAGCACAGGCAGGGGGCATGCCGTTAAAATATAATATCATTTATTGCAACAATTAGTACCGGCTAATTATAATTGTTACAATACGTGTTAATAATTTGATACAAACATACCCTAGTTAGCGGTTTAAGCGGACGAAAGCAGCCTTTTGTATAGAATAGACCCGCAGGAATTGTAATTTACACATACAATCGTGATATTAATTACTAAATTATTAAAAACAATTAATATAGGACTAAGTAGTAGTTTTACTAAAGCGATCAATGCAGTAGTATTTTCGCTTATAAAATGATCGTATGTAATCATTGCACTGTATTTGAGGATTTTGAAAACAACAGTAGCAATTTCTAGCTTCACAAAATCTTGGCAAGGCAACACACATGTATAAATTCTTGCTTATAGGAATATATTCTTAGCGAGGTATTCTAAAATATTGTATTATAGGTACTAATAAATAATACCTACTACTAGAAAGAAATTAGACTTTTTTTAACTTGTCAACGTTTTACGAAAATTTAAACTGCCTTTTTATTTCTAACATTCTTTGGTTTGTTATTTTTTCAAAATTTGATGTAAAAATGATTTGATGAGCGGGCGAGTGAACGCATGAGTACACAAATGTTTGAGACAATAGACCATTTCGCTAGTGCTCGCACTAGACGCTCAGAATTAAAATATAATTTTCTATTTTTTTACGTTATATAGTATTTTTAAGCAGTCAAAATGCAACCATTGGGTAAAGATATCCATAATTTAAGTTATTTTAAAGAAAAACTAGGTCAATGATATTAAAATATATAATAATATCAAATAAATTATCACGAACATGTATCAACTTACCTATGAAACGTAATACCATCTTCTTGCTTATCAGTACGGCTACCACATTTTAATACAACACACAGGACCATCTTTTCTACTTAATTAACTAAAAATATTTACCACTGACTTTATGTTTAACTCAAAAAATATAAATTTTAGCAATACGCGCTCACAGGTTATCGACGCTTAGCTATGCAACAAACTAAGATTTGGCAGCGACACCATAGCAAATCATCTCACACATCTGTAAACCTTTTATCTTACTCTAGCACGTGTTGCAGTGATTATAAGGGTGCCGAATACTTTCTCACTCGCACTTATGGATCGTTTTTGTTCAGGCCTTGGCACCATCACTGCTATTTCGTCTTTAAAATATGTTGTTATTTTGAATAATAGTATCTAGTTTAAGGATGTCTTGCTTTATCTTTATCGTACTATAATTATAAGATGAATGTAGGTAAATCAGAATTCTTACTAATATGTAGATCACGTAGTGGAAGTGATACTAATAACGTAATCAATTTGACAAAAATAATGATAAGGAAAAATCATTGATATACTACTGGATGAATCATATGCTTCTTAAAATGACGCCCGATTTTCAGCGACTCGGCCTTTGTTAAAACTTACTGAGCAAGCCCGATCTAGCTTGCATCTTACTCTAACTAATAGTCAGCGCATGACGACTTGCTCTGTCTGTTTTGCGTTGCAGACACCCTTAGGTTCACTATTCCAAGAACGCAAATTTAGTTTTACAGCCAGGACAATACGGGTGAAATTCGGGAATCCATGTTAACGGTCTTAACGCATTATACCTACAAGGAAATATTATAAGACGATATTCGTAATATCTTTTGTGGTACATTTTTAAAATGACACTTGTATGGGAACTGCTCATCTAGTAGTATATCAATGGGAAAAATGCATTTTAAAGGTTCTGTAGTTCATATATCTTTTTTGCAACCTTTTGCAACCATCCATTCCCTATGTTTGTTCGCCTAAATGCCAGTATCCTACGGGTACTTTACTTTATTATTTTTTTAGTTTACATAATGATTACGTTACGTATTTATTTATTTTACTCTGCCTATATTTTGTTTATTTATTTAGACGTAAATAAAAAAGACGTTATTTCTTCGCTTATCTCTGGCGTATTTTTACACAATATGCATATGAGCAATGCATAAACCTATGATACGTAGGTAAGTTTGTACCTACCTAGTTATTAAAATTCCTTCGAGGTAAATATTTGCTATTATGCAATTATTTAATACAAATTTCGATCAATTAAGTTGGCGGCATGGTGCGAGGAGCCAGGTCAATTATCCCACGGTTGGTAGCATTTGTAAAACCAAATTCACTCAAAGAGATCTATTTCTTGATTCATTTTATTATCTAACATTGTTCAAACAAATTATAGGTACATGTAAGTAATAAAGATTTTAATCTCCCTTTACATGCCTAAATTCAACTTTTTTTTTAAAAATTTATTAAGTTTATTTTCTACAATAGGCGTGGATAATTGGTAAGTTATCGTAACAAATAAGAAATGTTTTTTTATAGCTTTCTTTACGAATAATTTTAAAGAGAGTAAAAAGGACGAATTGTTTTGCTTGGTTGTATAATTCAAATAATATTAGGTACTTTCTTTAGGTTTACTAAGAATTTTGTGTACATTTTCAATCCATCAAATTTGGGATGTAATTTTTATTTGATATTTTAATTCTATAATAAGAATTTCTAAATGTTTAAAACTTTCGGTTAGTAAATTCTTTATAGTTTTGTTTCATGGCGAAGAAAGGATATGTACAGCTAAGAGGCAGCATGTTTTAAAGTTGAAAAATTAGTGAAAAATTTTAAAATTCATAAAGTTGAAGGGTAAATTTCGTGTAAATCAAAAGATATTTTGTCTGCAGCGTTAAAATTAATATAATATGATTGTTTTAATGATCAATGAATGTATTGGCCAAACCGTTTAATAATAACATTATTCCGATAAAGATGCTCAAAAGAAATAATAATATATCAGCTCATGAATTTAAACGGTGGCATTTGAAATTTAATTAAGGGCGCCACTTTGCATTGAAACGTTGCTGGGAAATTGAACGCTTTATGAAAATAGACCAAACTACAATATGTAAGTATTAAAATTTAAAGAAAGCGAATAATTAGTGATGTAAAAATTAAATGGTCCAATGACTCATAGATCACTGAATCGACTCACTCTACGTGCGATGAACTATGAATCAATTCTCAAAAGAGTTAAATGAGATATTTTGTATTCTGCGCGTGGTAGTGGACTACTAAGGTAGACGTTCTTATTTTAAAATCCTGATTACTCAGCTAAACGACTCTTAAATGTTGTGTAGTGTTGGTACTTATTGAAACGCGATTTTTCAAAATATTATAAGGCATATTGTGCCGTGAGAACTACTTGGTATTGGCGAATTCGTGCTATATTACATTACAAACAGATTTTATTTTCTTTATAATGCGTTTCTAATAGAAGAAAAGTAGGATGACAGTTTTGTATAATATATGACTAACGGTATAACTGGTAAAACAGTAGGTATAAGGACCTGTTTTATTTTCTTGGACGGACATTGTCTGCTGTTGAGTATGGCTATACTTCAGCTGAGACATGGTCTAAAAAGATCGTGGCTAGGCGATACATGGATTGTGCAAATGACGCGAGTCGAATGAAATATAACTTGACATAAAAATCCAACATGCGTCCATTTAATGTTATGTTTATTGTTATATTACTAATAATAATAGTATATCCATTCACATGTTTTCATTTTTAATCATCTTTACACGATTTAAGAATATTTTCATCCGACGCCATGCGCCCTCGACTATTCGTCTCCGATTGGTGACTAGTGAGAAATTTCGTCGTACCTACTGTTGAAAATTATTTGCCGTTTCACTGAATTACGCTCTTAAGATAATTATCTACAAGTGTCTTCTTTGATAAAGAAATTAAATGTATGCGCAAGGAAAATGGAAATACGTCTTATTAATTGAATATGCTAAATTAGCTATAGTCTGTAGTAAATAAAAAGAATCATGAGTCGAATCAATTATAGGCGAAGGTTCCACACAAGAGTATTACAAAACTCAATATTCTTTTGGCTTTCCATAAATCTTAGTGATTTTAGATTTATAGACTCCTATTTTACGGATACAAAAATACTGGTGTATGTTAAAATCATAATAAATGAGACACATATTATAAGATAATTCTTTGAATAATTAAAAAAAAATACTATTATTATAATTTTTACAGTCGATGGTAGATTCTAGTCTCTTAAACAGTACAACAGCAGAACAGAAAAAAATATTTAAAAATAAATTTAATTTAATTAAAACTAAGTTATTTTGACATATCATATTATTAGTCAATGGACAGATTAATAAAGTTCTTAATTAGGTATAGATATAATGCTATGCTTCAACATTTTGTCATTCTAAAGCAAACGTGTCATTTATGCATAACTAGTAAAATAATAGTTATTAAATATTAATCTATAAAATAAGTTTAAAACAGTAGTATGCATTTCCTTAAAAAATAACTAAAAATGAAACATTTAGTTAACAAGCCAAAAAGTCTGATGATGGATTTGATAGTAACCGGTAATGCTTGTAAATTATTTTGCATTGTTCAAATCGCTTGTAAAATTTTACCGCTTTCAGAGTAAGTGCATAATCGATGACTCATTAAGTTCTCGCGATTCTCACGCCACTATTATAAGGAACATACCTAATATTACTATAGTATGTATATTATTAAATAAGTACATAAGTATGTAGGTATGTAGTTATATTGTAATAATATTATACCGGTCACTCATTGGTGTTCTTAATAAACACTATTCACCTGTGCATTGGATAAGACCGGCCATAGTATTAAATTTAATAATAGAATGAATGAGAATATTAAATCATTTAAGTATTTCAGTTTCATTGAAATTATTTTATTTAGTTTTCGCCTGCGGCACTGACGCCTACTCTAAAGTGAAGTGTCAGATTTTTAAAGATTTTAAATATATTTTTCCATTTAGATACAGCCAATAAGAAATTGTAAAATTTTGTAGGTACCTTATGTGGGATTTTATAGTAAAGTAAATAATAGAATAACATAAAAGTAAAGTACCTACTCGCTTTATGAATAAAAATCTTTAAAAAAGTGGAGATAATACGCTGGAAAGCTTTAGAAGATCATCCAGGGTAGGGAACCCTATCTCAATAGCATGGTCATCAGTAGACTACTATTTGGCAGGTTCCAACTTTTATGTGAGTGCAACAGAGAAAGTTTTTGGAAGCACATAGGTATATGACTGTAGGCAGGTATATAGCCAAATAATACCATCTCTCTAGTATTAATATTACCTTGTATTAATTCTCTAATATTATGCTTATAATCGTAAATAAAATAAAAATATTATTAGATTTCGAGAAAATCTTTGCTTTCTTCCAAAAAGTACCTAGTGTTTTTTTTAAACATAAATATAATATATAAAATTTCAATATTATAAATTCAGTTGTGTCGTTTGACTCAAAAAAGACAGACAAAACTCAAAGCATTCTTACATTTGTTACAATAGAAGCTCACTAATCTTTGGGTGTTTTTTTTTCCTAAACAAATTTAATGTCATAAATAAATTCCTTAATTTAAACGGTGATTATAAAACGCATCTCGCTAACGACCAAGGGTCACATTTTATTTATTTTTGACACTTACAGGTCCTGCAAGAAGCAAGCCTTTGTCTGTTATATTTATCTACATAATATATTAAAATTGTTAGTAAAATGTTTTGATGTTTTCCTTAAGCATAGCGTTTCAGTAATGGAATCTAGATTTTTGAATTACCTTTATAAAAATGAAAACAATTCTTAGTAGGTAAATAGGTTTTTGAAAATAATAATATTATAAGTAATATAATTTTCAAAATAATATGGGCTCATCTGCATAATAAAGACAGTCGCCACTTTAGCGGAGTGATAAATTGAATAATTTGTTTTAAAAGTAAACTGTTTATTAGAATCAAAAGAGTATGTCAAAGATTTTATCAATTGCTTGATGGTACCGACTGGGGAGGCAATATCAGTTGTATTCAATCAAATTATTATTAGAATATAATATATTATATATACTAATCCACTTACATGAGGTGATAATTATTAGGTGGACGTTATTTTATGAATTCTTAAAATAGTGTTCAGTCTTAGAGCGGAATGCAGAAACATTTGTCATAACTAAAATTTCCTTAGCAGAAAATACTATGCAGAAACATTGTCCTTAGTTAAGATCATTTTTATTGAAAATAATACCATATTTAAAAATTCTCTTTCCTATAGTTTAGGTAAATTATTTTATAATTGTTAAACGATGACATAAATATGACAACTGCATTTTATAAATTCAACTATAAATACATATTAATATAATATAATTATAATACTCTTATGTTTCCGTTATAAGTCATTATACGTGATTCCACAAGCTCCGCAAGATATTTTTTAACATGGTAACACTAGCGTCAAGTGTCATTCTTCACCTGGCATTTTGTATTTCTGCGGACTGGCGTATAAAAGTAAAATAATATTCTCCAAGTACATGCCAAACGAATTAACACTATCAATATCCATATTGAGATACATTGTTAAATGAATTTGAGTGTATGGACTGTTTTATAGACATGCGAATTTATTTTGACAGCAGCTGTCAGTGGTAAATGGAAATACAGAAGGGGGCATGTTCATAAGAATAGTCTATGGTTAATGATTCCTTAACTCTATACTCAGGATTGTCTAAAGTTAAGTCATGCTTTTCGGCGACTTATCCTTAGGATCGAAATCTTAGATTGTGCATTCCGCTCTTAGACTATAGATACATATTCTGTATAGTACTGTTAATATATTTATTGTTTTCTTACTGTTTCGGTTGTAATGCAAACTTATTTTTCATTAATATTCTATCTGATGATATGAACGTATTGAACATTAATTTGCTTATATTTCTAAAGTAATTTAAACTCGAATCACCGTTATTCTTTATTTAAAAAACATGTTAATGTCTACTTATTTATTTCGTATATCGTGTGGTATTTATGCTAAGATATCGAACTTTAATAATATAAAGGGGTCTATAAATTCAGATACTATATACTATATGGTTTTTACATGACTTAGATACCCAAATTTTTATCACTTCATATAATGTACCTATAGTCAAATGAATACAGTTACATTAAATTGAATGCATTATAAAATCAAGCATTAGAACTTGCAGCAATTTATATTATTAAAGTATGATTTTTATTTAGGTGAATTAATAAATAAAAACAGAGAATTATTTATATACTTACTTATTATATAATTAATAATGGTTTTAGTTATTTTTTTAAATTTATGTGAGCATTGATTTTCATGAGAATATTGTAATATAATATGTACCAGTATCGTATATTATTTCAAAATGGAAAATTTTAATGGAAATTAAGGTGTTAGGTATGTTATCCATATATCACATTTATGGATGTCCTACACACATACAGATATAAACAAAAAAAATGTCGAGCATTATGCTTTGCTTAATGCCCGAGAGGGTGTAGCAGGGGTGACCATAATATCTCTTTATCTTTAGCTAAAAGATTACGTTTTCAGACAATTGAGTACCTAATCCATTTTTTACAAATATGTATTGTTTGCGATTAGGTTAAATTTCACAGAGAATCACAAGTATTTAAACCAAGGTCCTAGGCACATAACAGTAGGTACCTAACATAGCGGACATCATGGCCCCCACAAGGAGAGGCTGACAAGGCTCTAGCCTGGGGGCCCGTGCTTGGGAGGAGCCTAGCGTGGTGGGTCAATCAGATAAGTGAGATAAACACACATCACAAATTGATGCGATGCAATTTTTAATGTGAGTCGATACTTGACAATAAATTCAATAATTCAAGTGGATGTATTAAAAAATACTAAAAATCGCTAAAAATATACTAAAAGCGAACACCATTTGGAAAATGTTACAGTCGAGCGACATATTGCCTTTAATCTTAGTAATAGGTAAGGGGCCTACCAAAGATCCTAGCCTGGGGGGCCCGCTTCAGGGTGTGGGGGCCATGACCGACACACTAGCGCATTACGTTATGATATAATATTATACGTCACATGCTTACTGTCATCATTTGAACGTCGAAGTGTATATAAATTAATAATTATGGAATATTTATATTTATGTACTTATATAATATATTATCTACCTACTTAAATATATAAAATAAAATGCAAACTATGATTTAGGAAATTTTTAATATTCGGGCCAATCAATTACATACAGCTATGCAGCGGATTGCAAACATCGCTGGATAGATAGAACGAAGAATTTTAAAAGGAATTACGATTTTTAACAGTAAGAAACATGAAAACGAAAAAAAACACTGTTTTAAATTATTTAAAATTATCTCAAGAAAATACCAAAAATAGGTCACCCTAGTAAACCGGTAGGTAAGAATAATATTCCAGGTGTCTTTAGAAACTGTAAGAATAATATCAATTCTTATTAACGAGGGTCGCTTTGATGACAAAAAAAAATCCAATGAGTCCGCATTGAAATATTAACGTATACACTCATCCCAAAAACTTGAGTTATATCCGATTCAAATAAAAAATAAACTAACAAAAGTTAAACGCCGAGAAGAAAATATCGCACGTTCGTGGATAGCGGTGTGTATGTTATCAATATGTAGTAATGAATGATACTGACATTAGAAGAATAAAGTTAGTTGTACTTGTACCTATATAGGTATTAATAATTTTTCGACAAATTTGCCAAAAAAATCACGTTGACCGGAAATTTGGTACAAAGATACAAAAGCAATGAAATTACACCGTTTCTATTCAAATGTGATGGTGAACTGGTGACCGCATCTCGAGACGTATTATAGTATACAACGTTTCCCAAGAAACCCTTCTGTTTATACTGATATATTTTTTTAAATACATTTTGTAAAGATTACATTTAATTACTAAATATATAGAAATACGATTACATTAATACATAATTAATATAATTACTTGATAGAATTCCATTTGACAGCAGTGTATCAATATACTATTAATGATATAAAATGCCAGCTATATTTTAGTGTATTTTAGTTGATAAATATTTTGATTTTTAGACCATTATAAAGACCATTAGAATGAATAATTTTTCCCAACTTAAACGTACCTAATATATTATGCCAAATCATTTCTTTATTCTTGTAGACATACAACCGACTTAACAAAAATAAAAACAAATTTTGAAAAAATAAATAATTACATAATTCAGATTATTATTGAGGTTAACCGCTCTCCTTTTTGGAAACTTTTTATAAAAATAATATAATATATCTGTATGGGGTCCATCATTATTTTAAACAATGTATATTTTTAGTTTGTATAAGTTTCTTTGGTAAGTCTTTTCGGTGAAACGGAATAAAAGCTATTATTGCAACTCGCAATAATAGTCCAAGCCAAGTTTTGTACAGGTATTTAGGTTAAGCTTTAAAATATATTATTGCACGTGTAATAGGTATACAAAGTAGATCAGTAGAGGGAGTTTTAAAGTTTTGTAGGCACGGCGGAATTCTACCGCAGAATCTTGCAAACTACCGCAGGAGACCGCAAACTGCTGCAGGATACCGAGTTTTTTCTGAAAAAATGCGGCTGATCCTTATTTTTTCTAAACAAAGAAAGACTTTATTTGCATTGGAATATTAAAGTTCTGTTATACAAAAATGAGTCGAATGGGTTTTGTATGCATTATAAGATGCACGAATGTACGACCACTTTAAAGTGCAATCATCTTCTTCTTCAAACAGCATTTTTCATCCTTCAAGGTCTCTAACCCTGATGGTAATATAATTTAAGGCAATAAACTGTGATATTAGCAACGTATGTTTTACATTTCTTGGACATAGCATGTAATGAACTAATTAATCATTTTAGGGACTCGAATTCAAAATAAAACGGGTACCAAAATTATGTTCTTTGTACATATTGCTTATCATAGAGTGAAGAATTTGAAGAGACTGATAGTAGTTATGGAGTGGAGAGAAAAGTAGAGGAAATACCTTACTTAGGAAGACGAAGAAGTTTACTAGCGGCAGCTTTCACTCTACTTTGAGAGCACAGAACAGATAATAAATAGAATACCGATAAGCTATATTCAATACGCTACATTTTGATGCAGGGTTTTGAATGTGTGAGTGTCCTACGAAAATTAAATACGCATTATGCATGTGCAATAGTGTGTGTAATACACCAATATTAAATGAGTGTCAATGCATAAACGGAGAGCAGTTGTCAGTATTCGACGTATGGCGTATTTTTGATACGTGTATAAGTTTCTTCCGGATTCTTCCTTACTCGAGATCGGTTACTTGCTACTCCAGATATTTCAGCTCCCATTATTTTGGAGCTACATGTTTGAGGGAATACATAAGTAGGTAGGTACGTAATACGTATCTATAGCAACATTTTTATAAGTCTATTAAAATTATTTTCATTTGTTAGATATACCTATACCTACATATACAGATAGAGTGATATGTTTCATTGATACACATTAGGAAAATCTTGATAATTCTAGATATAATATACTTATTATGTTGTCTCATTTTAAATAATAATTATTTTTTTAACGTAGCTTTAACAAAGTAACGTAAATAAGTATAACCGTCCTTGGATCGATGGAATTTCCCATATTCGTCGAGAGCAGGTAGGTATTGTAGAGTTCAAAGGTCATAGTGCTTGATTGTATAATTGCTTTTAATTGATCAGCAAATTACAAAGTTATAAATTACTTTTTTAATAAATGAGAATAAGAAATCCCTCACAAGAATAAGCGGCCATGGGCAGGATGACCATTGGCGTAGATGAAATATACCCACTTGTAAGGGGATACGTTTATATAAGAGTCAAATATTATTGTAAATAATGTTAATTTAATTCAGTTTCATATTTAAGTGGTCCAACTTCATTACAAAATATTTCTTTTTTTCTAGACATGTACCTACCATACCATTTTTGTATTAGTTACCTACAGTTTTTTTGTTTATTTGGTACAAAGTAGGTAAATACCTCTATGCATTGTGGGATTTACGAATGAAATCAGTTTTTTCTATCGATTTAAAATTAATTAACCGAATCAAAATAGGCGCGTTTTTATTTTTCCATTAAATAGGAGAAATACTAACATATTTCTGGGAACCTACTACAGGAGTGAAAAATATTATTTGTACATACTTATAAATGCGAATAGTTATGGAAATTTTTGTGATAGTAAAATTGAAAATCCTTACTACTATTTTTTTGTTTACAAAAATACGATGGTTAAAAGAATTGGTAGGTATTACGCTTTTCATTTTTTGCATAGTCGATTCCAAATGTCATTTTTTTTAAAGAATCAAATATCAGTAGGTACAATCCAGCTATTTTTAATTTTCAAATGAATTATTTCGAAGATCGATTAAATTTATTTTTAAATGAAGACTACTTTAATTTTGCAAAAATATAATCATGAACTTAATATGATACATTAATTATATTGTAAATTATTTCCTCTATCATTTCATATTTGAAAATAATATGAGTTCTTTGAGTAGGCGATGTCACAGAGGTCAACCAGAAAATAGAATTGTCAAGCATCTGTAGAAAGTGGTACACATTCGAGTTAGGTAAAGAATTTGCAGCACATGTATACATTAGACGTTTTTAAATGGAAATATTAAATAAACACTCTGGTTTATGCTAAATATGATGATTTTATTGAAAATTTAAATCAGGTACAAAATATATTTATTGAACGTTACCCATGTTGGGTTGAGGCTCTCTCGTACGCCACTGCGCAAGAATTAGTCTAATTGCATACAAGTTGATCAACGATTAAGCCCAAGAGATATAATTATCGGCATCAGAAAGTCACGATATTCGCCCGATTGCCACGAGGTGTGGGAAAATTATTTTAAAATAATTAAACTCTCAAATGCAGCGGCCGGCTATCGATCGTTGGACTGAGAGACCACAGGATCCACAGGTCCTTATAAGTAGTCAGCCAATGGATTTTTTTTCATTTTTAATTATGTATATGATTGCCGTTAATACATAACACATAATAATTCTACAATATATGTTATAATATAATCAGTGGATTCTCACAGGGAACAATACAAATCTTTGACATTCGTAATTAATGGTTAATGATTATATTGATATGCATGAAATCCGTATACAAAAATATAGAATTTATTAGGCCATATAAACATAATTATATTATGTTAGTATATTTTAGAAAATTTCTAGAAACATCTTAGAGTAGGTAGGTAAGTGGGTTTCTTTCAATTTCTAAGAAACTGTTTTTAATATCATGTAAAGTAGGTATGTACCTACGTAAGTTTATTTGTTTTATAACCCAAGTTAATTCAAATAAAATGTTAAAGTAGTTTAATTAGAAGATACTCACACTAAAAGGGAATGATGTGCCGTCAAAACCTAATCGACACAAAATTTTTTCTATGATTAGAAAAGTTATACTTAGTTAAAACATTTATATGTAGGTAGGTACACTACCTACATATATTTCAGAGAATTTTCAGAATTGTGTAGGTATATATATTCAATAAACGACTACCAGGCCTAGGTATATTCCAATCTTGTCATCAGTATTCTCCTCCTGTAAATATCATCCAGATTTAAATTTATAGACAAGTATGAATCTGGCGCACTAGTGCATGTGATGTTTTCTCTACCGTCTACCTACCATGTTTCCCATACAATATTTATAACACTAACAACTAGGTAAGTGCCCTAGTCTAAGTATCACAGGATGTGTGGGCCATGGTATCAAAACTATGGTATTTACGTAGTATCTAAAATTTTATTCAAACATGTGCATCCATAATATATAAATATAATGATACTCGTATTATGTAGACCATAAAATGATTGAATCGATTTTTTCCTAAGATTTAAACAAAAGAAATCACACACCTCTAATAATTGTCATACAAGGATAATATGTATGTGGAGTATGTAAGAATAATTTCAATGCATCCAATCGCCACTTTTCCCACGTGGTTCAATGCCATCAAATAATAATAATAATTTTTGGCAGCTTCGTGAAGGGACGCATCTCTCAGACTGATGCAATAACACAATGCAACTGTATCGAAATGAATGAATGCATCGGGATCATGTGACAAGGCACTGAATTAAGAATAGGGGTATAATTATTTTCTCTCGTATGAAATGAAACATCAGACATCGGCGGTAATACAAAAGACATCGAAATGAGATATTATTCAGGTATAGATTTTTTCATCAATTTGTAACAGGTAAGTGCTGTTGATATGATGAGAAATTACTACGTTACATACAACGATTTAAATCTCTATTCTCTAGAAATAGTTTTTTTAATGATCAAGTTATTTTTTTTAACCGATCGTCGACTGTTTTGAAACCGTGGATATGTAAAAAATACTTAATCATTTACAACTGTAATGCAACCTAGTAAATTCTAGCCTAACCTAACCTAACCTTACCTAAAATAGCCTTGATTATTATTCATTTATTAGAAAATAATTACTTACAAGATAAAAATAACTTTTTATATACCTACCACGTTTTTAAATTTTCTGTTGAATAATATAAACTTGACAATTCTATGTATTAATAATTTAGGACAAATAAGGCAATTGTCAACAAATCATTTTTTTGCTATTTTGCAACAAACAAATATAGAATACTGAAATGTCATTTTGATTTCCATAGTAACGCACGTATATATTACATTTTTTTTTGCTAGGACCACCCCCTTAGCAACCAATACTAGTGGATTGTATTACGGATTAGGTCCGAAATAACTTTTTATACAAAACAGAATTCAATTCTACTTAACGATGGTTAAAAGTATTAAAAGATTGCATTAGCATCGTGTTTTGATAAATATTCTAAAAGTTTCAAATGTCTAGCCAGTCGGGAAGTTAGTTAAAAATCGATTGCAAGATTTGTACTGGATAAACAACCACCGGACAAACAAGAATACGAGCTAAGAAAAATTTGGTAAAATACGTAGTTTTTGTTTTCTGGAGATTCGTGATCAATAATGCGAAAAACATTGGTAGATATATATTTTTTAATTAATTATTGGTCATGCGTGTAGTGAATTTCTATGATAATGTTGAATTAAAAACCGTATAGTTTACAAATACTTAGTCATTTTTAATCCCAAATTTTCACGACCGACGTGAACCTAACAATGATTAGACAGGCAACTATAATATGAATTGGGATGTAACGATGCAGTGCCATATTTAATAACATGGATGCCTAATACACTAACTGATTTTGAGCCTCACACAATAAA
Source organism: Rhyacophila brunnea (assembly GCF_057557595.1). Lineage (NCBI taxonomy): Eukaryota > Metazoa > Arthropoda > Insecta > Trichoptera > Rhyacophilidae > Rhyacophila > Rhyacophila brunnea. The sequence continues at coordinate 46,162,759 of NW_028233361.1, read as the reverse complement.
CATTAAACAAAAACCATAAATTCCAACTGCTAACGTAGGTACCCAGTAAAAATAACTAGGTATGTACCTCTTCGCTGTCGAATTATTATTTAGGTCTTAGGACAATTAATACTAATGACACATAATACCTACTATCTGTCATTTACTTTTTTGTTTGAGTGGTTATTATTTTGGTAATTTTGTACTCAATTTGTGAGACATCGATACGCATCTTTTTTTTTAAATTTTGGTATAATTTAATAATTGTATGACTGGTTTGAACTGTTTTGAGACCCCCTATTAAAACTTCTGGCGAATTGATTATGTCATCTGCGTCAAAGAAAATCTCTGTTGCAAGGATGTAGGTACCTACCTACTGATATGCTTAAACAAATTTCAGTTTACATACATGTAAATACGTAGTGCGAAATGACTTTCAGATAATTTAATCGTTGGATAGAAAAAGGTTTTTTCAATATGTTTAGATAATATCAAATATTTACTTATAAATGTATTTAAATGAGATACTAATTAAGTAGTATTTATGAGAACATAAATAACGAATAAATACATAATAAAATATAAACTTGCATAATTAAGTTGCCAGTAATCCTATTTGTAGTAAAATGTTTTAATATTTTCTAATAAAGAGATACGTCAATTAATGCGCTGTAAACCAAAGGTAAAAAAACAAGATAAACATTGTTATGTGGACGGTTATATACGGCGCGCACATAAATATTTAATTATTTCCTACCAGCGAGCACATAAGTCAATGTACTTATGTATAAGCTTACATAAATAATTTATGTATTATTAATTCTAGACAAACAAGCCATGTAATTCACCTAATGCGCTCTGCCAAAGCTAATTATAAAGTTAATTCCTCAACGCAGACAATTTGAAATTACAATTTTAATGTTCGGGCTGAGGAATATGAATGCACCGTATCCGACATTCCGTCTCGCTCAAATTGTATGCCAAGAGAGAGACAGTCATACAAAGCAATGATTGACACAATGTTTGGTGTTTACGATGGCAATTCTTTGAGTATAGTATGTTATCACTTGGCTGGCAACAGAATATCGAAAGGTCAATCAAGAAATACAAAGGTAAACCTTTATACATACGTTAAAATACGGGCGGACCCTTTACAATTATTCGTTTTATTTAAAAATATAGAAACCAATGGAAGTCAATATGGAAAGATGCTGTGTGTTGGCTTGGCTATGATGAAATGTTTAAGACATTGGTGGCTTTAAAATTACATTACAAATGTCACAAAATAACTCTTGCAGAACAATATAAAGCCAGAAATGTTGTATGATCTAATCAAAATTTTTAAATTCTGTCTACGGATATATTAGTGCATATTATTATAGTTCAAGTGATTCAACATTGAAATAAATTCTACTACACAACATAGACGTGAGATTAAAATGCTCGACTACTGTTTGGTGGGTTAATTTAAGTTTGTTAAATGAACTGATTTAACTGGAATACTAACGTATCGAATAACGATATAGTTTAATACATAATCGTCATACAGTTTAGTGTATGAATATACCTAAGTACTTATATACGCAACATAATCGCTATTATATTCTATCTAGAAGCGAATAATATGAAGAATTAGAGTGAAACGTGTAATACCTAGATGTCTTTTATAAATTACACGTGTCTCTCCAGGCGATGCATATATATGTTTTTTCGCGATATCGGAGGTAAGTATCAGTGTCGAATTTACAATTATTTAGCTAATATTGTATTAGTATCGGGGCACACAGAAAAAAAACAACTATTAAAATGCATTTTATAAAATTTAAAATATCTGTAATAGCTTTCTTGCTTTTTTGGTTGTATGATTTTACACGTTTTTAAGTAGCAAATGTTTTGGCTGTTATACTTATGAAAAAAATGTGACTTGGAAATTCGAGAATTGTGCAGGTTTTTTAACATTTTCCCGAACGTTAGGTACATTACAGGTACATGCTAATACCCCGTTTACACGTGAATAGATTTACTGATGACAGTAAGTACCTATTATCGCGACTAAAACAAAAAATGCACGCCTACGTATTATCATGCAAGATGCAAGATTGCATGGATGGATCAAGTTTACCAATTTTCACAACAACTTATCAAATAACACCATAAAATCACAACAACGCGTCTCACTTAGCCGGCTCACACATCACAACTCGCCTTGTGTGCCTGACGGCCATAAATAAAAACTTTCGAGACCGCCGCCGAATGTTGCATGCTACAACCTTGCACATCTGCCTAGCGGCAAACGTCAAACGCGAAAAAGGAGAAGTCTCTCGTCTGCCATTTTTATTGTGTTGATTGTATGAAAAAAGTCAAACGCGGTGACCAGCGATGAGCGAGCAATGACAGTGTAGATAGAGACAGAGACAAAATGGCCAATTGTGTAGGTGTGCGCATGCGCGGAGTCGACATTTTTCGAAATCGACATGCAGGCTCTAGTAAACGCAATTCGTCGCATGCAGGAGCGTCGCAGCGTCGCAGTTGCATCGGCCAATCTGCGAAGCTCCATTTGATAACGTCTGTTTCTTAATTTACGATGACGTCACATCTACGAATTCGTCGTAAGACGCATGCGGCGAGTTCTGATGTGCGAGCCCTCTTACGATTGAATAATAAGATTGGCGAGACAATTAGCACTTTTGCGTGTAAACAGTAAAGTTACTATCGCGATAGTTGAATTTACAGACTTTTGGTGCCAATAAATCCATGCACGTGTAAAGGCGCTATATGTTTGTCACTGTCTCCAAACGCCAGTCCGAAGAGAACGTCGTATCGAATCAACCATTCCAAGTACAATGAACTTAACCTTTCGAGTCGCCATCATCATCTCGGTCATTTGAATGCTGTTAACTTGGAAATAATAAATTTACCGCAGACTTTAGTTACTTATTGCTTATTTATAAGCCGGCAACCGATGTGCGGCCGCAGTGGTATAAACTTTAAATGCACGAAATAATGAATGATTTATCATTATGTTGCCGGCAGTGATAAACCTGCGCTCAAAAATTGCGGAAAACGCAATTCGAATTGAACATTACAAAGGTTTAATAAATTTATGAGCACTTTTAAATACAAATTAATATCTAAAGATTCGTTTAAATCAGGGGTAGTCAACCTTTTTAAACCTATCGCCCACTTTTATATATCTGTAAGTAGAGTTGGGTATTTCCCGAGAAAATCTCAATCTCGAGATTCGGGATTTCCATAAAAGAATTCTCGAGATATCGGGAAATTTAAAAAAAAACTGTAAAAATCCTAAAATCAGTGTAAAAACAGACAAATTCCAAAAAATATAGGATTTTTTTTATTTATGTAAGAAGACAAACAAAATAGAAGTAGGAAAACAAAAATAATTCAAAACATTACTTATTAAAATGGAATTTCAAAAACCACGGACAATAGCGTACGCTTTTGAGACACAAAATTTCCTGATATTGCAAAAATTGCCATCGTTTTGAGTCGACGTTGTGTTAAATGCCCTGATCAGTCTTTGAACGTTTTGTGTTTTCTGTCCACTTTTTTCATATAGAAAATCGTTTTTTCAATTAATATTTGATAATAAAGAAATCCCGAGAAAAGATTCTCGAGATCCGGGAATTCCCGAAATGTTAAAAATTTAAATTCTCGAGATTCGGGATTGAAAATCTCGAAAATTTCTCGAGAATTCCCGAAACCCAACTCTATCTGAAAGTAGTAAAATTTTCTAACCGCCCTCCTGATTCCACAAGATATGAGGCAGGGAATGGTATCAATAAACTGAATATCATTTTCCACATATTTGGATATAAGACAGGTATTTTTTTATTTTGCTATAGGTTTTCATATTATGTTTACATTCTTCATCATATCTGATTTTTAATAGTTCTTCTTGGCAAGTTGTATCAGCCTCTTCAATATATTTGCGGTAAAAGGATTTTTCATCCAGTCATACACCTTCAATTTCCAAATATCTTCAAAACGTTTTTCCATATCCAATTTAAGTTCGTTGATGTGGTCAATATTTTATGGAGTTACATCATCTTTTATAGATGACAATTCAGGAAAGTGATGAAATTTTCTCTTCAATAGATTATAACAAAGTTTTTAATAATGTTAATAATGTTTTTAAAACCGCTACCGCCCACCATGAAAGCTAGAACGCCCACTAGTGGGCGGTAGGGACAGGTTGACTACCCCTGGTTTAAATTCTCAATTAATTATTTATTTATAGGTATTTCTGATCATCTGTATCAATGAAAATAGTAGGTAAGTATGTACATGTTTAATAATATAAATTATTTCGAGATCACTTAGTTGATAAATTTAGTAGTACCTACCTAATAGGCGCCCACCTCTTAAGCCATTTAGGTTCCATGTTTGAATTACGCGCCTTGCAAAAAACTGACGTGGTGTATTTTTCAAATGTATGTTTGATTCGAACTAATAGCTCAATATGTTGAGAAAAGTTCTGTAAACTGTTATATGTAAAAATTATGTTGTTACCAGGGGCGGCTCTACCTAAAGGGTTCGTAGGGACCATCCCCAAATTGTTATTATATAAAAAATACATGTTCAATATTTTTATAATTGTCATAATATACCTACTTAATTACACGATTAAATAAAGTAATTTATTTATTTTATCTATCTAAATCGGTCGCAATTTTATAGAGGTATTTATCATTTTTATACGAATAAATGAAGCAATGATTGTAAATTGTGTAATGACATAATGCAAAGTAATTAATTAAATTAAATGCTCCACTGACCGTCATTTCTTCACTCAGTCCCAGCCCATCACTAGCGTTAGTATACGCATACTGGGGAGCGAATCAAATAACCCCTAGGTGAGTAAAAAAACTCGCTGTATGTCCTAGTTCAAAACTGATAATGGTAAGTCTATACTCTATTTTATTCTGAAAAATTACTCATTTCCTCATTTATAAAATCATATTATTATAAGTAGCTTTGTACATAATATTATATAATATGAGAAAATAGGTAGGTATATATATTTATTAATTAATGGCTAAACCCCACAACCTAGAAAGTCGTCGAGCCGCCACTGGTTGTAACCCATATTGGTCTAGTTGGTAGAGCGGCCATCTCGGCATTTTTTTCCGATCGTAATACTGATTTTGCGAGTGTCAATACTTTTGACCGGTACTTTTATTTGTATACCGATACCGACACCAGTATCAGGTATCAATACTTTCTTTCGATATGATGGCCCTACCGATACTCTACGTCTTCGTCTACGTCTACTCTACACTATTCTAACCTACAGTATTCGTCCTGCGAGTCATAGTCACGACACGCTGAAAAAAAAAGTCGAGCTCGGTTATTACGATCACGGATATAGCGAGATCTTGGATTAGATATAAATAAAAAGGATTTCAAGTTATACACATTTATATTTTTATAAAAATCGATGTTTTTTAAAATAAAAATAAAAATATTAAAACGATGAATAAGTCAAAAGTCTAAATTTTCAAAAATTGAAAACTTAATAAACTAAATTTCAATTATAAATATGACCATAATAGATAATGTAATAATAAGATATGACCCTGCAACGAATTCACATTTTATTACATTTTTTTTCGATTGGAAGTTTATCTTTGAATTAAAAAAAAATCTTTTTAATGTTTTCAGATAAGTACATATTTATTAATTAATACAGTTGAAATAGTAAATAATCAAAAAAAAAATCTCAAATTGCAAGCATCGTATTTTTTCGCTAGGTTCTCTGCTGCATGCTTCTTCCCCTTAAGATGTAAAATTAATTAGCCAACAGTTAAAAATAATATTTATATAATTGTTTTGTAGACTTCTTTCGTAGACTGCACTTTGAAATTGTACTAAATTATTGGATTATATTATTTAGGTAAAAAACCGTTTTATTTAGTAAATGAATCGATTTCTTTGTACATTTTCCACACCTAAAAGATCGCGTGGTAATTATAGCAACCAATAAGAACTAGTTTGAAAATTAAACGGAAATGAATTATTTACTTTAATGCGCAAACATAATAATATTTGTTCAGTTGTCATTATTTAGAGATATTCCAATGAATGAACAGCATTGTAAATAAGCAAATAAATTATATAAATTATGTTAATAAATTGTAATCGGTAAAAGGCATGTGTTTAGATGGAAACTTAGGTTTATTAGCTAACTTTTATCAATCATACCTATTATTAAGTAAAATGAAATATTATTTTTACAATAAGACGATTTATGAAATATTCTATTTTATAATGATGCCTTTTATTAACCAAAAGCATAATCATTTGTTAAATAATATTAGCAGATGTTTTCATATCATATCATATAAAAATAATCAATGAAGCGCACTTAAAAAAATACGTAAATCATTGATCCTGAATTTCTGGCTAGTAGATTATAATCCGATTGAAGAATTACACTCACTTATAATTAGGTACGAGTACATTCATAATTGATTGAAAATCGAGCATGCATCTATATGCACAGTTAATAATTTATAGAATCGTGTGTGAATCTAAGCTTATGTTGTAATTCATGTGCATTTACAATGTAAAATGACATGCAGCTAATTATTTTAATCGATGACCTAGTTAACATTTTCAGCTTTCAACTAGTGGCATGTGTTTATGCATTGTTTATTTATTACAAAGTGTTTGAGATCATAGATTTTTTTATATTCATCTTCATTTATACATACACAATACCTACCTTCCAATAAAATGTCTAATAATATCGTGATTGGTGTAGGTAAAAGTACATAATATTTAGTTCATGCAAATTGTAGATATTTCAATAAGTACGAAATTTGATCGACAAAAACACAAAAAAACTTACCTACCCATTTTTTTTAAATTCATGTCATTTAGTTTCTCACAAATAGCTTTCTAATATAAAATAGGGTAGATAAAGATGGTTATTTACATAAATATTACTAAGAAAAAACTTGATAAGCGCTTTGAGTCAATAAGCTTTAATACTTTTACCTTGCATATCATTATAATATTAAAATAAGCTAAAATTTAAAACGTTTTGTTAAAAAATCGTTTACACCATGTGACCATAGTATCTATACCATTTTTATTCCATATATTTACCTATAGTTAGATACGAAGTTTCAAAAATTAAATAAAACCAATGTTAATGTAAGATTTCAGTTCCATTATTTCAAAAACTAGACCGATGTTATAAGCATTTTTATATTTTCTACCTAGAAGCCGACAACGAAAAATAGATTGGTAAAGATTTCAGATGAATAACATTGCTAACAAAATATATATTAGAAGAAAGAATTTAAAAAAAAATAAGCAACGATCCACAAATTTTGTAAATCCACATTACCATTGGCACTTTTATGTGTTTTAATTAAATTACTAAAATCGGTTATTTACAATTAATTCCGAAACTCATCACTGTTAGGTATTTATAAGTTTTCATTAATTATTTAATTGAATTGGCGTTTACATTATAACTAGTATTATAATGGTTAAAAACAAAGTGTATTTATTTATTAAATCTACAATAATTTCTATTTAAGTGTCATTTTAAGCAGTGACGTTCCTAGGCAAAGTGCTGCCCTTTAGCAGACTTAGAATGCTGCTCTCTTTTATTTTTAGTTTTAAATTATCTAAAAATTCATTAAGTACCTACCTACTTAACTATTTTATTATTTATTTTAGGCTATCTTAAATAGACAAATACAACAAATATCTTTAAATTGGCATAGCTATATACATACCATATACCTATTGATAATTAGAGTATTTCCACGAAACCTACTCTGAAACAGTTGTGGTTTTATATACGTGGGGGGGGGGGGTGTGGCTAGCTTAGAGGCACCCTTACAATAAACTTTCATTATAATATGCATTACATTTTGTATGCCTCAAAAATTTTCAGACATGTCGACATTTTCTAATAAAGGGACCGAATCGCATGTTTTATAGAAAACCGCCACTGCTCTCAAAAGTTGTAGTACCTATTTGTAGTCGTGCCGCCCCTATGCAACGCACGACCAGCCTACCCCCACGGGTCGTCACCGGTTTTTAAAGACAGGTTTATAATCAGTAACAGTTGTCAACAGTCAACATAAAAAACTCAAATTTAAAACCATTTCTTAAATTGAATTTGAATATAATAAATTTAATGGTGAAGTATGAGATAGATACTGATACTAAATGGATAAAAATAATCATGTTAAAGTAGATGAAAAATAAAGAGGGGGTGGGGATTTTAATGTTTTAATGATATAATATAACGCCAATGTAGAATCATATCATAATAATATGAAAACATTTTTGAACAAAAAAAGTAAAAACTTTTTTGAGTAAGCTAATAGGAAGAAAAATATTAAAGTTGTGGACTGTCGTGTTCCATGAAAATAATAATTATTACTCTAATAATAACGTTCTTTGTGAATGGTAATTATTTCTACGAATGTGTATGTGTTTCAATATTCAATTATAACGAAATTCTACTATATGAATAATTATTTAAAAAAAGCTTGTCAATAATTACGTTTTTAATTTGCGGTGGCAACATTGTTATTATGGTATGACATTGCATCGAGAATTTATAATATGACAGTATCGGATAATAATAATTGTATGTTTCGCATTTTTATGTGAGCAGTAATAAACTTTATTTATTGGAAAGAGAAGTGTTTACATAAAGAAATAAGTAGATATATAAAATTTTAATATATTTTATAACCTACAATTTTTTTCTGTAAATGCCTGTTCGTCCCATTCGCACTTTCTTCTACCAATTGTTTATTTGTCATCTTAGAACAATACAAAGTTAAATAACGCATATTCGTATACAAACAGCATGATAATAATTCGGGGGTTTAGTGTCAGAAGGGTGTAACTACAAAAACACAGTTTTGAGATAATCGAGAAAAAAATTCATTTTTAAGTTTCAGCAGATATAAATTTGACAATATAATTATATTAAGTTTTTTGTTAGATATAAAATATACTATATGTAGTTAAAAACAGTTTACTATAATTAACAAAAAACAAAAGTTTTATATTATGGGATAAAATTGAAGCCTAAAATAAAATGGCACTCTTACATAGTTCTGACATTAACATAAATACCAAATGAGCCAATGAGAAATATTATGTGTATACATAAAGTGTTTGAGAATTACGTAATTCTTGATACTGTGATTGAATTTAATCGTCACCTTCCATGTCACTTTCCTACCTGTTGGGCCGTTTTCTCCTTCTTGGATACCAGCTGCCATTAGATGACCGAAATTGTCTTCTGTCAAAATCAATTTGCAGCATTTAGTTAGACAACGTAACATAATAAATAAGTGTGCGATATTGGGGATATTTCAATTATTATAATATTTCAAAATATACTCTGTGATAACATTTTCTTGTCTACGCGTTGAAACTGTGAACTAACATGCTCCTCCTATTTTAACCGCACTTCCATTATAAACAAGTTCCTCCCACTTAGTCGACAACAGCGCCTTCCTTCACGTAGCCAAGAAGATGTTGTCTTACAATACATATTTATGAAAATCCTGCGAATGTCATTATAATTTTCAATATTCTTTTCTCTCAATATTCTGCAAGAAAATATACCTAGCGCAGCGATTTTTATTCCGTAGAAATATAAAAAATGCAAAATCTCCATAAATGAATGCTATTCAAATCTTATAAACTCGCTATATCAATCTTTCAGATAATAGTTAAAAATGATTTTAATTATTTGTTTGATTGATTTTTAACAGTTCACGATAGATTTCCTCGACGAAATTGTAAAAAAAACTCATCAAAGTTCCTAGAGATTAATAGGAATATATAAGTTATACTTATAATTTGGAGTTTTAAATAAAATAAAAAAAAAACTATGTTTGTGTATGTGTGTATATGTTAAGTAATTAATTATTATTTATGTGCTGTTGACGTTTTTTCAAACTCTTAATGATAAATTATATAGAACATACAGTAGGTACATAGGCACCTACTTATATTATTTAGATATTTTTAGAAAATTTTATTGGTAGCAGTATATAATAATGACGAAATTTTACATCAATAAACCTACGTCAAGTAAATAATTTAAATGATTTTCTGTCAATAGCAACACGTTTCATTATAGCGTAACTCAATAATAAACAATAATGAAATACGTTTTTGGCAATCAAAACGAGGAGAAAGCTCACAGGTATACGCATAGCGTTCAGGTGTTTTTTTGTTGTTTTATATAAAACCACGTTTATCCGTTTTCATATAATAATTGTTTCTTTGGTTTTACAGGCTGTCGAAAGCGTACAGTTAGTATCGACGTGTTGGAAATTTTGACAAAACCTCACGTCCGGATGCAAAAAAAGATAATATCGATAGGCAGTTAAGGTTTTTAACCCGTTGTTGCATGATTGTGTCTTGACACCTTCTCCTACTAGGTATATCGGACGTGTTACAATTATTTATTAGATTTTTTATTTAAATAATTCGATATACGATCGAATGTTTGCCATTTACATATGTATAGTATATGAAAAGCTTAATAATGAAGAGATATATCTTACAGATAAATATCAGAAATGGATTTAGAAAAAATTCACACCAGACTGTAAACAATGACACGTGCGGATATAAATATTATATTCCACACAATTTAATAATGATAACCACTGAAAGCAAACGATACTGGGAAAACTTTAAAAATAACTTTTCGTACAACAAATGAATGCCGTCATATTTCTCGTATATATGCCATAAACCCAGTGATTTTCATATAAAAACACACAAATATTGGATTTTGATTTCGGCTGTTATAATTTTATTTTTCTAATAGCCGGGAACTTTTTTAGAACATCGGATCTTTATAGGATATTTGTGATAGCATAATATAGCCTATTAGTTAGTATTTAATATTTGTTTTTTCTTTTTAATTTTATTTATATGTATTAATTGTAGGTATCCATTTATTACCTACAAGTACTTGTGCGTCGAAAACGTAGTGAAAATTATTGCATTTGTTGTGGCGGAACCAATCACGTTGCGCGTCCATTAATAAAAACATTGTTGACATCTCTGTCGATTCAAAATGGCCAACTGATGATGAAATAAATAATGTTGAAAAAACTAGATCGACGTTGTTGGACGTGAGACAGCGTTGAATCACAGAAACCGCGTTGAAAAACGACTTTGACTTTAATCGCATTGTTGTTAATGGTTTTCTATAAAGTTATTAATAATTCGGTTGATTTTCTTTCAAACACTTTCAGTACCACTGCTTTATTTGTAGCATATATCTTATTTAAGAGCGTCATAAGATATAACGTAAAAGTTTGTTTATTTGAAAGGTTTTTTATCACAGAACAGATAATAAATAGAATACCGATAGGCTATATTCAATTACGCCGCATCTTGATGCAGGGTTTTGAATGTGTGAGTGTCCTACGAAAATGAAGCACGCATTATGCAAGTGCAATAGTGTGTGTAATACATCAACATTAAATGAGCGTAAATGCATAAACCGAGAGCATTTTTTAGTATTCGACGTAAAACGTATTCTTAACACGTGTGTAAGTTTAACCCGGATTCTTCCTTACTCGAGTCGGTTACCTGCTTCGCCTTACCCGTTATGTATTTCAGTTCCCATTATTTCTGAATTCCCCTGGTTTTTATATAACATTGACAATAGGTATTTTTTCAATAGTAATTGCTTAGATATTATAAACTGCTAAGTTAAACACATCGTTCCCGATTGAATTTTTCCATAAATCATTACTATACAAATGTATTGGTAAAATATGTTTTTAAACATAGATAGGTACGTTCAACCACACACAATAAACAAATTATGTAAGTATATTAAACAATAGAAGTAGCTTTCACTGAAAAACAAAAGTATATTTCTATTTAATAATTCAGCATAATACCTATCTACTACCTATTTTTCTCACCAATTTTCATACATAGGTGTGTATTTATAATATAAATACGTGGTGATTTAGGTAGGTACGTTGAGTTCTAATGTGTTGATATGTTTGGAGCCTATTTTTAAGATATTAAGATAGTATTGTATTCTTATTTGTAAATTTTAAAAGGTTTACATAATTTCATAATTTAGTATTAACTAAATGATTGTCTCACCTGCTTCATGAAAAACTACCGCTCTATAAGTATCTATTGTATAAGTAGATCGGCCAAATACCTATACGTATATATACCTACTAATATACCTATTTTTTACAGTGTAGTTCTCTAGTGCAAATTTTGAATACTCCAAACAATAATAAAAATCGTGAAGCAATGTCACACTGTCTTCACTAACAGACAACAGTTATGATATTTTCGTGATACTAACTTTTAATTTGTAAATAAATCTATTAAATATTATTATAATACAAATTATTCAACTCATCCAATATCAAAATTAATGAGATTTACATTCAGTTAGTCGTGCAGAGCAAAAAATATAATACCATAAAGGGAAGTTTCCATGTACCTATTGGATTACCTTTATTGTTGAATAATGAAAAATAAAATATTGCGTGGTGTCGATTAAAGTGACTCCGTGCGGGCACATTTGATTATTCCGGCAAAAATAATTACAAATCAAGTCATTTGGAAACGAGATCTTGTTATGTCAAGCTGATTGCTTATCAAACTGTGTGGCGTAAAAACTCTTTGTAAAGCAGCCAATAAAATTTAGAATATAACGTTTTTAAAAAAAAGTTTCTAATATTTAATCAAGTTTTATTGAAATTTTATTTATTAAATCGATGAGTATATAGATACGTCTGAGACTGCGTATGGTATATTGTTATGTTCTCTCAATTCTTTTCTATGGTATGGAAGTATGGACGCTATACCAAGAGATGTCACGGAGACTTGAAGCTTTCGAGATGTGGCTGTATAGACGCATCCTCAAAATTCCTTGGACTGACCGGGTGACAAATGTTGAAATTCTCAATCGAATGAGGAAGGACCGAGAAGTTCTACGTAGTATCAAAACCAGGAAACTACAGTACCTCGGCCATATTATGAGAGGACACAAATACAGCATTCCCCAACTTGTCATTCAAGGAAAGATCAATGGGAAGCATAGCAGAGGACGGCGCCGCATTTCGTGGCTTAAGAACCTCCGTGATTGGTACGAGTGCAGCTCCACTGAACTGTTCCGGGTAGCAGACGACAACGATAAGATCACCTTGATGGTGGCTGACCTCCGCTAGGGGATGGCACAATAAGAAGAAGATGTAGATACGTAGAGAAAAATAAAATTTTAAAGGTAGTGATATAATATAGAAGATTTTTGTTGAAAAATAATCTACAATACCAATTATCAGTCAGTTGCTCTTCTGGAGAATGGTTATATCGATCTGAAGTAATATTGTAATATTAGTCAAAAGCTCAAAAATAGTCGACATTGTACCTACCTACACGTTGCTTTACACGGCCAAGAATAAAACCGCATTATAAAGTTAAAATTATTTCAAAGAAAGTTAATAAATACGTAAAGGTCGTAAAGCAGGGGTAGTCAACCAGGTCCCTACCGCCTACTAGCGGGCGTTCCAGCTTTCATGGTGGGCGGTAGGGGTTTTAAAAAGATTTTCATTATTATTATTTTCTTTATAAATCACCATTATTGTGGAACCGGTGGGCGGTTAGAAAATTTTACTACTAACAGAGATACAAAAGTATGCGATAGGTATAAAAAGGTTGACTACCCCTGTCGTAAAGGAACGAGAGTGAAATGGAAAAAATTTGGTATTTTTTATAATTACCACTAGTGATTTCTATCACCAGTAGATATAGTATCACATTTTTTTATACCATGTCTGATCCTAATAGGACTGGAGGTTTTGTATTAACATTTATGTTTATTTTTACGAGAAATGGATATTAGCCACTTGCTCAACCTATTAGGTCCATACTCTGACTCTAACACAGATTGAAAAACAATATGTGTATTTTCCAGATACAGGATTCAAACCTGAGACCCACTACGTTATAGGCCGACGCTTAAGCCGCTCAGCAATTGTAGGCGTTAGTCCCAAATAGTCATTGAATAAAGAGTTAGGAGAGGGCATAGTAATGGTAACCATTTAAAGATTAGTCATCCTGGATACGTGTCATATCATACGGAGCTTAATGACGCAATACTTGGCAACATTCTGTACTTGTTGCGAAAATGCTGAAGAGATGACAGCATATCAATAATAAACATGATCTGATTTTAAATATAATGTAATTAAAAGTGCTAACTTTACTAAACTAAAACCCACGGTGGCCGCGCGGCTTAAGCGTTGGACTATAACACAGTGGGTCCCAGGTTCGAATCCTGGTCTGGATCGAACATGGTCGAAAGAAGAAAAGTGCTAAGAAAATGCTACGTTTAAATTATTTTAACAGATATTCGACTCATATAAATATCTGAGATCCATGACGTCGGCTAGTAATTAAAGTAATACCTTCTTTGATTTATAATACAAAAGCCGATCGCCTATAGTAACTCAATTTGGAAAGCGCTTCAGAGAGTATTAAGAGCCATTAGTTAAAATTTGTCGCAATTAAGTATGACGCCTGTAGCATAGTGGTATATGTGAATGGGCGCGAAACCGGAGAGATGCAGGCTAGATCTTGCTGGGTGTCTTACCTTTTTCAAAAAAGATTTTTTCTATTGGATACCTACTTATATATAATAATTTTTCTCAAAAGTGTTTTCAAAATTATGTATGTTCAGTACTTTACGTTCTTAAATCTTGTGAATAATTATTCGTTGAATAAAAAAATATTTTATAAAAATATATTTTGAATAAAACTTTGAGAAACGTTTGGTTTGTAAATTTCGTTCTTACCAAGTAAGCAAGTATATATGGGTACATTGATACTTTTGTATGCGGACACAGGGTGTCTCAATAAAATTGATACATTTTTTTCTAGCAATTCCGTTTCGATTCAATCACTGGCAGTGATAAATAATCATTATTGTCGAAGTAAAGTTGGGCGCTAGAATCGAAATCGTAATAATTGATTGCCATTTCAATCACCTGTGCAAACGTAACTTCACAAAAAACACGTTTGTATCGGCGGTATTTATTGGTTAATGGAAATCGACTAAGCGTTTTTTTAAACAGAAACTATCTAGGTAAGTATATCCGAATATTTTGTTTTTTTTGGTATGTCATTATAAAGTTTATACCTCACTTTTTCTGCTTTCTTTGCTATATCCGTTATATGATGTCAGTGATTATTACGACCATATGAGGCGTCTAATTATAAAAAGCGACAAGTCCACAATTCGATATTTGCGGGAAACAACGATTTTATGTTTCAAGCTTCAATTATTTGTTTTTTATAGATTATTTTTTCCGTTGTATTCTATGTCGAAATCACAATCAAATGGCAATTTGTTTCAGCCGATAAACTCTTTAATGTAATAAATATAGGCAAAATAAAATTGGACGTAGCGCTACTTGTACCTCACTTTTTAATTTATTCCGCATAAGGCACATATTTCCGTGGCACTTTCATGAGTTTACCAGATGCTACAGCATGGGAGACGCCATTTACAATATTGAACGTTCCCTCATTGGTTGACTTAAATACGCGCGAAATCAACCAAGCTTTAAATAATATGAAACACGGACTTGGCGCTTTTTCTAATAAATCGAGACATAAATTATTTTTTTTCGTATGGTTTTGTCGCGTTTTGGAATTTATAGATCATTGCCTATTGTGTAAAATTATGCAAAAAACACGTGCGTATTTTTTTTCTCGATTTTGACCAAATGTGGACATCGCTTTTTGGAATTAGACGCCTCATATATTCTCTATATCCTTAAATGTGGATGGAAATGATGGAATCCTTAACTCAAACAAGTCTCAGAACCGGAACCTTAAGCCAAAACAGCTTCTTACAGTTCACAGAATGAGTAATATTATAATATAATTAATATTTATATTTTGTATGGTCTTACAGCGTCATTATTATGGAAAAATACAGAAGAAAACACGTCCGAAATCTATAAGAAATGTCAAGCACATTTGTGTATTTTAAGATTACATGCTTTTATAAGATTTGATTGAACAAGAATATACTTATTTGTTTAAACTATTATTTTTAGATTTGATATGCCCACGATGGCCGAACGGTTACGCGGCTGGCCTAAAACGTCGTTCAAAGGGTCTGGCCATTGCCGACTGAAGAGAAAGCCGATACATTCACGACTGGTCCTACTTTTCCGCCCCTCCCGTTATCTATGGATGACTTGTCATTGTCTATAGAGTGCTCATACTGACGCGTCTCTCGTGTTTACTTATAGATGCATTAAATGATAAATAATACACTAGCATTAACACACCTTCTACAAATGTAATGCATAGATCAATGCTACATATTTTAGGAAATCGATATTACCACCGGTTTTTGTGTGAAGGACTAGTCTGACTTTGACAGCTGATGAATAACAGGAATATACATTATTTACAAGTAACACTGATAGTTAATATATTTGATGTGAGAATTTTATATAATTCAATTTGAAACGAGAAAGGGCGAATCACTATGTCATGCAATCTGGGATCTGATTTTGATAGCTGAAAAGTGGACCACTCGTTGCTTGTGCAAAAAGTTATGCTCAGCTTTATTAATCCAAAGATGGCGGTGGTCTTGCAAATTCACATGTAGTTTTTCGACCCAGAGTATGGAACTAATAGGTTGAGAAAGTGACTAATATCCATTTCTCGTAAAAAAAAATCTGTTAATACAAGGCCCACATGATTTTATTAGAATCGGACATGGTTTAGTTAGGTGTAGAATTCTGAATTCTCAACCCCTATTACCACGAAAAGGTAGAGAATATAGCAATAGAGATCTAAATTACAGATATGTACCAATATAAATTTTGGAACACCAAAATTCATGTTGACACCAATCTTCCCTCACACGTGGATTAGAATATTGGATGATTACCATAAGTAACACGTCTAACAACGGTCTTCTAATATTAAAAAAAATGATCTTGAAAGCGATATTTGTAAGCAAGAATGAAGATGTATTAATTGAATGTAATGAATTCTACGAGAAATATTCTACTAATTATATTGCAATGCACTATTTTTTCACAAAAGATACTGCTCATGTAAAATGAACGAAGGTTTGGAAAGTTTTTGATGCGAAAGCGTCTGGTTGAATGAGTGTAGGGCATGTATAAGTTACGGTATTTGGATGGCATACTCCAGGATGCGTGAGAGATCATCATCTCGGATTGGATGATATATCGGAATGGGAAGAAAATTTGACAAGACCAGCGCCCACCACGAGTGATGATGTATTAGTGTGATAAGACTCGATTTATAATAATTAATTCGTTGTGAATAGTTGAATACTATTTTAAAATTCTATATTGTAAATAAGTAGGTAGGTATATATTAGTTATTTGAGGTTGTACACCTAATATGTACTATTCAAGGCTTTATACGGCTGATTTTCAATTACCTACTCCCATTTAAAATGTCGAAAGAGATCCTATATTATCATAATATCATTTCAAAATATTTTAACGCTTTCGCTGCTGAAGAGATAATGAGATTTTAATTGCCCCCTTTAAAATGCACGTTAATTACATCGATCGGCCGCCTGGTCATTACGCGCCGTGTGCGTCTTCCGCGTCCAAAGTATTAACTAATAATGAGAAAACCGAATAATACCTATTCTTTTTGAGGTAGGAAGTAGGTACTTGATAGTAATTTAAGAACCTTTACTGTGTTTCAATTGGTTACCAAAGAAGATACAATATTCTCTGTATTAAGAACATTTTATATGTTGGTAAATTGTTTATTTATGGCCTTCTGTTGATGATTATATTAGTTAGCTATTTATATAAACTGATTATTTTCGATTTTATGTATTTTTTTTATTTTAATTAGTAACTTATTCCCCGTTTACATGTGCATGGATTTACTGCTGATAGTACGTATTATCGTGGCCATAATAAGAAAACACACATGTAAATATGTATTATTCCGCAAAATGCAAGATTGCTTGCATGAATCAAAAATGTTCGGAAGCTTTTGAATTTGACAATTGGATCTGTTTGATATCTGCGCCTGAGCAGTAGAACGATAGTGGCAAACCTGCTGGAAAATAAAACGAACTACACTGCGCAGAGACTCATTTTGAGGTTAACCGATTTTTACGACTGTCAAATAGTACCATAAAATGACAACATCGCGTCTGACTTACTCTTGAAGAATGAGGTTGGAGAGACAGTCAGCACTTTTACGTGTAAACCGTTATTATCACGATTGTTTGAAATACTCACTATTGGTGCAAGTAAATCCATGCAGTGTACAGGCTTATAAAAGATAATGAACGCTCATAGTACTTATAATGCGAGGCCTTTTTATCTCAGTGCGACCCTCACAAATAAATCACAAAGCACAATAATTATTGTGAACTAGTTACAGATTAAATTCTTTAGTTAATTTAACCATTAACCTTTAAACACATGGTATCAGTATTCTTTCTTCATATTAGAAAGCGCTTCTTTAACATGTTTATTACAATTTTTATTACCTATGTGAGTACTTAGAGTCAATAAGTATTATGTATTTTAATGGTGACAGCTATGTTAAATTACTATTGTTTGTCACAAAACACAGTTTCTACAAATTATTTCCATCCATACTAAAAAATCTACCGCTGTAATGACAATTTTAATTCGTTCGAATTTTTTCCGTATACTTATTATATGACATGTTGTAGTCAATTGTAATTACATACATACTGTTTTGTTCGAATTAAGGCACAATTGTGACCAAACAAAATAAAACATAAAAAAATCTTTACTGTAAGTAAATAGCTTTGTGACACTAGAATCAGTTAAATATAATCAGGTGAATGTATTATATGAAATAAAAAAATGGAAAATAAACCGTAGGTATGGGAAAATGATGCGACAATTATTTTTGTTTCTCTCATTACATACTTGGTTAAATATTGATGTTCTAAATGTGTGGGCTGTGTTTATTATATTGTGGAATATGTGTTTTGAGACGCTGAATTTTGGTATCTTAGATTATTTAAGTTATGATCATAGTGACGATGCAGTAACGTCCAGTGAGAGTAGGCAGGTCGTACGTTGCATAGGGGTGGCGAAAGAATGAACGAAATACAAATATTACAATTTTTGAGAGTAATGACGGTTTTCCGCGAAGCAAACGATGCGGTTGTTTCATAGAAAGTATCTACATCTTCGTTAAATAATCAAAGCACAAAATTTTTTGAAAATATAACTATTGTTGTATTATAATTACATAGGTTTTGTTATGGCGGCTTATCTCACAGGTGCCTCCAAACATGTCAGCGCCACAGATCTCCTCCAGGTATCAAAAACCACCACTGTTTCAGAATACCTAAGTTTCGTGGAAATACTCAGTAGATTGGGTGTATGTCAATTTAATGTTTTTGGTGTAGTTATCTATATAAGATAGTCTAAAATATACCTAAAATAAAATAGGTAAGTGGATATTTAACCAATTTGCAGACAAAATGAAACTAAAAATAAAAAATGATGGTGTTCTAAGTATGCCTAAAGACGGCACTTTGCCTAGAGACTTCACTGTGAAGATGCTACATAATAATATGAATGCCACAAATTGGACCAATGTACCCTTATAATTAAATATACCTATATACAAGTGAGTAAATATCGAGTATCAATATATAAAGCATACCAAACATGGATAATCTTTGCCTCATATAATTAGTTCAATTAAAATATATTACAAAATTTCTTTAGATAAATAATGATCTGTGCTCTATAATTGGTTACCGCATTTTTGCGATCAATCTGTCGACCATTCCCCAATAAATAGTATGTTTTATTTAACAAAGTACGCTTTTTTACATGCAATAAAAATATGTTATGTTACTATGTGTACATTATATAATATTATCTAAATAATCAGAATTTTAGTATGTCATTTAAAAATCATAAAATATATAAAATTGTGTGCAACACTAGCTGACGTATGAAAACCGTTTGAGGGTCACTGTTCTAATCGACATAAAATTACATGGCTGCAACGACGTTTGTATTTTTATATACTTTTCTCACAATTATTATAATCTAATTACAGGGAACACCAAAAGATGTATAACTGTACCAGAGAGGCTCGTTTCCATTGTAGGATAGTCGTAGGTACAGTCACGCCGTGACGGTGAAGCCGTGAACCCAATTACGTGACAAATTTGTATTACCGTTAATCGCGAGATAAACTCCTTGTCACTAGGGTCCCCATGACTTCATTGTGGTACGAATGTGTCAAGAGAATAATGTGCTGTAAGATTGGTCATTTATGAGATTGCTATAGTAGTTAGTCTTAAAACAGACCAAAGATTACAGTGATTCATTCTTCAACAAAAACGTCAATTAATGAAAAGCAAATAATTAATCCTTCCTAGTAATCGGTCAGAATATTTAAAATTTATCATTTTTTTTAAGTTTTTAATCATTTATCACATTAGTTTTTGTCACCATGTAGAATATTCGGTATTGGTTCGGAAAGTCTTAAGGAACTTACGTAAATACCTCTGGCCTAGACTAGTTTTGAAGGTTCTATGAAAAAAATAAAACCAATCAACTCATAAATATTATCTACCTATATGTATTTTTATATAGTTTTATTTCATTCAATTAATTTTCGCAAACAGATCGATGTATGTATCTGTTTCATGCCGTTATATGTTAGTATGTTATGACAGGTTTTTAGGCCCGCTATTAAAATTTTACCCATGCGATAAATCATTACTGATTACAGTAATAAACTTGTACTTACTTTAATAATTATTTCCACTTGAAACAATCAGGATGCGACAATAATTAGGTAGGCAAGTTTTTGAAATTTTCTTGACGAGGCGACCACTTATTTGTTTTAATGAAAAAAGATTTTAAAATTATTTTCAGTCCAATATGTATTAAGGGGTTTATTACTATAATTCTGCCATTATTGGTAGTATTGACCTGTGTGTACCTGATAGCTGTCTTAGAAATCGGGAGCACCAGTTGTTTGTTCTCTCAAGGTATAAAACTAAGGCTGTGAGCAGACGGCAAAAGCGAAGTTTCGAATTCATCCGCCTACATGGTAATGTTAAAAAACTCTGTTCAACCAAATCGCTTCGGATATTGACATAGTGTGCATTGTTTTATAAATTCTTAAAATAGGGTCTACTTAGCTCATTCGGTGCACTTTCTTGTATCTCATTTATATTTTTTTTTATTTACTCTTTCCACTGTTTAATAACTTAATAAGTACTACATAATATATTTCTTTGATTTTAAATGTCATGTTGTGAACGTCTTAAATTAATAATTTGTAATATTCATTAGGTATAAGTAAAAAAAAATGGTTTGATGACAACCATTAATTTGTTACTTCATTCGGCTTTATTTAAATTGTATTTTTTTAAACGTACCTACATTATGCTAAAATTAAGTTTCAAATTTTATTTAGCAAATGTTAAGTTTCGCTTAATGGTGTCACTACTTTTTAGGTTATCGTAAAATAATGTGACAAATCACACAATAGAAAATCACGGGCGAGGTAATGATTCACGTTTACCTGTTTTGTCTTAGCATTATTTAATGGATTTGATAAACGTTTATGTAGTGATTAAATGGAAATTATTAAGTACATTATTTAAAAATAAAAACATTACATAAAACAGTAGATCAAGCAACATGCGCCATGTAAAAGTAATGAAAATAAACACTCGAAAAATAAATAATGAAGTCTAGTTTCTATAACACTCCCCTTAAGTGTATTTAAGATATGATATGTCAAATCTAATTAGCTTGCTCTAGCTTCAATTTATTTCTACCGTACGTTGTCTCTGAATTATTAAAAAAAATCTCGACATAAATAAATTAATGCCACTCTTTTTTAAGTGGACAAATAAACTAATGACACGTTGACGGCATTAAATGTTCAGACCTGTCATTATGACGTCATTAACGGGAACAGAAAATAATGACAATGTACGAAAGATGCCGGAAATTTAATGACATATCTGAATATTACTCTCCAGCGTTCATTTTGTGTGGCATTATTAAATTTATTTCTTTATATTTTGTTTTTCTTTTGGTACCTATTCTTAATTATTTTTTAAGTATCTGCTCTCTGTAATAATTTACGTGAGTGCGAGTAAGTATATCATGAAAAAGACATATATACCTTTTTAAATATATAGTATATACCTCCCTCCAAATATGTACCTAGGTATATAGTAAAAAGAAATACATTAAAAATCTACTATTAACCGATATTAATACTTGATGATGTAATTAAAATTTATAATCCCTTTAGAATCGCGTTCATGCATTTCAAAAGGAAAATTATAAAATTTAGATTTTTAAAATAAAAGTCCTTTTATATGAATTCAGTAATTGGTTAGCTAATTAATCAATTTAAAAAAGGTTTTATTTTGTAACATTGAAGATGAATTTATTCTAAATGATTTAAGTATTATAAACATTATTTTGGTTTAGCAACCTCGATATTAAAATAAATTACGTACATTGATAATTGAATACACAATTAACTTCCACATGTTCCTCTGAAAGACTTATACTTATAGTATTTATTGGCTATTTAATTTATTCTAACTTATGTATTAGGTACCTAACTAGTACCTACCTACCTTTTTGAAAAGATCCATCGATCTTTTAAGATTTTAGTATTACGTCTGTATGTTCGTAGATCGCGGGTTCAAACCTTATAGGTTTATTGAATTGTAACATACCTTACTATTTATATAATGGATTATTTTCTTTAGCGCAAATGACGCAATTTGTCAGAAAATTTTAAAGAGGGCTTCCAAATAGTTCAATCCAGTCATAAAAATATTAGGTATTCATAGTAGATTTCATGTACCTACACGAAATTTTTGTTGTTGTTGGGTCACTAGTGTGTGGTGTTCGATGTGTAGGTAGAGGATGATGATAATGACGAAGTCTACGATGTAGCAGGGTGAGATTTATTAGCAGCGTATCAGTACAATAGTATATTATGCATGATAGTTACTAGCTAAGTACTCTGATTCGAGTGACGTTGAGATAAATTGTTCTTCGTTATTTATACACTAAAAAGTAATACATTAACATTAAATTCTGTTACATAATCATATTGAACTAAATATAGAGTCAGCGTTTTAAATTGAGTAGCGAAATGAAATATTATTTGTTATTACAGTTCTACGAAAATATAATACTATAAAAATGATTATTCAGCTAATACACCGTAATGGTATAATGTGCTGTGATATGATGTAATAATACACCGTCTCTAATTTCACCAATGGTCTAGCTACGCTGTTTACTGGAAATGGATTCGCTGGGAATATATTACTGCAAAGTAATTTGATATTTTTATAAACAATAGATATATGCTATTATTCTGCAGCTATATTGTTTTTTTTATCGTAGGAGGCTTCAAAATCAGTCAGTCCATCGAACCTCTACGTCGCTAAATGTGATAATCTTCATATCATCCACGATAGATGAATTTAATGGATTGGATGAATCCGTAAAAGTTTTGTTAAGCTGGTCCCCTCAGAAGGTTTGCATAAAATGTACGGTAATTTACTAAAAATAGTTTCTAACTATACGGTTGATACTGTGATGGCTCCTTGTGTGGGGAAATTATATTTAAAATTCATTATCTGTAATATAGAGTTGCTTATATATTTATGAGATTTGTTGTTCAGAAGATGACTGCATTCCAGGTGCAGGGTGGTCAGTAATCCTCAGCCATGGCGGAACGACCATGAAGAGATATATTATTTAAATAAGGTAATTAAAATAAGACCATGCTTTCAAAAAAATATAAATTTCTTTTAGGTGTTATAAATAACTATAAAAGATATAGGTGTTGATGGTGTAGGTACTGGTTCATGTGGAAATTTGAATCACGTAGCTGGTTTTAATTTACAATTTGCTTTCTGTAATGTATGTTTGAATCCATAGCACATAGATTCTAGAAAGAGCTTTCATAAAACGGTATGAGGCATTGAGAGAATAGCTTATTCGTAATTACTATTCCTCTCAAAAGAATAGCTTGTAAAACAATAAGTGATCATTGATAAGACCATATGCTTTTTAACAGTTATATCTTGGGATTATCCAGGGATGCATCAAATCCACAGCATCTATGGATAACATTATTTGTCGTTTACTCAAATTTCATAAATTTTTGAGGAATATCCTTATAATTATCCAATATTGTTATCTTACATTGATCCTACGCGAAATTATTATCACAGAGGGGGCATGTATAAATGACGTCATGCGATTTTTCGTAATTTTTGATCATATCACCTCCAGTGCTCGAAATGGAAAATTTCACGAACAGGAACGCTCTATAATTTTCCGAAAAAACGGTATGCTTAATTTTTTTCTTTACATACGTACGTACGTTGGATGTATAAATGCAACAATAAACTTTGAACTTCTTACGCGGATGTATATTGAGCAAGTGGGCAAGGATTGTCAGCGCCGCAGGCGAAAGAACCTCGTCTCAACAAAGTATACCGTCAAGAATTGTATTATTCTTTACTCTTACTTTATCTACCACCCATAATCAGCAGGCATGTTACTTCTACCACCACTCGTCACTGCTTATAACTTATATTACTGTCTCATTTGGGATAGTTCAGTTTGTTAATTAATTAAACTTAAAAAACAACATATCCACATACCTACCATAAAGATTCAAATTAAAAATTAATTTACATATAACAAATTTTACAGATTATAGATTCAAGACGAGCACAGAATATTTTTAAAAAAATTAAAGAAATAGTATTAAAATAGTGTTTAAAAATAAAGAAATAGATGCAGCAACTATTAGAAAAAATAGTAAGTACCTATACAGAGACGAGTAAATACAAAATTTATACAGTACATATCTGTATACCGATAGAGCTAACTACGCCATTTAATTATTTAAGAAGTTATCAAACTAAGAATTTATAAATCGTTCACATAAACTCGTTCTCACGCAGGAGGAATATACCAATATCCGAAGCGATTTGGTTGAACACAGTGTGTAAGCGTTCTTAAGATAAATCAATCGGATAAAGCCATGGATGGCATCCACACAGCTTCAAACAAAGGATCCTCAAAGATTTCTTTTGGACCTTCTCCACCATAAGGGCCATTAGGCCATACCTACTTCTAAGAAAAGCTTCAAGCCATCATCACCAAACTACGTAATTATAGCATTTTAAATCACCAATGGTGTATCATTAATTATCGGCTTTTGAGCTTTGAGAATCGATGTCTCCGCCGAATCTTAGGGGTACATTGGTACGACCGCGTTACAAATACCCGAGTTCGTGAGCACAGCAGCCTTCGGTGATTGAAGTTATCACGAAGAGACGATTTACGTGGCTGGGACACGTATTCCGGATGCCGCCAAAGAGTGCAGCACTTCGTACCCTTGTGGCACAGCCTCAAGGGTTCCATCGCCGTGGCCGCCTCTCCCTCACCCTGCAGCGTTGCTACAAAAGCGACCTATTTGCTGCAGGTCTGACGTGGCGGGAGGCTCATGGCGATGGACCGAGGGAAGTGGCGCCAATGCTTGCCCTATGCCCCAATATTAAGACATGACAGGGTAGAAGAAGAAGTATCATTAATTATATAAGATAAAACATGACGGAAGGTGCAACTCGAGTTGCTAAACACGATTCCTATAGAATAATATAAAATTGTCATTAATCAGTAGGTACCTACCTATATTCAACATTATAAGGACTAATATTGTAGTGTATGTATATACCTATACCATAGGCCCCACATCGTGAAGCTGGCCCCCAGGCTAGGATCTTTGGTGGGGCCCCCTTCTTATCGCTAAGAATAAAGGCAGTATGTACGGGGTAACAATAATCTGTATATTTAGTGTTTTATTGTATATTTTAAAACATCCATACGAATTATGGAGATGTCGAGTATTGATAAACAATTAAGAATTGTTTCGTATAACCACATAACTATAAATAATAGTATTGTAAGAAAATTCTTTTTTTTTACTATTAAAGCAAATTTGTGATGTGTGTTTATCTCACTTATCTGGTCGATTCGCCTCGCCGGGCTCCTCCTGAGCACGGGCTCCCAGGCTAGAGCCCTTTCAGCCCCTCGTTGTGGAGACCATGACATATATGTTACAATGATGATGCTTTGGTTACCATTATTGTAATATACGTACACTTACCACCTCAGATTAAAGAACTTACCACCGTATTTATTTAATCTATGACTACCATCTAAAATTATTTGTTGTCCGCACTGAACACGTACCTACCTAATTTGTGAGTGTATTTTAAACTAAACGATTCAATTTGTGATGTTTGTCCTTACCTAGTCTCATTATAGTCATTATTATTGCCACGGTGATGAATAATGATAATACAGAACAATAATTTATTATTATGATAGTAATAAAATTTTATTGGAGGATCTTTTTTTTTAAAACAAATTTACAAACAAAAATTAACTAAAAGTTCTCTACATAGTAGGTATCTATTATTTCTATTTTTTTAAAGTAGCAAGTTACAACGTATGTAATAACACAATAGAAACGTCCCTTAAAAATAAACTAATTACGGTAGGCTATTCAATAGTTTCATACCAAAAACATTTTTGTAGGAAAATGGCATAATGGTGCATTTATTTATTACTCATTGTAAAAATAAGGGTTTACGACACGTCATAAATATTTTTAACACGTCGAGTCAATTGTCGAAATGACATTGAATCAGAAAACCCTGTTTTAACTGTATTGTCGATCTTAAATGCTTATCGGAGTGAATTCTTAATTTTTTAGCAGATTTACACGAAGTACCTACTACTTAATTAAACCTTCATAAAATTTATAAATATCCACTCATATTTATCATTTTCAAAACGAAAAAATTCTGCTTGTGGCCACTGGTCAACAGCATTATATGTTAAATCAGTTTGGATACCAACGACAAAAAATATACTTATATGTAATATATAGAAAGGTATCGCCTGCTGAGATGTTTAACCAAATTTCAAGAGAACAAATTTAAATAATACAAAATGTTTTAAAAAACAAGCGATTATCACTAATAAGTAGATTTTAGCGGAATTGTACGATTTAAATTACCAAACTTTATCATATTAATTTTACCACCGAAAATTTTGCCCGCAAAAATAGACGTGGGTATAAAATTAACACGGCGATTAGATGGCGATGAAAATAAATAAGTTTTATCACTCACAATAAAATATAAGTAATAAATTAGTAGGTAAGTAAATTCGCAATGCATACCAGTCAAAGGTAAAAGCGAAACTGTACTGAGATATTTCATACTTTAGAAATTATTATACAAATATGTAGGAGCCATCTTTATTTTTTATTGAATTTAAGTTATTTAAGTACAAAAGGTTTTCAAACAATGTCAGCAAAGGCACAATTCTTTTGTAGCTTGCAGCTGTAGTTACTTTTTTTATGTAAGTATGCAATTATTTGGAGTGTTTAGACAATGCATTTAGACACGGATGTATCGACACAAAAAAGAAAATTGTAAGAAATTTAGGGATGTCATAAATTTTATTTTTAACCCTTGCACGCCCGGCATGACATAACTTCGTTAATTTTTAATTTTGAGAAAAACTTTAAAAGATACATTCACACATAAATACCTCAATCTAACGAACCGCAACGCAATTTTAAATGAATCCACGAGCCGGAACGGTATATTTTGGAATTCCACGAACCACAACGGCGCTCCGGTGCGTTCCTGTCCATTTCGAGTGCTGATCACCTCTTATCAGTACATTTAATCACATATTGTTTTACCCCCCTATCTAAACTATGTCATATTGTTTAACTACCCCATTCATTATAAAACAAATAATTACGTGAAAAAAATCGATTTTAGTATGATTATCACTGAACGGATTTATTTTCAGAAAAAGTTGGTTTATATTTTATTGGTTTTGTGACGTCACATTACCAACAACTCCCCCCCCCCTCCCGTAACTCCTTCGTCGCAAAGTAGGTAACATATTATTATATCACATCTCCTGCCTACTTCCGGGCGTGGAGATATATATGAAAGACCCCAAAGAGGCATTCTCTTTGATCTATAGTGTTCTACCTAGTTATCCAAAAAAATATATTCTTGTACCAAATGCTTTTTCAAATAGTGCTCTCAATGTTGTTGTAATATTTAAATGAATTTTTGTGTGTGTACAATACTGCCCTGCTGAGTAAAAAGACAGTTTTTGGTTTTAGGGAAATGAGAGTTTTAAACTACCCTTTCTCTTATATTATGTAAAATTGTTGGATTCTTGTGACATAATTTCTAAATATAGAGTTTTTATTTCGGAATTATGTCAAAAAAATCCATTAATTTTACATATATGAGAAAGATAGTTAAACTTTAAAACTAGGGTTCTCATTTCACTAAAACCAAAAAAAAACTGTCTTTTTACTTAGCAGGAGGGCAGAACAGGTGTGTAGACAGTATGTTCTTATATGAAAATAAAATGTGGTAAAAAAGGAAAAGAATAAACCAAGGAAAAAATAAAAGAAAAAAATATGTTTTAAAATATAAATATAATATTTATTTTAACAATTCACAATAATTAGGTAAATTAGAAATGATGCCTAGAGATTACTATTCCGAAAAAGATGCTTAAAATAATTAAATGACTTAACAAGTTTTGTTTTTTCTTATTTCTAATGCAAATTTCATTAGCCCTTTAAGCCCGAAAGGGTCAAAAACTAATACACTAAACATTTTTCTCTACATAATTATAATCACAATTATTAATCCTGTACATTTTTAGTACAAACACAAAATATACTTTGATTGGGTTCATAAAATATTAGCAACCATTTCATATAGGAATCACAAGTCTTTATGCATGTACTCATTAGTTTTTTTCTTTCAGTGTATTTCAACAAAAATTCTTTGACTTTTTAAATATATTTAAAAAAAAAAATGATACAATAGATATTATAATAAAAATAAAATCATACTAAAATAAATTCTAACTGATGCACGAGTATTATTTTAAATAATAATTTTAATAATCTATTCTATTAGGATTTTGCATTATTTGTGAAAAACATAGCAATCAACATTATTTACAAATTTAAAGCAATATTTGAAAACAGTACATAGTCTTTCAATATCACCCAAGCTATTATATTATATTTTACATTCAATATGTTATTTTTTTTAAACAATATATTTTTTTACCATTCAAGTGTTTATGATACCTTTCACATAATATTACACCAAATATAATTGAACTAATTGCATAGTAACTCAATATAATTGTTCAATAAAAGTTTATCACACTAAGTTTTCAAACAGAATAGTTTCTATAACAAACGTACCTATTATTAATTAATCGGAAGTACGTACAGCAAAGTAAAGTGGTCTTAAATACATTTTAATTGTTTGAGAACCATATTAATTAATTATTTAATTTTTATTATACTGTTATCGAATAATGGGTATTCTCAAAAAAAATAAAAATACGATGTTACTAATGTTGCAACTAGTACCATCATGTACGTACTAATAAAATGACACGAGCTTTGATATTTTTATATATAAGTATCTGTGTCATGAGATAAAAAAATGCCATAGTGTTATTATCTTCAGGTAGATAGAATATATTAGGTATGTGAGGTGTAAATTTAAATATGGATAGATACTTTGATAAAATTATGTAAAATTTGGGCAATATTGAAATTTAAGCTGTTTAGAGCACATTTGAATATCAAATATACTTTTGAGACCCACACAGCGCGTGCCTGGACCCCAAGAAAGGGGGCATCTGACTTAAAGGGTAAAAAACTTCAAAAGTAAATATTTGCATATTATATAACCACTACTGCATAATGACGTTATGCATCTTGCATATATGCATATAACACAATAATAATATAGCTATGCAACTAAAGAAAACGCGTGCGGAAATTAAATACATATTACATAATATTACATTATTATAATATAGACCAAATCGTATTGAATTAATTCTATACGTGCACAATAAACATTTATTTTCTAAATAGGGTAGAAACACATAATACAAAAATAATAATATAAATTAAATTATAAAAGAAAGAGATTTTTAAGACTTTGTACTTTTTATATACAATAATATAGATACTTAAAAGATTACATTAAAATAATGATTCAACTAGTAAAACTATAAAGCGTCGAAGTATTTACAATTAATGTTATTACTTATAACATTTTACATAAGTATGTAGGTATTTAACAGTGTAGTATTATTTACTAAATTTTGGTTTATTTACATAAAATATTATTTATTTAATAAGGTCTTCGGATTAGTAACTTTCATACCTACTCGTAATATTATCACTTAAAACTAAACTGCTGAGATTTTTTTAGTATTATATTCAGTCATATGACGCGATATTTGAGTGTGACGTAATATTAAGTATATTATATTTTATTTTATGAGAAATGAAAATGAGTCTACTTATATGTAATATCAATTAAACTAATATAAATATCAGATCAATAATAATTGTGTTAACTAAACTCGGTTATATTAGCAAAATAATTATTGAATAAATGCAAAGAAAATATTGGAAAATTCAAAAGTATTTACAAAATCTGTGTCAATTTCGAGAGAACCATAATGAATTTATACATTAATTAAATTTTCTCTTTTGCGTTCAGTCGACATACTTGAATACCAAAGATTTATTTTGTATAAAATGTTGCGTCTACGCAGTGCGCATAAGCGAAAACTATTCCATATATTATTATGAAAATAAGTGCACTTTTAATAACAATGGGCTGTAAGCGTTAAACGAAACAGGAAATATGCGACGTACATTGTTGTGATTTAATCATATAAGTCGTCAATAAAATGTGACATTCAAATATTTTATTAATCGTTAATATGTATTTATTTATATTATGTAATGTTATTTAGCTATATGAGAATTTCAATTTTTGTGTAAATATTTGATATAAGTATAAGAAATTACGCAGTAAAATATTTCATAGACAGCAGAGCACGGTGATTTTAGGGAAAACCAAGTGTAATCCTATGTAGTCACGTATGTTAAACAGAAAAATGATATTCCAAAGGAGTATCATTCCATTTACAAATAATTGTAAATGGTATACACTGAATTAAAATGAGAAAAATGTAAAATGAATTTGCTTGGTATATTATGTAATAGGAATTGAGTCCTTGTCTAGTAAATTTTGTTATTAATTTGTCACTATAATCCAACATCGATCTTGACTACCTTGCGAAGAGGTTCTGTAGCAGATTTTTATTTTACGAGAAATGGTTATTAGCCATTTGCTCAAGCTATTAGGCGCATGCTCTGGGTGTAAATACAGATTAAAAAACCAACTTGAAACCCGCAAACTTGTAAATCAAAATACTACCATTTAACCTAGGGGCGGCAGGTTATATGAAAGTATGGTGAAGCAGGCAAGTATAGTGAAAAAGTATGGCGAGGCAGGCTGGTAATCAATTTGCGGCAAAATTTACACGTTAACATTTTATTATAAATGGTTACGATATAATGAACAAAGTAAATCCTCCGTGATGCCCTGCATTTTTTTTATCGCGTCGCTATTTCTCGTAAGTTGTCGGTTATTTTTAGCCTGTGTCACTCAGTTGTATAAGAAAACCAATTCCTTGCACCTCTTTTTATTTAATACCTCTATGCATTTGACCATCGCAGGCGTAGAGTTAATATTATCTATGAATATTAAAAATATAGATAGAGGAGATATTTTAACGGTAGTTATAATAAATTTCAATAAACTTTTTCGTCACGTCTTTGCAAGAAATAATTGCATTCCCTATTATTGGAAGAGGGACATATGCGAATATATTTTCAAATAAATCGTTTGCAAATAAATTATTCCTTAGTGTGTAGGTACCCACAATAGATTAAAATCACTGGACATTAAAAATTAACGGCTTTTCTAAAAGAAGCCATATCTAATAAGAGGGGAAACAGTTCGTTAGAGAGAAGACAAGACCAACTTGGCAACATCGCCATCGTCTTTTGTTATGAGCTTCAAAAGGTGTGTGAATATTCAGAAGGAAAAAAATGTTATAATATTCGGTTGGTCAGTGCAGCTGATGATTCCGGTTTATAAAAGGACACCGGAGAGACAATACCTTTTTCATTTGAATAATTGTTCATTTAGGTCTCCCCCTGATAATAATATAAAGTACGTCTGTGTTTCCCCCTATTAAGCAAGGTTAGGAGAGTGCGTAAAGCTTTACCCCAGATTTTACGAGATAGATACAAACTTTGCGAAACGTAAAAACGTTTAGGTAGCTACCTACCAAATAATGTTTGGCACAATTTCCTTTGATTTACAGATACAGTAGTTAGTGTATACCATTAAATCAAGGGAACAATGTACTGGGTATACTCGCTTCATGTAAAATAAGGGAGAGTTGAAATAACAAAACTATATTTAGGTAGGTATCACGAAGCTTCCAAATGTATATAAAGCGATATAAATAATGATGAATTAATGATTTCTTGATATTTTTATATCATGGATACATGATTACATTTATCAGAAAAGAAGTTTCGAGAATCTTAAAATAAATTAATCAGATTCGTAATTCCTACATCTATCTCTTCTAAAGTCTCTCAAGAGTTTGGTTGGTAGGCATACTAAAATTTAGTTTAATCAGGGACATTGATATAATGTAAACGTAAACCATCAGTAACAAGAATTTATATAATAAAACAAGACGAAAAGTGTATTCGGTATAACTACTTAACCACCAAAATAATCAAACAATGCTGTCTGTCTAATAATAGAGTAAGTCATACGAGCTTTAAGCTTCCAATCAGGGGATGTAGTAGTCAAACCATAAAAAAAAAATAAGACAGCACAATCTATAATATAATGTATTATAAAAGTCAAAATATGCTTGTTTGATTTCCTTTTCCTACTTGGCCTCAACTGAAATCGACATATTATAAAAAATACAGAGTTTGTTTGTAAAAATTATTTTTCATGTGAATTCCAATTTTAAGTTTTCACGAAAAATAATATTTGCATATTTTGCATTCGATTTTAATTTCTTTTGTTTGACTTGGCTGTTAGAATTATTTCTATTTTGTTATATAGATATATACAGATTTATGTCTATCGATCAATGAAGCAACCTCGTACGAAGCCGGGTACTTCAGCTAATACATAATGAAATAAATGCCGAATATGATGCGTACGTTTTGTTTGCCGTTTTGACGAAACGTTTACGATACGATCGTTACATACGATTTAACGATTATTTTTATTATTCAAATGTTATAATTTACTAAATGATAGATGGCCAAATGTTTTATAGTTTATCAACAGTTTTACAGGTAGGTATTGGTTTATGAAAGAATTATATGGAATAATACGGTTAATCTCTGTCATTTATATTATTTATAAATTCATTCAAAAATAAAATTAGGCAAGCATCACACCCGAATAAAATAGAATAATGCAAATTAATGAGACGAGCTTTAAAAAATCTTGTAATATATAATAATGTTTTCTGATACGATGTCGTAATGATTTAAAGTGATTTAAAGCTATTTTTTATTTCAAATACTCGCATTGTTAGTTAGAAAGGTAATATTGAAATGTGTTTCCGATTTTTGCATGGTATTTCACGACTATTTCGTAAAATCAATTTTAATAATATTTAACATTTTTTTTATATTCGCCTTTTGCTAGTGTAGCGCGTGTATAATTTTATTCAGTGTAAGCGCAATAGTTATCGTATAAAAAATTACACGCTCTGTATATTACTCAAAGGCTGTTTCATACAAAAGTGCTATAATATTATAATATATACCTACTCCATACAACACTAAAAGCACGTTTCTGAATCAAATGTTTGCAATAAAAAATATTATATACCTACTTATATATAGATAAAGCTGTGCATAGTATGAATTTCCTAAAGCCAAATTCTGTATCACTCAATTATAATACATTATTGTGACGTATGTATGATAAAGTAACTTCTAGTACCTATGAATTGACAATCAAATGCTTTTTTACCTTTCATCGTCAGCGTATGTGTGTCGTGTAAGAAAATTGCTGATTTACATTAATATAGGATAGGCTTTTAACTAAAGATAATAAATTCTCTTCCTAGATTTAAATCAATTGCTTTTCCTTCTAACACCCTCCACGTTTTCACACCGGTTATGAAGGCCTTAGGCGCCCTTAAAAGATGCGCTGAAAGTATTCCAGGAGCAACTTTCCGAGATCTTGGTTGGCGTGCACTAGAGTGTGCGTGATTCCTGTTTCGATATATTGCTGTAAAATGCCACAAACTTTTTATAGCAAGGCTGTGAAATTTTCCTTCATAGATACCAAGTTCAACTAAGGGTCGGACCGGCTTGAGAAGCTCTTCCCTTTTGACTGACATAATATGGGGGACACCCCCAGAGGATGTGATTGGCATCCTGCAATTCGCCACATAAGCAAGTCGGAGATTCTATTAGATCAAGCTGACAGAGCTTGGAGACAAAATCACCGTGTCCGGTTAAGAACTGAGAAGTCCAATGGTCTGGAGTCAATCTTGTTATCTCCATGAGCCACTTTTTAATTATTGACCAGTTTGATGCAAATGCTATTTTCTAAATTCAATAAAATTAATGGTCTCAGACCTGATGTTAAAGACGCCATACATTCACTCAATTATTTTATATTTCTCTATGCTTTTACCGATAAAATATTACTGGCTTTTAATTCAAATTTCTGAATTGATACAACCAATTGATTAAGCGATGATATAGTCCTGTCATTTATATTATATTTATATGTATTTTATCGTTATCTACCCTAATATAATATATTTGTCGTAGCGGAGGTACCTACCCATATCCGCCGTGGGAAGATAACAACAAAGTAAAATGTCCTTAAGTTTAATCGAATCACTGTTTATGCACTTTTCTACATATACTTATCTATAAGTTGACAAATAGGTATATTATAGTCCTTAATAATTTTATGTAGGTAAGTTTATATGAACCCGAGATTAAGGTAATGTGTGTTGATGGCAAATCCCAATTTGTTAATTTATCATTGGAAAAAAAGTATCACGTTATATCATTACAATATAATATATTCATAACCACATTTGCAAATTTCGTATAAAACAATGACAGAATTTAGTATCTACTGTTATTTATTTCTATTGCAAAAATGCATTTTGCACCTTACTTTTCAGGTCTATTATTTTTGTTTTATGCTGACTTATGTTGGTGGGTAGGTATACCTATTTTATAAATGCAATCTTTTGTGAATGTATCCGAGTAAATAGATAGTCTTGATAAAAACGTATAAACCGTGTGGATATTTGACATAGATCTGATAATTGATTAAGGCTCTAGAATGTAGATATATGATATTATAATACCGGTATTGATATATTATGTACTAAAGCATTCTTTAAATTTCTCACAATAATAGAAAATTTCTAATCGAAACTCACACGATATAAAAAAAATCTCATATCGATACTTAATATTTAATAAATGGTGAATAAGATTTGGATCCGTAAACGTTTAGATGTTTTTTTTATAATAAAATTGATTAATACTCGTTGAAACATTACCATTTTTTTATCTAAAAATTGCATAGCTCTTTTGATTTTTTTGAAAACTTAGGATGCAATTAATTCAAATCAATGTGTTAAATGGTTGATAAACTATTTTATTTCTAACAAATAATTAACTTAATGATAATTTCACAACGCATTATAAGATAGAAGGCTATTTGACAGATTAAATTTGCATGTATTGTGAGGGGCATTTGAATTAAATATTAACAAAACGCCTGTCGACATCGTTGGAAATCGGAATTAATTTGAATTTATAAAAATTATCATCTTTTTGTGAAATAAAAATCGGATCCGTCATGCGGTGGCGATGGACGTGACCGTATCAGCGACATTATAAATAAATAATAATAATGATATTCCTGTGTTATATATAGCAAAAAAAATGGTCAAAGAAGTGAATCGCTAAACAATATTCAAAGATTTAAATTCTCATTATAGAACAGAGGTGAAAAAAGTCCACAGATTTTATAATATACTCGTGATTCGATTAAGTGTTTAACGCTCTAGACCCCGCAGCAGTAAGTGATCAACTTCACTAACAACATTGTAGCATTGTGGGCAGGTATATATTTAAATGATTTTCGAATATCTTCTTAATTTTATACGATTAAATATCCATTAAAGAATGAATAATCATTATTTTTAATTTTGAAGCAAAAGTATATGTTAAAAAGTTACCCCATATAAGTAAAACTCCATTTATTTTAACGCTACAATAGGAATAGGTCACTAGCCCATTTAAAGTAGTAAAATAATCAGAGAGCTACTACTCCGGCTTAAGAAAATAGCATATATTTTTTTGGTATGTAAGTATTATGACTTCACCGAGAATCGAACCCGGGCAGGCCCTTATGCATTAGACTACTTATCATTAAATAATATGGTGGTTATAAACTGATCATTAAATTTTATCACCTGTATGAAAGTTGTTGAATATATGAAACTAATTGTTTCGCCTGTTTATTTAAGAATACTCCAGTGCAATTACAAATTTATGGATATACCTAATATGTGAAAAAATTAGTGATCTATAATCACTGTAGTGTTTTTTTTTCTGTTTTACCATTCTTTCATAACATACTTATCTAAGAAAGAAGAATAATTCAAAATCATTTGTTTATAATAGTTTTACTGCAAAATTATTATGGCTACCTAAAAATTGTGTAGGTATGTATTTATTACCTATATGACTTCCTGCCACATACATAGCTTAATCAAATGATAGAAATTTTTCCTCGTCATTTTTTGCAGGTACCTATATGTATTTTCTTCTAGTATAATAGGTCCACTGAGTGAAAATTTTATCAAGCAAGCACAACTTTGCAAAATAGATGATACCATTTTTATACTGTAATTGAACTATTTTACAATATTGTCTTTAATAATAAAATTGACTTTACTTAATTTACTTAATAAATATTAGAAAAAAAATAGTTAAGAATTTGCTATTATTACACACTCTGAGTACTATAAAATATCTCTCATTTTTAACGTGCACTGTTAAAATATTATTAGGTATATGATAATTTGAACAAATATAAATTTTTAAACAAATACAATTTAGATGTGTTATCAAGACATGAACCAATTTTTCGATGTCTATAATACATTTGAAGTAAATACATATTTATGTATATTTAGTTAATGATAATAAAAGTATCTGATAAGTTTTTAATATTAATTATTTTCAATAAATGTAATATGCATATTATTAATATATTATAATAATGAATGAATGAAAAATAATTATATCCACTTGAGTAGGACTTAAAGTGTTAAGCCATACTAAATACGTGAGAAGCGATTTGGCTCGTAAGTAGGCACTTGATGGGAAAAAATTGCTATCATTTTTTCCTACTACGGCCCGATCGAATATCTTTTTTTTATTAACGTATAAGTATTATAATAATATGGTTTATGATTATTGCGACTTGGTATTATCATTTTTTTTTTCGTTAAATGTTCGTTAGGAGTACGATGGCTGTCACACAATTAGGACAGGTTTCTCACAGACAATAGCGTCAAACTGGTTTAAATGATCCAACTGCTACTTGAATCGCATTATACATACATCAGCTACACGGTGTTTATAGATGACAGTAACATTTTTTCCCCAGTATTATTTTACTAAATTAAGACAAGTAAAACAGGCTATACTTTTAGAATATATAAACTGAATTTTAGGAACCTAATGATTTAGGACTCAGATAGTTGTTTTGCAGAAATTGAGTCTTCCTACGTATTTGATATTTCTATTAAACTGTTTTCTGTTCTGTTACTTATTCTTTTCAAAATTTGTGATAGTAGGTACCTATATACCTAATTAGAGTATCCTCCGCGTAACTTTGCAATTGTACACACTGACAAGATTTGTGTGTAATACGCACTGCGTATTAGTGTATTAGTAAATGCCAGGCGCCTGATTGGCTGATTTCATCAAGGGTTTCGAGGTTACGTGGAAGATAGTATTCCTACTTTAAAATAAGCTTGTGTTAAATATGTTCGTGAAAAGTAAACAAATGAAACGGTTCTTAGTTTTTGAATCTTTAGAATGTGTTAATTATTTTAAAATTTGATTTTTATAACGAAAGTATTTTATATTATGTCATATTTCGAATTAAATCCATTCAAGACGTACCTATACGAAATATGTGAGATAGTAGGAAATTAAGAAACGTGAACATGATATTACGTTTTGGAACATGGTGTAGTTTTTACTAAATAAGGGTGGTATATTGTCTTTTCAATAGCTTATGTTTATTTTTGATGGGGAAGATTATTAAGGTTGGTAGCTTTTAGCTTTCCTGGACACTATAAACGAGTTTTTTTTAAATTGTATTTTGATTAAAGTGAGTTTTAAAGATTCACTGGGCGAAGTATAGACTATTAACAATTCTGTACGAAATTAATTTATAGAAAATATATTGAATTACTAGGCAGTTGTAGGTACACATAAAATTAAACGATAATTATATTTTTGTTAACTATAAGAATTTAGCTAGTTTTCTCATATCTTTCTCTAAGTTTTTGTAGGTGAGTGAAATAATTCATTGGCGTCGAAAGATTCTATAAGTATTATATTTCTGATAAAGTATTGTTAACGAAAAATAAATGTAGAGACAGTACTTAAGTATTTCCTGAATATAAAAATATGGCGATTAGCTTAATTACCACTACTGTGACTGATGTTGGTAAACAATGTATTTTTTTTTTCAAATTCAAATTTGTAATGCGTATGACGATAGTGGGTGGCTGCTCATTCCTCTTTCTGTCATGCACTGCGTTGGATACACTGGTAGAAAAAAAGAAAAGAAAAAAAATAATAAACAAAACAGAAAAAATAATTTTGATAAACGTCTATATATTTCGTAATATATGTCATATAATAATTAAAAAATATTTTTATGTACAAACTTAAAAAATAATTTTCCAATATTTTCAAAATTAATTATTAAAAAAGATGAAAATAAAACAAATAAAACGTCACATACAAAATAAATACAATAATAATTAAAAAAATATTTGTTGACATTCATGATACTATAAAATAATGAAAAAAATGATGAAAATGATTGCTAAACAGTCCACAAAGATGAATATGAATTTAAAACAAAAAAATATGGTTGCATTAAATAATAGTGAAATGAAAAAAAAACTAATAAAAAAATAAAGTCCAATGGTGTATTCAACAAAATGGTAAGCGCATAATTTTCTTCCAGTGTCCACCACATATACACACAGAATTCACACTTTCCAACACCAACAAGTGTGGAGCGAAAATAACATCGATACAACATAAACAAAAAAAAAACAACATGAACTCAGAACTGAAGACTTCCTTAAAACATTCTTACAATAAACAAAGATCACAGTATTGACGAGACACGGGGAAGTTGTACACTGGCTAAATTGGGCACTCACCATTGGGTGGGTAGGCAGGAAGCAGCGGCCGGGCAGCCGCTGGTGCTGAAGCTGGGGCGCAAAGTCTTCTCAAGAGCTCCTCGTCCCTCCCTTCCAGCCTCGCGGCCATCAGGAGAGCCAGAGGACCTCCTCCTTCCTCGCACTGACCACCTCCACTGCTGTTGTTCCTGTGGTTGCTACTGTTATTCTCCAGATAAGTCCGCACCGCCGCTATATGACCTTTAGTAAACACATGATCTTGCACAGAATATTTGTGGCTGTACTTGAACTGACAGTATTTGCAGTCATCAGGTCCGCGGGGCTCGACATCGGGTCCTCCAGAATTCTTCTGCACAGTTAGTTTATGCTTCTTTTCCTTGGCGCGGGCGTTTTGAAACCAAACTTGTACCACACGTTTCGGGAGTCCGATCTCGCGGCCAAGCATTTCACATTCAGCCATAGTTGGTGTTTTGTAATCCCCAAAAAGAGATTTCATTATTTTAACTTGTAAAGATGACATTTGCGTTCTGAAGCGTTTACTCGAAGAATTTCCACCAGTTGAATTGTGACGTTGGTTGCTTTGTGTAGAGCTTGGTGATGTAGGGTTG
This sequence comes from Rhyacophila brunnea, assembly GCF_057557595.1. Taxonomy (NCBI): domain Eukaryota; kingdom Metazoa; phylum Arthropoda; class Insecta; order Trichoptera; family Rhyacophilidae; genus Rhyacophila; species Rhyacophila brunnea. The sequence continues at coordinate 46,122,555 of NW_028233361.1, read as the reverse complement.
CTTTCATCATCATAGAATTCTGTGGTCTCAGACATACTGTCTGATCTTTCATCGCATAGTGAACGCTCGCTGAGATCAGTTGCTGGACCCGGTTCACATCCACCACGTTCGTGATCCATATTTACTTTCATCGGTCTGGATAGATCGACAGGTTTACTCAAATCCAACGGAATTTCTCCCTCTGGACGACCTGTATCCTTTGTCTCGACTCCATTCTGCTGAGCAACTGCTTGTAATTCAGTTATATACCGCTTCATAGACTCTTCGTTATATTGTTTAATAAATTTCTCCATATCTGGGTGGAAAGGTGGGAACAAGGGGGGCATCATGTTTGCCCCCCCTTGGGAAAAATTTCCTTGTTTATCACCTTGCTGAGATCCAAAACTAGGCGAGGACTCCATACTGAGCTCCTCATCGGGCAGAGCGTCGATGTTGATATCTCCGCGAGAGCACTGTTCCGCGTGCTTAGTGGTTAAGTGGCTTTCGAGGGCACTCTTAACCTTGAACAGAGCTGGGCAAAAGGGGCAGCGTTTGTTAATTACCTGCGCGTGGGCTCTGAACTGGCCTTTTCGTTCGCGCGCCCTAGTGTTCTGAAACCAGACCTGAACAACACGCTTTTTCAAACCCACCTCTCTGGCAATGTTTTCCAACATTTTTCTAGATGGGTTCGATTCTATTTGATACTTTTGATACAAGTAATCAAGTTGCTCAGGTAAGATTGTTGTGCGAAGTCTTTTATCTTTCGGTTGATCCCCTGAATCAACTTCGACTTCAAAATCCTCAAATTTTCTTTTGTTCATTTGGCTATTCAACATCGACATCAATGGATGGGGAACACCACCAGGATCTCCACCACCTAAAGAAGCGTTAAGTTGCTGCAGCTGGGCATGTTGTTGGAGTATTCCAAATGGCGAATCTGGCGGGTAAGTTGGAAACAAACTAGGGTTCATGATATGGACCAATTGATGTTCACGCCATAATTCAAATCTTGGAAATACTAAATTACATTTGTCACACTGAAAAGTCCCTTCTTTTTGGTCTCTATCACGATCTGCTGTACTGCCTCTTTCACTTGGAGTAGGAGTCGTCACAGGAGACAATGGGTAATTTGAGCTAGATGGCGTTGGTGTGATTGGCTGCTGAGGCATTGCCATAATGGGACTTGCTGGCACGCTATGATGCTGCTGTTGTTGTATATCTCGATGCTGTTGCATTTGTTGTGCCATGTGATGGGTCTCTACTGTAGTAGTACTAGAGTTCGAGTCCTCACTGCTCAAAGTAGCAGCCACTTGTGCGGCAGCCGCTTGCGCTTGAGCTGATCTTTTGGCATCTTCTTCTTTAAAGCAATGCGTTTTTTGATGTCTTATCAATTCATAATATCTCTGGAATACAAGTTGACACTTTTTGCACTGGTAGTTCAGACCAGGGGTGCGCTGAAAGCGATTCGCGCCCGCTTCATCGGGAATTCCCGGGAGCGGTTGTTCTACGGCCGGTTGATTTTCATAAACCTTTCTAGCCTTTTGTCTTGCATTCTGAAACCACACAACGATGACTCTAGGACTGAGCCCTAATAGTTTTGAAAGGTATTCCAAATCATCGTCTTTTGGGTATGCGTTGTTTTCGAAGAATTCCTGTAGGACTTTGATTTGATAGTCCGTGAACCTCGTTCGGTTGGCGCGCTTCCCGGATGACCCGCCGGAGCTGTTCGACCCATTGGAATTGCCCCCGGAAAGTCCAAATTCATTTAAACCTCGGCCGGGGCTTAAACTTCTGTTTGGGGTCATGGGTAAGACATTCGGGGGCAAATTGTTTGGGGACGCGAAATTTTGCGGGGTCAGTTTTGGCGGAAGCATCGAGGGGTGGTGTGATCCCGAGAGTTGTTGTACTTGAGGGATCGCTGATGCAGGAATCGATTCCAGTTGCGATTGGATAATCGAACTTAGAGACATGTGATTCGGAGTAGCCGGACGAGACATGTTTTGAATGTGATGTTCAGATCCAGTCAGACTTGGAACGGGGCTTTGTGGTGGTAGCCCCATGGGAAAATTATAAATTTTATCCTCTTGGTGTTTATTGTCGTAAGAGTTATACTTATTGATTTCGTCACTGTGGATATCATCATTAGGCTCCATTTTGACTAAGTTTTCCGGTTGATGAAATGAGATCGGTGGGGTGGGCGCAGGTGACGGTTTCGGCCTCTTCTCCGGAGGCTGTTTACCTTCATCGGAACTAGCTGAAGAATTCAGCGGAGTAGTTTTTGTTTCTCCTGTCTTCTCGTATTCTTCGAGATTAAGTGTCGTCGATGGAGGATTGTTAAAATTGTACGGAGAATCCTTATTTCTTTGTCTCTCCTTGAAAAGCGTATTTCTAAACCAATGCTTGATGACTTTGGGAGGGAGACCAGACTGGCCGGCCATCTCGTGGATGGCGTCTTCGCTTGGCGAGTTGTTGATGTCGAAGTGCGCACGCAGAATCTTGAGCTGGTCATCTGTAATGCGCGTGCGCGCTCGCTTCTGATTTGCAGCCGCTGCGTTTGCCTAAGAAAAGAAAAAAAACATTTCATTAAGAAACATATACAAAACAAAATACAATTAGAAGATAGCATGATATCAAATGAAATGTTTATTAATAGTTGGCAATAAGCTTTTTAGTATATTTAACTTAATATTTTTGTCATGTTAATTCTGTATCGGGAAAACTACTCAGAAATACAGTGTCACTCAATGGCGAAGGGTGTGGGTAGGCAGTTAATATCCGCCATAAATAGTGCACACTAAACTTTGTCAGTCATATTTATTTGTTTTCTTTGAAATAAGACTGCAATTTACAGAGGGTATAGGTTAGTTTTTAAAATTCAATTATGTAAACCATGAGAAACCAAGCCATAATAAATAATAGCCAAACAATATTCGTCTATCTATAAAATATCTAAAATTATGCATTTAGATCATACATAACTTTGGACGTTTTAAAGATAGAATAATATTTTTTATCTATTATAGTTTGGTTTAGACATGTCTTAATGAATTAAAAAAATGAACCACCAATTAGTGTAATATGTATTTTTAATCCAACGAAAACATATATGTCGTATGAATGAAAAATTGTGCACAATTGTTTCGTATCGCCCAAAGTATAACCAAAACTATTATGTTTAGGTTATGTTAGGTTTGGGCAAGATTTAATTGATTTTTTAAAACTAACCAACACTATCTCTAAAGTGTAGTCTTACTAAATATGTATGACTAACAAAGTTTAATGTGCACTATTTATGGTGGATCTTATCAGCCTCCGGTCCTGCATGAATAGTTTCCCCAAAATAAAAATAAAAATATTCTGCGATTCAAAGAATTGTGTTTAATTGACGTTTGTTTTCCAGTGATACAACATAATAACTATAATATAACTAATGGTCATTCCAGATAAATCTTTCACAATGAATTCTATCAATCAAAAAAAAGCTCTACGATCACAAGCTTTTGTGTGTAATATTATTTGGAAGCTACCACATCAGTTACTAAGAAATTGTAGGTACCTCGGTCCCAAATCGCTAGAAATGTCAAAACAGCGTGAAAAATCGAAATTCCGAAACCCAAAGCGGCTAATTTGAAGGAACTGTAGATCCCTAACTAGATGTTTATAAAAAAAATCTCAGGTGACATTATTCAGCGATCTAGATTTTAACCTTTTGTGCCATAATACACGTATGAAGGAAGCCATGTTTCGTTTGGACATAATGTTCTCTAGTAATTCGTATCCAGATATAGATTTTTTTGTAATACATACCTATAAGTTAACATTTTAAATACATCTATAGATACCTACTTATTTATGTAAATTTTAAATTCCGATAATTAATAATAATGTAGTGAATTAATAATTGACAATTAATAAGGATTTGTGGTATTTTAATGTTTTATTTACTATCAGTTTTTGATGAAATCCGATTATACAATATCTACATAATATTATGAAGTGAAAGTAATTGTGAAGGGTTGTATTTATAGATTGATTTTTTAATAGCCATAGGTTTGAATATTACGTGCAAGTCAACGACTTAGGTAGTAATATATACCATATACCTATCGTACGTAAATAGTGAAAGGGCTCTCGTAAACGACCCTGGTCACATAAACGTGGGTCTGCTCATAGATTTTTTTTTGTATACTTAAAGAGTCATTCAAAATACGGGTGATTACTGAAAATTCGCGTCTACGTCTTTAGTCTATTTTGCTAACATGTCCATTTCAATATTAAAATCTTGTATGTGATGGGGTGTTCTAGTATATACCTATGGGATAAACTGACCTGGCAAATGATAACCGTTTTATCTTTATTGTGTGGATGAAATTGGCGTTATATGCTATGTGTATGGCATGTATATTTATTTATTTAAATAAATAGTTTTATGATAGGTACTTGGTTATAATTAAGTCCGAAACATAAGTCAAATAAAACTTGGTGATTTGTACCACGCCATTGGCACGGTCTTAGGACGATTCATCCCACTTGAAACACAATGAAAATCGTAGGTAACACAATGTTTTTAGTATTGTCGATATTTTGAATTGGTTATAATTCTCTTGTAAACTATTTAGTGATATTTCTGTATAGAAACACTGTTTATTTAATTACTTTATCATTTAATTTAATTCCCGAGACTTGGCCCTAAAGAATAAAAGTAATTATTGAAAGTAAGGATTTTGTTATCCCGGGTACGAATTGCGCGCATCCCGATTTAGATGGCATGCAAGATTCTCAGGTAAAACAGCAATTGTAAAAAAATCTAATAATGGTTTTTCGGATCTAAATTTGGGCTATTTTTGGAACAAAAGGATATAATGTTGTGCATTATCGGCATCCCTGTCACACTCGTTCGATTTCGCATCTCTTTTGTCATTTTCTTTATGACAATGCTTGCACCCGAAGAATAGTTCTGAATAAACAACGAACACATGCAACGTTGAATGTTATTGTGTTAGTAAATTCAATGTGTCAGTGTTTGTGCGCATCAAAAGCCATCAATACAGTCGTGCTCAAAGTTTTCAATTGTCAATGACCGATAGAAAATTTTGACTGCGTTATGTAGGTATATTTTGAAGCCTTTTATTCTCGTTTTCAAGACTCACGATCATAATTATTATACCCACTGACGAAAAACTCATGGTCTTTGGTTGTTGGTCTGAACAGAAAGCTTGAAAGTTTTGTGTAATAATTAAAATTATCTAACTTAATATTATGTTCTAAGTCTGAGACTATGTTCTATATTTTTTAAGCTAAAGTATTAAAATCTTATAAAAAAAATTAGCTATCCATAACACATTGTACCTACTACGGATGTAGAATCATTTTATATTGCAATCGGAGTGATTATTATCTCAGAATGGAGAATGGACATATAAAATATAATTAAATGTGAATCTTTTTGCAAAGACATAAAATGCTCTAATAGAGGGAGCAATTTTGTAAGTACTAGTTTAGATGAAAACATTTGATAGCGATTCCAGAACTATATTATCAACGGTGGCTAAATTGGTAAATATAAAAAATATATATGTAGAGGTATATATCTAGTCTCTATCTTGTAAGTAGGTATTAAATGTAATGTTTATGAACAACAACAAAAATGGCAGATCGCTATTGACGTATTTTTGTCACTTACGATGATCGTGGGTAGTTAGGTACTATTCACAGTTTTACTTAATTGTTTATCTAAATTTCTAAATTTTGATGTTTCACTGTATCAAAAAACGTCACAAAAGTTGTTTTAGCTGTAATATCAGAGAAATTAAAGCTTGTTATACATTAAACTCCATTGTGAAATAGCTTGCATCTAATTTCTTCATTAGGCATAGTAATTAGTAAGGTGTTTCATATTAAATAGGTAGTTACCTATGTAAAGCAACCTCTCCATCGATGAAGGATCTATTCAAATTTCTCTTTATATTTATTATATAAGTACCTTTATAATATCTACAAACTTATTTTTAATATTTTTTGGTACTGTTATCTTCCTCTCCAAAAAGAAGAAGAGGATAGAAGACATGATTATACTCAAATACTTAAGAATATAAAAATTATCTAAAACCACTCTGCTCGTATCTAAATAGGTGTCACAGTTTTAGAAACATATATTACTATTATGGGCCTACGTACCCATTCGCAAAATGAGAGATGGTATCGAAAATTTATTATTTAACTAGCAAAAGCAAACGGGAAAAATTACGAGCTAATGGTTGCGATATGTTGTCAACATTCCGCGTGTGATGAGCCAGGTATATTTTTTTTTTAAATAATAGACTCAAGGTGCAAGCGCAGTGCTTCATCCCTTATATTCTTATTGCACAGTGATTGCAATTAGGTAAGTTATATGCCTATTTACTTCAATTCGCCTGCCTAGTTTTAATTCTATAACATAGTATATTGATGAATGTTGTTTGAAATTATGCTTCTCTGGTCATTATTTTCTCTAACTTCTCATTATTTTCTCTAACAATTATTACGATAACAAACTAACGTATTATTGATATTTTTGTCCAGTACCTAATGCCCTACCAGCCAACCTACATTTGGTAGTAGATTAGTAGATATATACATAGATAATATTATGATAGTCACATAACCTAATTATTATTATTAATTATTTACCTATCTACACTAAGAAATTTAATGTTGGGTAATGGCTGTCGGTGTATTTTGTAGAAATTTTATCAAGTATGCCTGTAATAATTTAGTAATTTTATTGTTTTTTTTTTCATTTTTATTAAAATAATGATCAAACTTATGAATAGAAAATTACGCCAAACCCTCAGATTAGGACGATATTAAAAAAAAGTTAAATTACCCGGACATTGTAAAGAAATCTTAATTAGATATAGCTATCTATATAGCTATATATGACACCTAATTAATAAATACATAATCAACAATTTGTTTATTATGTAGGTAGTATGAATGGACCAGGAAACACAAAATCTGTTCTGTGGTATGGACTATCAATGCCTATCTATATTCTATGCTCAATGGAGGTGTTTTGAGTTAGCATTATTATGAAACCATACCATATTATTATTTTTGCATTATTTTTTGTAATAAATGCTAGAATGAAGCAACGCTTTCTTGAAATTAATTCGCAGTTTCATCTAGGTACTTTTATCGCATTGGAATGGATTCGTAATAAAGAGCTGTCGTGGAATTATTATTATATATAATGACTTTATGAGACTAAACTTTTTAAGTTTTAATTACGATACCTGGAAGAGCTGCTATATTTTTTTTAAATTAACAAAAACGTTCATTTCAATGGTTTCGTAGAATAAGAAAACGTATCATCCTTCTACCTGTGTAATTTAATTACCCTTTTTAATAATACTTATAATAGGTACGCCAATTTTCTTGCATTTTTAAGTTAAAAAAAAACTGTTAATAAACAAACCATTACTTAATATTTTATCTTTTGAACAGAGACACAAATAATGTAGGTAAATTAAGTATAGTAAATAGTTTATAAAACTTATCATATTATAATTAGTATACTTACCTACGTTATGATTGTAGAAAACAAAATCTGCTAATTATTTCCTACCTAGTATACCTTATAGGTACTTAAATACTTATGATATAAGTATCCACAAAAAAAGTTTTTTCATTATTTTAATAATATGAATGTACCTAGTGGGTACCACCTACATACTTAGGTACCTACATACATATCTTTATATTTTTCAACATAACATATTATATAAAAACTAAATAGTTACATAGTACCTACCTAAGTATTTTTATTAAATTTTATATACTTTCTACAGTCGAAGATTTTACGAAATAGTGTTAAAATATTGTGTTCAGTAAAATAATAGATTAACGTTGGATTAAAATTATCTGTTTATTATAACAATGCTTAAAAAATCAAATGGGTTAAAAAGCCACCTACCTACTTACGAGTATGTACTAAAGTTAGCATTTATTATTTGCTCTTTGTTTGAATTCTTAGATTTATGATACTAAAAACTCAAGTCCATGGGTATTCATCGACCCTACATTAATACTTATATTTCAGGAAAAAAATAAAACAGATTGTAAATACGAATTTAATAATCTCGTAGGATTTAGATATGACATTAATAGCTGCACTAATCCTTTGTCTGATAAGGTAGGTACCTACCTCCCTAATTATTTAAGTATTTTAAAAATATAAAAAATACAATATGACTAGAAAAGATTGTGAATCCTAAAACAATAAAATGAGTTCCTGTGTAAATTATACATAATTGATTTATAAATATATCATGTTACCAATAATATTTAAAATGTATATTTTTGCATAGGAGTTTGTTTCAAAACAACTCTAGTTTTTAGAATGGCGGACAAATTAAAAAAAAAAAACATGTTTGGTTTTATAATTAATTATCGAAATTTTGTAATTTATTGATATTAGATTGAAAATGTTAACAGGCTTCGTAAATTCAAAGTAGCAGATCACGTCATGTACCTAACTGATATTACAAAATGTTTTATTTTCTAACAGTATTTAACCTAATGGTTTAATTGTCACTAGCTTTTAATTACTAATACTTATAATATATAGTTTATGTTTATAGAATACCTATAGATAATACTACCAACTGTCTAGTTGCAATATGAAAAATAAAAAAATAATTTAAATAGCATCTTACCACTTGTTGGTGTTGCATAATGGCATGTTGCTGCTTCAAGAGGGCCGCTTGTCCCTCCTGCGGTGAGTAGGGAGGCGCCAGCTGCATCTGGTCGAAGGGAGGTGGGGGCATCATCATCGGCACCAGTGGAGGCTGCAGATTCATCGCAGCCAGGGCACCAACATTTAATCCCAAAGGCAAACCCATCGAAAGCATCTGAGCGACCACCGGATGCAATTGCCCTAACTGCTGTTGGAGCTGCATCACTCCTAAAGCAGCCTGGACCTCACTCATATGCTGGGCCAGCTGTTGAGCTGGAGTATTCCTAGATGGAGGCCTTTCACTTAAGTCATTGTGGTTGGTTTCTCTCACACTGCATCGATCGTTTACTCGCGGTTCCTCACAGATAACTTCGGGTTCTGGCACTGGGGTCGATGGGACGACTGTCACTGGGGCCTCTGTTACGGGAGATGTCACTCGCGGACTCGAAGATGTCACTGTAGACGACGTAGCAGCCGTCACCACCACTATTTTCTTTTCGTATTCACTTTTAAATTGTTCGGCAAACTGTTCTAAAAACTCGAGAGGTACTTTATCCTTGTGAACCTCCTCACAGTGTGTCTTTAGCACCCACACGCTAGAAAACTCTTTATTGCAATGTTGACATGTGGATTTCGCGATCTCCGGAAGCTCGATACCCGGAGGGGGTTCCTCCTCCAGTTTGACAGTTTCCGGTTCGGGAGGCTCGACGGGAGGGGCGGGGGCCGGCGTTGGAGTAGGCACGCGAGCCATCTCCTTCTCTTCGTTCTCTCTTTGGATCTTCAACTGCTGCCTCTGATGATTCTCGTTGTATTGCATCACCAGATCGAATCCGTAACTCTCCAGCAAGTGCTTGTATATCTGCGAATTCCTCTTTGGGAGGTTGGCTTTGGCGACCATGTCGTCGGTTTGCGATCTATCGCCGTGAACGTCGAGTAAGCCCGCGGCGACCAGCGCGGCGCTACCTGGCCCAAACAAACAGTACAGCGCTTGATGAGCGCCTAACTGATCTTGCGTCGGGAAGAGCGCGTGGCATTTGTTGCAGGCCACGCCTTGCGCCGGGGGTGCCGGGGAGGGGGGGCCGTTAGGGGACGCGCCCCTCGCCCCGCCGCTGCACGACGATGACGGCGATGTGTTTTTAGGCGACAGCATGTCTTGGAAGATTTTGGCGGGGTCTTGTTTAGGGCCATCCGGTTGCTCTATGAGAGGTTTCGACAGATCAATCTGACCGGATATCGCCAAGTCTTGCAGCTTACTCGCGCGCGTCTGATGCAGGACTGACCTCATGTGAATATCGAGAGTGCTTCCTTGCGTGTAGGCCACTTTGCAAATATTACATTTATATCTTTTCTTATCATCCTCTTCACTCGATGTACTTTTGGGAGTGAGTGCGAGGTTAGAGGTGTTGTGAGGCGCGCTTGCCATTCCCGGGGAACTGGGAGGTACATTGTTATTATTTTGCTGTTCCTGCATGGCGCGTTTCAATTTATGTAAATGACTGACGCTATTGTAATGCACGAGTAAAATATTTTTCTGCGTAAACGATTCTTTGCAAACATCACATTTGAAAGGGCGATTAGGATCGAGATACTTTTCCATCGGATATGTTAACTTTTCACCTTTTCTATGAAGGAGAGTTTTATTATGAGAGGTCAAATACGATTGCCGCGTGAACGCTACTTTGCAGCGATGACATTTGTATTTTCTATTTGGGTCATTGTAAGAGTCTTCAGCCATTGCTTGAGAATTTAAATAGTCCTCTAAAAACTGTTGATCTTTATAAACAATAGAATCGTCAGAATTTTCTCCATCAACTTGATTACCGTCCTCATTACTCATGTTATTCAGATCTTTATTTTCTTCCAGCTCCATAAGTTCTTCTTCAGTTAACTTTAACGATTCTTTCTTCAATAATTCGTTAGTAGAGTTATCTAGAACTTGGCCTTGAAGACCTGCCAAAAGCAGTGGATTACTCATCAGGCTTTGTTTAAACGTTGCAACGTCTTCATCGCTCAGTTCAGAGTGTGACGTCTCCACGTGTTTGTGGAGAGCCAGTATCGATCGGAAGCTGCGTCCACAGATCACACACTTTGTTGCATCACGAATCATATGATACTGCGAATGAATTTGCAATTTTTCCATTGTCTTAAAAGCGAGACTGCATTGATTACAGCGATACTTATAGACGTGTTTTTCAGAAACAGACATATTCGAGATAGAATTTTTAGAATGAATTTCTTTAAAATGCATTTGCAACGCTTGTGCATTATTAAAATACTGATTGCATCCTTTCTTCCAGCACAAGTATCCTGGACCCTGCGGCGTCTGCTTCAGTTCTAGATGCCCAGTCTCATTCTGATGAACACACAACTCATCAATATTCCTAAAGTTTTTCAAGCACGTCGTACATCTTTCAACCTCATACTCAGTATTTTCCTCACTATGCGGTGACATTATTTCACGTTCTTCTTCAAGATTTCCTGAATCATTTTTTTGGGCAGAATCCTTACTACTTGCTACAGAATCTGGGCTTACAAGTCTTGCGCTGTTTAACCAATGGCTTTGATCTACCAGCATTAAAAGTCGCTGTAAGCCTTCGGAGTTTACTGAATGAATTTGCATAACGTGTCTTTCAAGAGCTGGTCGGTCTCTAAATCCATCTTGACAGAGTGGGCATAAGAAGGCGGGTGGTGCAGGGTTTGGAGCTCCATGTTGCGCAACAACGTGAGCTTGTAGTCGTAACTCAGAATCACTGGTGAAGTTGCAAAATGGACACGGGTGAAGTTCACCAGTGTTCTCTTCGTGTTGTTGTTGGGATTGTTGTTGATGTTGTTGTAATTGCTGGTGTTGTTGTTGTTGCATCTGGTGTTGCATCTGCTGATGAATGTGAGATTGTTGCTCTAGGAACTTCATCATTTGTTGCTCGTGGCTCAGTTCTGGTTTTTGGTCTATCGGCTCTTTGTTATCTGCAAAAAGGAAAACATGAATTTGTTAATGATTTATTAAATTACAATAATCTCAAATCAATAGCAAATAGTGCGTAGAATTGGATGAAAGTAGGTATATATTTGAGCGTAGAAAAAGAAAAATAATTAAAAAATGTTATGCACCAATGCATATAGGTATAAACCAGGGAAAGTTTATTTACTTAACTAATTAATTTACTTATAGGTATTGCATATGATGACGTCACTCTCACAGACACAGTGACGTGTGAAAAATTGGTACAAATAAAGTCAGTTTTTTTTAAATTTGGGTGATAGATAATTATTGGATAGGTACCTAATGGTAGGTAAGTAAACTATTATGGTTTGGTTTATGCAGGGTTTAATCGAATTTTAAAAGTCATCTACAATTTGTTCAGTTCAATGAAAACAAATGAGTACCTACATATTATCGAAAAGGTGTGTAGATATTATTTTTCTCGCCAACCTCTATTATAATGGTTTGGTCTAGCTAGAGTCAAGGCATAATTTAATTTAATTTTGGAAACTAAAAAAAATTATCGGCAATTTGTAGTCACAGTTCAATGATCTCAAATACCTAAATATGACTGACAAAGTGTAGTGTGTTCTATTTATGTCGAATCTCCACAGCCTACTTCCACCCTTCGCCACTGGTACCCACCTGTCTATCTAAAAACTTCTGTATATTTTCGTCGCTATAGATTGGTTTGTCGAATATCCGTTTTTGTCGAAATCGACCTTTTAATGCAGAATGATTTTTTGTATCTAAATGAACCAGAACCATCCTTTTCTTTAAATTGCTTTGTAATGAAAACAGCATTCATATGCTTTAAAAACAACAATTTAAATACCTTCTTGTATTTAAATATATGATAATCAAATTTGTTTTTCGTCTCCTGAACATTTGACATTTTTTGGTCTATTCTACAAACCAATTCTACAGCGACGTTTTGATATTGGCGATTCTACTTATGAAATAAGAGTTTAAAGGTAAGTTGCCAGGTAGGTAGGTACCTAAATAAGTATAATGTACGATGAATAGGTATATGAAACTTCGTTTTTCAAAATGCATCTGAAATACTGCAATACACTCTTTTCAGACAAAAAATAAAGGAAAAAAAACAGCTTGTTCTCTTTACCGCGTGGCAGGTATTGTATTCGAATCTCATTGTGAGTATAAAGTAATTGTAAAGGAGAAACTGTAAGGTAAAAATGTATTGATGAGAAACAATACGCGTAAAATGATGCACATTACCGTTTTTGACCAAAGCGACAGAATGCACCAGTGACGGCGTAAGTATTAGGCACCTATTTATGTTTTGACGATTATTTATCCAACAGTTTTTTTACTTACGTAATCTGACCATTTCAGAATGCAGACAAACGGAGATTGACTGTTTCAATTAAGTTTTTCAACTTTGCAAAACAATTAAATTTTACAAGTGTCACACAAAATTCATTGTTTTTATAATATGTCTGTAAATAGGTAAGTATGTACCTAGGTGCATTATTAAATAACACGTCACTGAGGAAAGGGATACGTGAGTCGTCATAAAACCCGTTGTGGAGATTATTTTTACTTAAGGCTATACCTCAGCTGAGGCATGCTCTAAAAAGATCGTGACTAGGGGATGCGCGGATTGTGCAAATGACGCGAGCCGAACGAAATATAATTTGTCATAAAAATCCAACATGCGTCCATTTAATGTTATGTTTATTGTTATATTACTAATAATAATAGTATACTCATTGGCATAGGTATTTTCTTTTTCATGTACCTACACGCGGAACGTTTTTTAGTCATATTTACACGATTTAAGAATATATTCATCCGACGTCATCACAAAACAAATTGACGTGCTCACAAGTCGACTATCGCTCTCCGAATGGTAACGCGGTCGAAATTACGTCCCACATGTTGTTGAAAATTATTTGCCTTTTCACTTATATACGCTCTTAAGAAAAAATAAATGAAAATGGTTGTCACTTCATAGGTACCTACTTAAGTACTACGTCAATATATTATACCTACTTATAATTATATTTTTTCATCGTAGGTACCTATTTATCATAAAATGATGGTGATAAATTGTGATAAAAAAGGTTATAAAAACGTCCAGATAAAATGTTCAGAGAGGTTTTTGCGGCTCGACGACTCGTGGATAGGAGTGGAAGTATGCTATGGAGACACGATGTCTATAGAAATAATGTATGATTTCATGACATATTTTTATATTAGTAGGTATTTTATAAATCGACGAATATGTACCTACTTATTGTTTATCTTTTAGCTATTATGAGTCTGCTTAGGCAGGGCTTAATTGAATTTAAAAAAATAACCAACACCATCTGAAACTTGTACCTATTCTTAGTTAATGTCAACAAATAAGTTTAACTGACAAAGTTTAATGTTCACTATTTATGTCGGATCTCAACAGCCTATCTCCACCCTTCGTCACTGCTGTTGGTTTATTATATTGGAGGTACCGGACATATTAAAAGGATACATGTTAAATCTGAGATTTTTATATGTAGGTACCTAGGTACTTATTTAAATAATTAATGATTATAAAATTTTAGTGATAGGTAAGTAGGTATGTAGAAAGTTGAGGGTTTTACTTAATAAAACACGAAAAAAATATTGTGGATAAAAACATCACATCGAAAGTTTCAGCGGTAATGTACCCATGTAGGTAGGTAGGTACCTACTCATCTACGGAATCAGAACATAGTAATATACTTACTTCCTACATTGATAATAGATATGCACCTAGGTCCTACAATAGGTACTTAGTAGAAATGAAAATTTTAATGAAAAAAATATATATTAAGAACGAAAAATAAAGAATACCTAATTCACCAACGCCACTGACTAGGATCGTGTGAACCCTGCTTAGCATTAGACAATTGAAAATGGTCCAGGTATGCCCAGAATAATGTCTTAAGAATGACACAAAACTGAATAGGTACCTACCCAACACAAAATTTGAAAGCTGACAGAATAATGAACGAAAGTCTCTTTATTCTAACAATAATTTATTGTGATGAAGATTTAGTTGGTTTTATTTTTTTCTAATACCATTTTGTCAAACCTCAAGAATGATTGTTTTAGTAAGATGAATTCAGAGAAACTCACTAAAATAGCAGTTCTTAGAAAGTTGATCCTCATCCCCTACCTAGGTACCTACCTACCTACATAATATTATGGTTATCTTCGTAAATACGTAAATCAACAAAAAAATAACTTTAATTTAATCAATCACAAGCTCATTCAACAATTTATAGGTTAGAGTAGTATATTGGTACCCACATAACGTACCTAGGTACCAACCCATAAATATCTAGTAATATTTTTTTTGGTAAGTAGGACCTATGTATTCCTACCTATTATATTGTGTCATGTGTAAATTAATTTCTCATTTCTATTCCATCCTCTATTACCTATGCCTTGTAGGTACCCATGATATTATGTAGATATTCAAAGCTATAAGCATGGCCCCCACATGGGGGGGAGGCAGACAGGGCTCTAGCCTGGGGCCCGGGCTTAGATGGGGCCCGGCGTGGCAAGCCGACCAGTTAAATGAGAAAAACACGCTACAAATTTATACTAATAGTAAAAAAAGTCGCCAGCTGTTTTCCTAAATGATGATTAACATTTAAAAATATGTGTCTGTGCAATATAATTTTATGTGATATTTTGATTGATATAATTTAATTGATAATTCACGCGTAGAATTTTGTTATATGAATATTTTGTGTGTTTTCTGGCGAATATATGGCGAAGGGTTCCATGTTACTTGGGTACCTACCACAAAATGAGGTCGCGATCAGTGCTTCACAATATGCTGAGTGCCGATAACTCAATGAATCAACTGGATTTATTTAAAAATCGGTAAAAATACACGGAATACCCTTAATCCTAGGGTTCCATGGAAACCATTTAGGGAACATTTATGTAAAAAATCACACTGCTCTTAACTTTAGCGATAGGTAGGGGGGCCCGCTATAGATCCTAACCTGGGGGGCCGCTTTAGGATGTGGGGGCCATGACTATAAGTATGTAGCTGGGTCGGTACCTAGCAAAGATGTTGAAGAAAACCTTATTGTATAGAGATGGAGCCTGAACTTATTATGAAAGTGATGGAAAAACAGGACAACTAAAAGAATTAATTTTCATACAGATTCTCTGGAATTTCTTTCTTCTACACGAAATTGATACTTCTGTAGGTATCTACCCACCTACTTTAAAATTTTAAAAACCTAAATCCATATTTTATTGGACTGTCAACATAGCCTACACTGCTAAAGCATTGATATAAGTATAATCCACGTAGAATTCACTGTGTGCGCAAGTATTGCCATGCGTAGATAGGTATGCTGGTACCCATAGGTATATGGCATATACCAGTGGCGAGGGGTGGAGGTAGGCTGATAAGATTCGACATAAATAGTGCACCATAAACTAATATAATTAAATAATAATTAATTAATTTAGTTCACCATGTTTTAATGAGCTGACTTATGGTATAGCTGCTTCATTTTTATTACTTTTTTGTGGTTTAATGGTTGATTCGAGGTGAGATGTCGTTTTTATAATGTTGTCAAATTCTGTGTTTATTTACTTATCTAGCCTGTTACTTTTCATCGCTTTTTTTATTCAAACCGAGATTAGGATAAACAATAGATATACTTAAGGAAGTGTCTTAAGTGGGTATTTTGTTTTGCGTGCTGAGATAAATATGATGACTAGAATTAGGTACCTACTTGGTTTAATCAAGAGTAAAATATGAACCGTAGGAATGAAATAACTCTGTGAAGAGAGCAATTGTCAGTTTGAATAAATTCAAATAATTAAATTCATAACCATGAGTGTACGATTATTATTTTCATCGAGCCGGCACTGGTTATGTTTCAATTCAAAATCAGAATAATCACACTTGAAATTAAATTAAACTTGGAACATTAAGAACTGGTTTTTAAATATCGCGTTCCTTTTACGAACAAGTCTAACCATTGGCTGATGTTAGACACGCCCTTACTGATAAAGAAAGAGACACTACTACTCGCGACGTTTAATTAATGCAATCGAATGAGACGGCGCTACGAGGGAAATATTGTTTTAATAATGCGTGAGAGCGAGATGCGGAACTTTGATTATTATAATTATCGTAGGAAGGGGAAAGGTGGTGAGAACAAGAAGAGATTTAAAATTAAGAAAAATATTATCAACATATATGACACTAAGTACCTACTGGTTAATAAAATTGATAGGTGAGGATTAAAGGAATACAAGTGCATTGGAGACCATGTTGAGTAGGATCGACAACAAAAGTTCATTTTTCATTAAGAGCAGTTTTTATAGTTATGTAAGTAACTAAAACTTTTCATACAGAGCAGTGAAATATGTGAATAACCTAAATACCCTAAATACCTACCAATGTAGATAAAGGACAAATTCGTGTGGCATTGTGGCAACGAGGCTTGCTTTCAGTTTAAAAACGTACCTACTTATGTAGGTACCTAAGTACCTAAGCATCTATAACTAACTAGGTATTCTCTCTGCAATTAAATTATATTTCAGGCCCAGATGACCCCGCCAATTTAGGTATTTTTATACTTACTTAGGTAGGTATGCCCTATAACTCTATGGTAAATCCTGCTCTGTCTCCAATGATATAGGTACCTATATTAACTTTTTCGAACCGGTTGATATAACGTTGGATCTCCAATGGAACCGGTTGTTCAAGGTCATAAATTTTTGGAACTTTTGAATTAAGGTAGGTAATGAAAAGTAGAATAGGTAAAGACATATATCTATTGTCATTTTTGTAAACAAAATATCAAATAATTTTCAAATCGTCATCCGTCAATTTATTTACGTTAAAGGAACCTACCTATAACTGCATAGGTATAGTTAGTACCTAATTAGGTACCTAATGCTGGGAGTAGAAAGATAACCTCCGTACCTATATATTTTTTGTTTCTCCCAGTAGGTTGATATGTAGGTAGGTAGGTATCTACCTAATAAAATGACAAAACTACTGATGTCGAGGAAAACCTACCTGTCAACAACTAAGTAGGTATATACCTAAGTACTAAGTCATAGACATCATTTAGACACGAAAAATTGCCAAAGTTATCTCGTATGGCCGGGAACGAATTGGTCTAAATTAAAAAACGGATTGAACAATGTTTTGAAAGAGTCCATTTTGGAGCAGGCCAATTTGCGCCAGCACGTTTTTCTCATGTGATAAGATTTCTATTGTTTGGCACTCCGGATCACGCCTAATTTGTATCAGCCATAAAGGCTTTTTTGCTCTACCTCCGGCAGGGGAACATATACCAGTCTTCGCGGACAGGAAATTTAAAATTTTCAAGTTCTTATGTAGGTAGGTAGGTACATAATAAAATAGCCAAGGAGCTTTTAATAGTTTAGAAGGATGAATTGTTTTTTTTACATTCAATTCTATCATTTAATTAAACCGTAGAGGAGATAGGTAAATTAAATACCTACTGCCTAGTATGTATCGAGTCATAGGACTTGAACACTTTTTTTCATTGACCCTACAATCTTAGCCGCCACGTGAAGTGGTTTCTTCACAGAACCATTTTTACGAGAAATAGATATTGGCCACTTGTTCACCTCTACTTAACAAAGCTCAAGATTCAAAAACTTTTCATCGCGGTCGTTTCTGGAACTAAAACCATTGCAATAGCGCCAGCATGCAAAAAGCACGTGGCGTAATAGGTAGGTACTTAGTCAATATAATATAGGTAGAAGGCGCACATTAGGTAAACGTATACGTACACATTTTTAATGAGTTAAACATTTACCTGACAAGAGGTTTCAGCTCTTCTATATTTTATTTTAATCTGTACTTAATAATTATGTAGGTAGATCGATTTAATAATAATTTCATTAATTAAACATAAATATTGGAGTGAAGTTTAGGACCCCTTGTCCGAATAGACTTCAATGTTTTGGATACTCCAGTTACTCTACTCTTCGTCTGTTTACCGAGCATTGTTAAAAGAATTTGACGATCCCTGAGTGGAAACGTAGATATTTAATTGGAAATAAATGGGCAACGAGTAAGTTTACAAAATGGGTGTCTTTTTTGTTAAGGATATGGGTAGGTACCTATCTATTGTATTTCTGCGCTGTCAATCTGACAGTATTTCCTAATATAAAAAAAAACTAAAACACTATATTAAATTGAAACTCGGTTGGTGCTGATAATACCTACGTAGGTACCTATAACTTGTAATTAGGTATCTATGTATCTCAAAAAAAAGTGGACCCTAAAGTTTAGTTTAGTTTACCACTGTATGGGTATTAATTATTATTCTAATGGGTAGGTAGGTACCTACCTTTCAATGTTAATTTGAGATAGGCTGGTTTGGTTGTAGACGATTTAAAAAAAAAGTCAATAGTGCCAAGTAAATAGGTAGGATAGATACATACCTACCAGTGGCGAAGGGTGGAGGTAGGCTGTTAGGATTCGCTATATATAGTTCACACTAAACTTTTTTAGTCATATGTATTTGTTTTTATTGAACTAAGACTACAATTTACAGATGGTGTTAGTCAGTTTTTAAAAATCAATTAAACCCTGCCTAAACGAAGCCATAATAGTTTTGGTCTAATTTGGGCAATACGACAAAATTGTGCACACTTTTTCATTCATAGTTATTTGTTTTCATTGGATTAAAAATACATATTACACATATTGTTGGTTATTTTTTTTAATTCATTAAGCCCTGCCTAAACCAAACTATAATAAATAAAAAATATTATTCTATTTATAAAATATTCAAAGTTATGTATGATTTAATTGCATAATTTTAGATATTTTATATATAGACATGTATTTTTTGACTATTATCTATTATGGCTTGGTTTCTCAGGGTTTAGTTGAATTTTAAAAACTAACCAACAATATCTGTAAATTGTAGTCTTATTTCAATGAAAACAAATATGTATGTCTGAAAAAGTTTAATGTGCACTGTTTATGGCGGATCTTAACAGCCTACCTCCACCCTTCGCCACTGATACCTACTTACCGATAGGTAGGTATAAGTATATTTAATATTTTCTATAGTTATAGAATTTTCAACCAACTTAGAACCTGCATAAATGCAGGTAGGTAGGTAGAGGAAGGATAGATTCTTCTAACGAAATCACTTTGGAATGGTGTAATGTCATTTGAAAGTGACGATACCAACACCTAAATGAGTCGCCTGCACTGCCACAAGAATCTGACACCATTCTACATACTTAACAGATTAAAAAAAATCGTTATGACTATTCTAGTTAGAATCTTGTTTAGAATGAACGTATGGAGGGTTTAATTGAATTTTAAAATACTACCTATCTGCAATTTGTAAGCTTAGTTCAATCAAAACAAATTATGCATAATTTGAAAACACTTCTGAGAAATATATGTTAATATACGAGTAAGTACTTATATATAATATAATACCCTAGTATCTAGATATAACCACTAGAAAAAATAATTTTTTGAAAAAAATAAGATGAAAACAAATGTAAGTATGACAAAGTTTAACGTGCACTATTTGTACACTGTTGGATCTCCACAGCCCACCTCCACCGTTTGCTACTGATGGGTAGGTATCTTAGTGTATGTTGGAGTGCAGAAAATTAATCCAATATAAGCATAATTTTCTTTTCCATATCACATGAATGTGGGAATAATTAGGTAGGTAGGTAATAAAAATATAAAAAACGTAGTTACGTACGCACCAAATTTAAATCGGCTCAAATTTAGCCGCAAAAAAACCATCATTAAAATATTTCAAATTAAGAACGCGACAAGTAGATCGAGGCACGATAATAATTATTTCAAACACACAACACAACTCAATCAAACTGAATTTCAAATAGAGAACACAATCAACAACGAAATAAATTTCGAATAAAGAACACAACGTTACAACACTGAAACAATGATTGTAGTGCAACACGTACGACACACAAATTATTATCCACGAAATAATAATAATAAGCGTAGTGTTCGCGAAATGAAAATTACCGCCGAGAAATTCGAAAAAAGAACGAAACAACGAGAGCGTTCATAATTGCGCGCGAATTGGTAACAGATGTCGCGCACGCGTACCGCGGACCTTGTTTTGTCATCATCTCACTGTCTTTATTCTGTAGTGTGTGTGTTCGGTAATGCAACTCTTTAGTTTTCAATAATCGCTCTAATGACATTATAGAACGCTTCGGGCGACGCGCTTGCGCTATCTGACGCTGCGTGGCGCTAATATTTCGTTATATACTCAAACAGGACATTGGTCAATGCTCGATATTTGAACGAATTAATTCTACTGCTAACCTAGTCTTTTTTAAAGCTATAAAGCAATAATGCTATTTTAATAAGAGAAAAAAAAATATTAATTATTTTTAACGATTACCCAAGTGAAATACCTAGTTATAATAAATATTAAATACCTAACTATGTCATAGTAATCTTCTCATACAAATAAAATAATGAAATTAAAATTAGTCTAAAATAAAATAATCTGATATTTATTTAATATATATTATAAATAATTACAAGATAAAAATAACTTTTTATATAGGCGTTTTTAAATTTTCTGTTGAATCATATAAACTTGACTTGACTAGCTTAGACGATCAAAAAAATTTGTACTTGATAGAAATACTGAATAATGAAATGTCATTTCATATTGATTTCCATAGTAACGCACGTATATATTATTTAATAATTTAGTTGCTAGGACCCCCTAGCAACCAATAATGGTATCTTTCATACAAAACAGAATTAACTAAAAATGAATTCAATTCTACTTAAAGATGGCTAAAAGTATTAAAAAATGCATTGTCGTCGTGTTCTGATTTATTCTAAGAGTTTCAAATGTCTAGCTAGTCGGGAAACTAGTTAAAAATCGATTGCAAGATTTGTACCGGACAAACAACCAATACACAACACGACAATAACCACAACAACAAATAAGAATACGACCTAAGAAAAACGTTGTAAAATAAGTAAAACTCTGATGTTAATATCCAAAGATTATTATTATTTGGTACCTAGATATAATATATTTTATAAATTGACATATTTACCTACTTACAAATATCTATAGGTACTTACAGATATCTAGATAATTAGGTACCTACCAAAATATAGGTGGAGTATTGGTACCTAATTTCCTACCGATGTTCGTTTATCTACTTAATATACCTATATCTTCATGATAACAACAGATGGTTCATTATTGCGTCATTGGTTAATTTAATTTTTATTGTTATTTTTTTTCGAGTTTTTTGTTCAAATTTGAAAACATCGATAATTTCGGTTGTTCAACAGTAATTACGATACAACCTTTATAAAACGGTTCCATAAATATTTGGGAATTATCATGCCATAAAACAACGGATTTAAGATGACCCATTTACGACCTCATCTACCATAAAGATGTAATGATACTATTTTTAATCAATGAGTTTTTTTACCAGAAACGTAATATTATGTAGGTATACTTATATCTACCTAAATAGGTAGCCGTGGCAAAGGGTGGGGGATTCGACATAAATAGTGCACACTAAACTTTGACAGTCATACTTATTTGCTTTCATTGAACTAAGAATAGGTACATATTATTATAGACGGTGTTACTTAGTTTTTTTTTAAATTCATTAAGCCCTGCCTAAACAAAACCACAATCGATAATAAATATTATATTATAAGTATAAAATATCTAAAATGATGCATTGTTTAGGTAATAGCATACTTTTAGGTATTTTATAGATAAACGAATATTTTTAGACTATTTTCTACTATGTATTAGATTTGTCAGGTATTTTAAAAACTAACAAACACTCTATACACTGTAGTCTTAATTCAATGAAAAAAATACGTTTGACTGAGAAAGGTTAGTGTGCACTATTTATCTGGAATCTTAACAGCCTATCTCCACCCTTCACCACTGGTAGGTAGTAGGTACTTACCTATTTACCTTACCTATTAAAGATAACCTAAATATAAAAAAATAAGTAGGCACCTAATTAAAATATGTACTTTCGTAACTAAATACACAAATAAATATTAAAAAAACATTGATTTATGTACTTCATATACCTAAGAGCCTAAGAGTGTTTGGGCACACTAAAAATCGTCCCATGTATGGTCGTAATGAAATAACCTATAGCGTAATTACCATTTCGGTCCTAAATACCATATGGTGATCGTAAGTAAGAAAAATATGAACACGATTATTAAAAGAGAAAGCACCGATAAGGATTTATTGTTCGGATAATAATGCTGAAGGAAAAATGTATTTTTTACTATAAGTACCTACTTATTAAAAATATACCTAATTTATGTATGTACCTAAGTAACCTATCTATCTGATTACCTATATGATTATTAATAATTACGTTTGGAAACAAGTTTCAATTTAACACGTGAATGTATTATAACTTTTTGAGTTTTTGATGACTGATTGGTTAGTTTATGTGCTAAATCAAACGTAAATTTTAATGCAAGCGAAAAACGTCTAGGTTGTAGGTATTTTGTGACAATGTGAATATTTGCCTCTATTTGAAGATGTCGTAAGGCAAATCCGGGGTGTACAAAAATACTTAGGTAAATAGTACAAAACCTAAATAAATTAGAATTCAAATTCCATCAAATAATACTCACAGTCGATAGTATCCACCTGTTAATTTTGAATAGTATCTATCTGAAAGAAAGTGAGTCCCACCCGTCGATTGCATTTGTGAACAAATTGGCTAAGTAGGTACATAGCATTTTGTACAGCAGCAAAACACATCTGAATATTCATTATAATACCTACCAATGTAGGTATATCTAAATACCAATGGTGAAATGTGGAGGTAGGCTGTAGATTATCGACATAAATGGTGCATTTCATTCTAAACGTTGTCAATCATACATTCATTGAACTCATAATACAATAAATTAATTGTAGATTGTATTGATTAGTTTTAAAATTCAATTAAACCCTACCTAGACCAAACCATAAAAGTAGAAAAAGTATGTGTAAGTATCTACCATTGGTGAGTGTGTATAATACCTGAAGACGCCGAAAAGCGAAACCAAGGTTGCAAAAAACGACTAAATAAAATAGTACAAAACTTAAATCTATTAGAATTTAAATTCACATTCCATCAAGTACCCTCGGTTGATAGTATTAAAACCGTACAAGTTGAGGTAGGCTGCGGAGATTCGACAAAAATAATATTCTTCATTCAATGAATACAAATAAGAATGACTGAAAAAGATTAGTGTGCACTATGTATGTCAGATTTCCACAATCTAACCCCACCCTTCGTCGCTGCTAAATACACTATACATACCTACCTACATAACTTTACAAAATATACACCTATTAGGTATAGGTAGGTGTCATAATTGCTATAGTTAAAGTTATTATTGTCATTCCAAACATGTAAAATAGGTAGGTACATACCTGCCCTCTTAATATAGATAATGATGAGCTGTTAAATTTAATTAGAAGAATAAATAATTGCTCACCATTTTCAGAGTCTCCATAATTCTGGTCAGGCTGCTGCATCAATTGGAAGACTTCCCCGATGTCTGCCGGCATATCCTTGCCTTCGGACCGTCTCTGCAGTTGATGAATCTGCTCCATTTGTAGATGGTTCAGAGATCTCGCGTGCTGGAGCAGCGGAAGTCTCGCTCGGGCCACAAACCCGCAGAGAGCACATCTGGCCCGAGTTCCCGCAGGCGCTGATCTCAACATCCTGAGGAGTAAGGTGCCAGCTTCGTGTCTTGCTCCGGCCGCATGTAATTGCAGTTTATGAGCAGAGTTGGTATAGTAATCACAAGCATTACACCTCACTTGGACCCCACCGGCAGCAGAAGCATATTTCAGCTTCCACTCATTTCTAGGTCCCCCTTCCTTCACATGATTAACGTGTTGCAGTCTTTGTAAATGCTTATCTGTTTTGCAATGCAGTTGAAAGTTGGCTTTTAGGTTGGTCTTATAAGTGCATAGCTTGCAGACGTAATGTCCCGCCACAAGAGCCAGAATCTCTTGCTCTCTGACTTTCGTTCTATCCTGAGCTAGATGTTGTGCAAGAGCTTCTAAGGAATCTGTCGCAAAACAGTTACAAACACAGCATGTGAACGACCTATCAGGGTCTGGATCGGCAGGCTCTGGAGGAGGTTCCATGGTATCTGGATTTAATCCGAGATCTAAATGAGGAGCTAGGTCAGGAGGACCATGTCCTGGTAAAGGCCCGCCAGTCATCAATTGGATCATAAGCGCCTGGTTGTATGCCATATCAGCCAACGCCGCTTCTGCGTTTGGTAAAGGTTTATCAGCAGGTAAAAGACCAGGATGGAAATGTAATAACCCCTCTAACTGTTGTTGACTGTGCTGATGTTGGTGTTGCAACGCTGATAACGTCTGCATATGCTTCACATTCTGCTGTAAAACCAGCATATTGTGTGTATGCTTTTCTGATGTCATGTGGATGCGAAGATTTCGCGCCACATTTGTTTCATAGTTGCACACGTCACAACGGAAGGTTGGCTTTGGCTTGTGTGATGTGACAGGTGAATGGTGAGGCGGGGGAGGTGGTTTATGTGGTCCCGGCGGGGTGTGCGGTGGCGGTTGAGGAGCGAGAGGCTCTCCGGTACCGACACTTCCACCTCCACCGTTCTGGAGTTCTTGCATATTATTTAAATGCTTGTCCGATTGCATGTGGATGCTGAGGTTTCCCTTTGTCGTCGTCGAGTAATTGCAAACTTCACAGCGATAAGGTTTGTATCCACATGTGTATGTTTCACCTCGCGCTAGTCGCGGATGGGGCTGTCCGGCGATACAGTAAATACAACTGGTCTCAGCTTCCGGATGTTTTTCTTTCATATGAATTTCGAGGGTTTCTTGGTATTTATAGTGCCAGTTGCATTTTGGGCATTTCAGAGTTTTGCAGGAATTACGGCTGTGCATGCCAGCAAGAGGACCGCCCATCCGACTTGAAGCAAGAATCAGCTCGCACTTGGGACAATCCGCTGCCGAAGGTCTACCCTGCAGATGTTCGGGACACACTCCGATGGTGGTGCCCGAGAGGAAAGCGGGCGGCGCACCCAAAGCCTGCGCGGACATCGGTGATTGAGCGATCGCCGATCCGGGGGAGCCGGGTGAGCCTCCCCGCGACTGGACGGACGCGTTGATGGCCTGGGGATTTTGGACCGTAATCAGCGAGTGAGGCGGGTCTCCCCAACCTCCGGGGGCGATTCGCACACTTTCGGCGCGCTCGCAGGAACCGTTATCGAGTAAACTATCATTATTACTATCACTAGCGTTAGAGTCTGTCTGTTTATTCATTAAAGAATTAGGAACTTCCGTTACGTCGGCGGGGCCGGGGAGCGCTCGAGGGGCGGAAGCCGGAGGCGCAGGCCCTGCCGGCTCCAGGAACGACACGAGCGGCTCCTTCTCCTTCCCCACGCACTGAATTATCGCCGAAGAGTTCTTGCGGCCGAGCACGTCCCTCTCACTGTCGAGAAGGGCGAGCCCGTGGTCGGTCTGCGCATGCGCGATAAACGATTTAGCGTAGCCGAAACTGAGTTTGCACACAAAACACATGAGAATAGGTTTGACGGGCACGCTAAGGCAGTCTCTCGCGCGGTAGTGGTCGCGCGGGGGCGCCGGCCGCGTTTTATCTCTGAATGAGAAAACGCGGTAGGTGTGAACGGCGGGCGGGTCGGGTGTTCTCGCAGGAGGTGCATTGAGGGCGCACAGAGCTCCGAACAGTTGTTGCCTCGACACATAGACGGCGCTGGCGATCTGCGGAAACTCCCGCGGTGGATCGCCCTGCACTCCGCGACCGTCAACTATGCACCCGTCGCCGAGGAGCCGAGGTAATGCACCCAAGCTGGTTTCCTCGTCGGAGAGCTCGGACTCTTCGATGATGTAAGCCGATCCGTCGGGGTTGTAAACGATCTTCCCGTCGAATTGCTCGACGTCTGACGATAGGCTGCAGTTATCGGGAGGGGTGCGCCTCATCGGCCGCTGCGCGAGCGCATGCGATGGCTGCATGTGCGGGGGGTGGAGAGCCCTCGGGGGGGAGGCGGCCGCTTCCTCCTCGGGACTCATCGCGTCGACGTCCTCGTCGTCGTCTTCTTCTCGGGCGAATTGCGAGTTCTGCGGGTCGTCCCGCTTTCTCTTGCGCCTGCGCGCACCGCTAATGGTGGAGAGGCCTGCTGCTCCGGTGGTTGGGTCCTGGGGCCCCACCTGCACCTGCACCTGACCTTGACCTTGCGGCTGCGCGTGCGCGTGTCCCGCCAGCAACGGGCTGGGCATCGCGCCTTTCGCCGGCCGGCATCACATCACTCCCTGAAACAATAACAAAAAAAATAATTAGGATTTTGCTCTGAAAATACGAAAAGATTAAAATACCTACATCTTGTGAAGTTAATCTTAAGGGTAGGTACATTGGTGTGACGTCACAAATACTCGAGTTTGTGAGCTATCATGTCAGATAGGTACAATTAAAAATATGTACTTTACGTGGATATGACATGTACCCCCTCTACATCTCGTCAGAGAGTGCGACATTCCACACTTCTCTAGTTCAGCGTCATTGACACAGTCCATTGATCCTTTAGCTTAGCACCAAGCAGCGATTCTACATAACCTATCGACGAATTGCTGCTCTTACTAGACTGACCAGACACTAAGGAAAAATGGCGCGACCATGTGAGTAGAGTGTGTGTAGAGCAAAGAGCATCATATAACCTATGTTAAAGTAGATAATTTAATTAAAAGGGTTTTCTTAATTGAATTATTGGCCACTTATAATAGAGGATAAAGGATTATCGCTGAATATACTTATAGGTAAGGTAATAATGTATGTACATTATATGTTAATATTTAACATTATATGTATATAGGTATAAATAAGGTATGCCTACAGATATTTTTTTGTCTTCGTCATATTATATAATTCAATGAACAAAATATTATCGTGACAATAAATCCTATCCGAAAACGACGGTTCTTTAAATTTTAAATGATCGCACATACAGTAAAAAAACTTTTCAACAATAGAAAAGAGTTATACCTTTACGGTCCCTCGCGTTTACTAATAAAGCAGCCGTCCTTTGACACTTGAATCCGTCACCGCGCCGGAGAAAAAAAAATATAAAAAAATAATTCTGTCCCATTAATATTAATAATAAAGAATGGTTTTCCGGCCGATTTCGCAGCTTCTTAAGGACATAAACCATAATTTCGGGTGACACGCTACAGCCCCGATGGTGAATTTATTGCGCGATGTGTAAGGCACTAGCCCACCCTTTTTTTCTTGTCGCTAATTCGTGGACCGTTTGCGAACAACTGTGTTGCGAAAGAGTACCAAAATAATTTGATAATATTGCCCTACAAAGTATAAATGAGTAGGTATTTAATTATTTTTTTTTAATTCAAAGATTAATAATTTTCCCGGGCATTTGCTAAGTAAAAGTGGGAGAATACGAACACCGATGAGGACCGAGTGAAGGAATTTACCAAAACACCGATATCATCCCCCACAAGACTTGCAGAGAATAAAAAAAACTGCAAAAAGCTGATTGATAATGACACAGCATCACTTCAGGAGTGATCACGATTCTCAGTTACGAGGAGTAAGAAGAATCTAGTTATATAAATAGCCTAATTTTACAGGTAGAGAATTTTCAACGTACTGACGCCATTGGGAAGGTATATTCTCATAGTTTCACTAGTAAGGGGTAGTATGTTTAAAATTTAGTGCCTAATGAGTATAATGAGCTACATAGATATTATGCTCACCTAACCTAACCTTTTTAACCTTTATATGCGTAAAGGATAAAAAGAATAGTGTGTTTGTGTCCAAAGTTGACAGTCAAAAACACTGAATAATCTAAAAAATAACACTAAAATATTTGACTAAGTAGGTATATTACTTTTATGCCATGTGATAAGAGAAATTTCGATTTTCAAAGCTCACATAATGGTTAAGAAAAGCTTTGAATTGAATTCTGGCAAATATATTTATTAATTAAAATACGAAGCTTTGAAAGCTTGGACTGAGTTGCAAAGAGTGATAACTAAGAATTAGTATATAATGTAGGTACCTACATATCTAATATAATGTGTTGTATGTAGGTAATTAATACATTTTTTTTATTATTATACATAGTAGAAGATAAATATAGGTATCAAGAAAATATCAGTTATTAAATTAATCTTTGATAATTTATATATTATTGAATTGAATACGCTCGCTGTCGGGGTAGCGTTATTTACTGTTTTTTTTTATAAAATTCTATCAGGGTGCGTGTTCATTGTTTTCTTTTTTTTTTAAATTAAAAACGAAGGGTTGAAGAATTACGGGTAAAGTAAGAATCTATCTTGGGGTATTAAATCCATTGTTGATTGTAAGACATTTTTCGGAGTCGTCAATGCGCGATAAAAAATCTGACACAAGGAACACAGTTTTTTGTTATTTCATCAAAGGTAAAGGATTATTTTTTCTATCTAAGTAATATCAAACAAAGAAATTATTATCCTGAAAAATAGCTAGCCAAGTAGGTATAAGGCGTTCGTCAAAAATAAATAATCAAGTCTATTATCAGATTTAGGATAACGATCCTAAAAAAATGTACATAGGTATGTACCTATATAAGTATTTAAGTTACATATTTAACGAATATTCCATGGATATGTAGGTATATTATATTATATTATTATGGTGATGAAATTACAAGGAACGTATAAATTAGCGCTATCTTTAATTAGTAGATAGATACTACTTATCAATTCATTGAACAAACATAATATGGTGTAAACGCTATGTAAGTACTACTGCACTTAAATTACTTAATTATTAAAAAATATATGTACCTACTGAACATACCTACATAATATTATTATGTACTTATTCAGTTAATTCAAAAAAAAAATCGAGAATAACTATGATAAATAAAACTACTATAATAATTCATTTGAAATTATTGGGCCTATAATCATAATAATATAATATTCAGATTATTTATATTTTTTCTGGAAATCTATTAGAAACACATTGATCACTGTACCTACATGTGTGTTATGTTGTTATTTCTATTAACCTACCCCTTTCCATCAGTCAAAGGTAGATAATATAGGTTTGTACTGGCGTAATTTTTATTTTAGATTTTAGAATAATAAATCAATAAATTAGGTAGATACCTACTAATAAAGGACACCGGTTCTCGTTAATGTGTTATATGGGGAAAAGTAATAATTAAAAAAAAAACAATATGCCTAAGTATCTAGATATAAAGTTAGTAACTCAATGATATTATTGGTGTGGTTGATAGGCGAGTTATTATAATGATATAATAATACCTAGATACCTACTTATGTAGTAATGTATATACCTACCTCTTTCAAATTCTTTCGTGTTGGTAGTGAAATAAAATATTCAAAAGTTTGTTGTTTTATCCAAACGGAAGTCAAAAAAGATAAAAACCATAAATAATATTTGGGTGCATTCCACGTTGCTGGTACGGGCCCGAAACAGGTTTTCGACCAAGAACGAAAGGAGCGCCCGGCCGCGGACGACACACCGTATCTGCCCCGCGGACAGCACGCGACTTACGTGCCATTGCATCTCACCATTCGGCGTCAGGTGGGCACAAAATAAACGATTAAATTTGGTGCATTTTTTTTATTCTGGTCGCGTGAGGCGCTTACGACCTTCTGTCAAATTAATAACAAGATTGTTTGTCACGTGACTGAGAGGGTAATGGTAATATGCTCATAAGTAAATACCTACGTGCATATCTAGCTAACTACGATTATTCATTTCACTATGTGAGCCACAATTCTAAACTGAATTTTTAAGTACGAAGCTATCTATAAGATTACAAATTCTTTCACTACGTAATAAGCGCCTAGGTATTTTTTTGGTTAATTAATAGGCAAAGGTATCTACCTAATTATCTGATAATGTTTTATACTATTGTTCACAGTTCATTCTTTTAATATCAAAACCAGTTATTATTTTAGCGGGAAAATGAAAAATAATAAAAAGTAAACAAATATAATGACTTATGAGCTTATAGTTCATATTATTCCTACTTAGGTAATGAATAATCATGGAGGTGGTCCATTTTTATTTATCATTGACTGTTTTACTAAGTATGTTTGATTTTACTAAGTAAACTGATTTTACTAAGTATATTTCATAATATTCATTTGTTAGCGGTCAGTGGTTAAATAGACTACCTAATAGTGCCCTCCGAGTCTTAATCGAGCGTATCACGAAGCCTTACGTCTGGATGTAAAGCATCAGCAGTTGTTTATGCCTGGAAATGTCTGAGGTTGCCATATAGGTACTGAATTGTGATTTGACTGAGTTTACTGAGACACGATTTAATCAAAGTGCCCATGGGAGAGAGGTGCACGGAGAATAAACAAAAATAAATGATTCTAATTAATTTACATATAATATGTAAAAACAAAGCTAAAATAATATGGACTTACTAAATTACGCGAAGAGATCTTGACGTCTGCAATAAGACGCCGCAAATTAAAAAAAAAAGTATTTAGTTGTCACTTGTCCGGTAATTTGTACGAAAATAGAATACTTAAGTACCTACACGAAAAACATTTGGCGGAAACCATCACATCGATACACGGATGGTATAATCGATCGGTTCTGTGCCGAGGCGATGATAATTTGTAGGTATAAATTTAAAAAAGTCCAATTCGAGTATGTAGACATTGTCAATAATTATTTTGACTACTGATAATAATTAATTAATCGACGTAATGTTAATCACCTCTAATTAAACGCAAAATAATCCTGGGTCGCCGTCACGGTGTGTCGTGAATGTCGATTTCGCCCAGCACTAGCGATCAATTATTGTCACAGTGACCACTCCATGGCTACCCAAGAAGCCAAAAAGTGTCATGTACCGAGCTGACGAGCGGGCGCATCCATCTTGTCGCAGGCGTTATCATAATTAAACCCGAAAGACGATCAAAATAGATCGACATTCGATTTCTGGATCGGCCGTGACGTGGACATCACTAACCGGTCACTGGATTAGAGTGTGCTCACAATACTTTGGCGACTTATAAATCTTAATTTCAAAATAAACTATCAAATCACATTACACAAACTAATGTCATAACAATGTTAAAGTTAATTATTAAAATACGTTTGATGGCATAGTACCCAACTATATACCTACTTACCAAACGATAGGATTCTAATTAACATTAAATTACTGTACCTGTATAGCATTGTTCATATATCAATGTTTTTAGACGTTGGAGAACTGAACAAACTAAAGTAAAATTTACATTATTTTTTATTTGAAAATTCACTACAAATTATATAGGCATATGACAGTAGGTTGGTACCAAATCGATTTTTAAAACACTATATCTATTTGATAAGGAAAGTACATACCTGTTTACATATTATCAATTGTGTGAAATTATTCTGTTAGTGTTTTTTGTTCGAGATAGGATCATTACTATTATCATTACAAGCATCATATCTCGAGATGGGTTTTGACATCTTTCAAAAACTATTCGCCAGTAGTGTATACAGAGTAACCTTTTTCTAATTTTAAGTCATCATCATCATCAGCCGGGGTCAATCCACTGCTGGATGAAGGCCTCCCCAAGCTTTCTACAACTCTCTCGGTCCTGTGTCGTTCGCTGCCACGTATTTCCGCCGAACTTTACCAGTTCGTCAATCCAGCGGCTTTTAGGGCGACCCTGTGGCCGTTTCGTACCCCTTGGGTACCATTGGATGACGGCATTTGTCCAGCGGCCGTCTTTTCGGCGAGAAATGTGCCCCGCTTATCTCCATTTCAGCTGTTTGGCAACGTCTATTACATCGCGTACTCTTGTCTGCTTCCTAACCCATTCGTTACTCTTACGGTCCTTTCGCGTGATGCCCAACATGCACCTCTCACTAATGCACTAATGGTAGGTCACTCTTGAAGATACTATTTAGACGTCTGAAAGCACTCCATCCCAGCTTTGTTCTTCGAGTATTTTAAGTACTTCGAGATTTTAAGTACTTACGTATATCATTAATAAACTATATCCAGTAAGTAAGACAATCAATTGGGTTGCCTGTTTTCCTAATAATAATAAAATAATTAAATTCCCCTAAAATACGTACCTATCGTTGAAAATTATTTTCTTTACAGGTTCACTATGATATATAATATATATTACTCAAACAGTTTCCCGATATTTAATGACAGATGTTTTGACATCGTCGTACAAACTATAGTTAGCATTATATTAATTGATACATTAGTTAATATATAGGTACCTACCCGAAGATGAGATTATGAACCCGGAAGTATCTAAATTATACGGCAGATAGGTATCACATACGGTTTATCGAAAAAAATAAAGAATTTATATACCTGCCTCATAACTGTGAACGCATTATAAAATTATTTTAAGTGAACCTACTAACTTGTTCTGATTATTCATTTTTTGTTTAATGTTATGATTCATAAATGTCGCCCATATGATAATGTTAATAAAAAATCAACCTTCTTGACTGGATTGACTAATTTATTTTTACAGTGGCTTTGTCATGTTTCTACATGCTTAAAAGAAATTTTTAATACATCAATGATAAGATACAGTTAACATTTTTTGTTATGTATACTATAAGGAGGTGGGTACTTACATAACTTTGCAGTAAGTATCTAATTTGTTTAAGTAAAATGCTCATCCATACACGTAAGCATAGGAAATAGTAGTAAGCTATCCAGCCGAAAAAATGCAAATTGATAGACATATAGAAAACTGAAAACTGTTTTGTAGATATCCGTCTACAGCCATTGATAAACTATAGACAATAACGCAACGGAAATGATACAGTTGTCTTTCGGCCTTCGTATAATGTAGTTGACATGCAAAACTGTTCCATGTCTCTCACCATATCTAAATTCCAAAGTATAATGTAAACCTTTCAATTCAAACTAAAATAATGTGACAGTCATTTGTGTCCTGTAATCCGAACTTTTTTACTTTAAAATAAAACCAAGAAAATGCCAACTCGTGTATTCATCACTGCCCGAACATAATATTATGTCACTCACACTCAAGCAACGATCTGAACTTAAACTTAACATCGGAGGTAAAAATAACACTACGTTCATCCCCCCGATAAGTGGTGACCCCTGCGATCTGTAGAGGTTTTGTATATAACCCTACAAACACATGATTGAATCTGTACTACCGAAATATTTCTGGTAACAAATAATGAATTGAAAAGTACCCTGATGGTCGTCAGACTCCAATAGGCGATGGTACAATAAAATTATAAGAATTTATTTATCTTGATGAAAATGGTAAATGTATCAAGACTTGAATTGAGTCGTAGATTCATCAATTAAGAAGAAGACAACATTATTATGTAAAATATAGCAGAGAGGCTATTGTTTTAAAGGATTTATTATTATTAAGTAACAATGAAAAAATAAAACAATATAAGGAATAAATCACTAAACTTAATAAGCGTAATGGGTATTGATAATTTTATAATGTGATTTTGTATTGACTTTAATATGGGAATTAAAACAATTTAATATTCATTTTTAAATAGTCACAGGAAGTTAGAGAAGATAAAAATCAATGATGCATAGTACAATTATTGCGGTCGGTTTTGAAAGGGTTAAAGATAAAACGACGCAAGTCCCTTTTGATATTTCAAAAATAGTTCTTATAAAGAGAAATATTATTTTCAATACAGTATATATTAAAAAAAAAACAAAATTTTGTTGAATATTTATAGGAGCAAATTATTGTTTTTTGATAAAATAAAAATAAGCAGTTATTGCTCCAGAAGTTGGTATATAGATAGGCATTGTAAAATTAATAATAATTTAACGGAGATAGTGATTCTCAAACGGTATGCTGTAATCTGTGCTATAAAATAAGTAAAACATTGTCGTGTAAAATTTAGGCATGTATTTTACCACGTTTTTATTAGCTCGTATTCTTGTTTGTTCAGTACCATTTTTTTCTTGTTTCTCCAAGATTTGTATTGGACGATTGACGATTTTTAACTAACTTCCCGACTAGCTAGACATTTGAAACTTTTAGAATATATCAGAATACGACAAAAATGCATTCCTTTAATACTTTTTTATTTTATTTTTTTCTATTTTTTACCATTTTTATGCAGAATTCAATTCAATTTCAGTTAATTTTGTTTTGGATGGTAAAACACTATTATTGGTTGCTAAGGGGGTTCTAGCAACTAAATTATTAATATATAAGTGCGTCACTATGGAAATCAATATGAAATGTGAAAATGACATTTCAGTATTCTATATTTATCAGTATTTCTATCAAGTACAAAAAAAAGTATTTATTAATATATAGAATTGTCAAGTTTATATGATTCAACAGAAAATTTAAAAACGTTGTAGGTATATAAAAGTTCTATTTATCTTGTAATTGTGTATCTATTGTTTGATATGTTATATGATGTTAGACAATATATTGACTATGGTAATTTAAGATTTTCAAATGTTAATTTTAATTACTTATGTATAAAAGAGTTCATTCACTGGTTTTGTATTTTTTTCATAATATAGTCATTAATTTGTAATATGAGATGTACAAACTTAATAGTTAAATGAAGACTGTAAGAATAGTCGAAAGTATGCATACAGATGATATTTTCAGCCATAGGATATTGATGTCTAATTAGGTACGTTCACGATAATCGAGCGGTTACCTTGTTTTTCAATATGCGTTTAGAGGTTTAGACCAAAGGATCAAGATAAGTGGCGCGAACTTATGCATGCCCTGTGCCCCAACGCTGGGTTGTGAAAGGGTGAAAGAAAGAAGAAGAAAGATGGACATAATATAGAATTGGTTGTGGCTAACATACATTTCTAGTAAAAACAAAAATCTGTTAATACAACCTCTACTCTCTGTAGAGGTACTTAGGATCGGACATTGTGAAAAAATATTGGATTGTTCAAAAGGATGTTTCGCAAATCGTGTTTATATTATAAAAACAAAAATAACCTAACAATAACTACAAATCATTCATTGGATGTCTTGTTTAATATTCCATTGGTCAAAAAGAACTACCTATCTCACACATTTTGTAAATGGTCTTGCGCGGTTTAGCATTCGCGGTGGGCGTAATAATGTTACGATGCGAAATCGACGCAACAAAGGCATCGGACTGGCAAAGAACGTGACCGATTAGTGGGCATTCGACGCGCTACAGAAATGTCGCTCATCCGGCGCCCGGGGCCCTATCGACCACGGCCCGACTCTGCCGAGATACTTGCTGAACTTACGCGGAACGTTTTTACTTTACCGAAGGAGAAAGAATCAGAAAATTTTGAGATTTCAATAAGAGCAAAGTGACAAAATTCAGTAATAACAACATATTAAAAAATAGTAAGCAGTTTCAAATCGAAGTTTGTTACAATAAGAGCACCGAAACTCGATTTGATATACTTAAGTAAATAAGAAGGATTTTGAGTTAAACACATTTCCATTTTTTAGGAAAACGTTGTGTAAATGGTAGGCATATTAAATCTTTGAATTATTTAAAAATATATCTGATACTCACATTATTGAAAGAACTTATGAAACTATATATATAGATATATTATAATCATTAGAATAATTAGAATCTAGTGTATAAAATATTATGTAATAGTACCTAAGGTAAAACTTTTCAACAAACTCACATCTTGTGACAATTATTTTTAATTTATAGTTTATTTTTCAATTCAAAAAAAATGTAAGTATTTTAATAATTTTAAATACATAGGTGTATTAATAAATTTCCAGTAAAGTGTATGTCCTTTAATAGTCCCATAATAGTAGATACCTACTGCACTTTGCCTTAACAATTGGGAATTTGCTTTTACCTTTTTACTTATACACACTGTTATACTACTATAATAATAATTCTTCATAGCAAGTTTTCACTTTACCTATGTTTAGTAAAAGAACTTCATACAATTTCCGCTAATAAGTTAATGATATGCGCCTACACTAAGTTTATGTTATATCCAATGACTTCTGTATGAGGAATAGTTGTAAGAGACATTCGCCCAAGTCATTGAATCCTTGCTCTGGATTAAGTTCACATTAAAAATATCATTCATTTTTTTGACAGACGCCGGATCGAACCCCACACCTGTGGCTCTTGGATATCCACCAACTCACTACTCTCATAGGGCTTGACTTGTGTGGTTTAAAAATAATTTCTACCTACATATTATTAATACGACTACATTAATTTACTCTTTATTAATTAACAAATAAATTAACATAATCACAAAATGGAAGCGACGAATTGAATGAAGAAATTAAAATGGCCGCTTAATTTCAGCATTCAAAAATGTAATCACATTGTGTAAAAGAGAAATTAAGATGGTTGCCTTACAGATACTTCAATTCAGGCATCAAATAACATCGTCTCCTCACGTTTCTTTGCAAGATGTAAGAAGGTACCCATGCCCCAGAGCATCAAAGTAATATTATAACAACAGAGATGCCTTAACAATCAGTATTCGGTACGTATAAATTTCTCATTTCACGCTCTACTTAATGTCTTGGAAATATAATAATATGGAGGCGAAAACAAATTATATTTATTACTTAATGTGGCTTAAACACTTTTTGTGTTTTTTCTTCTTCTTCTACCGTACAACACCAAAGAAACCGGTTTCTCAGAAAAAATGTATAACATCAAATAAAAATAATCAATGATGATTATTATCTGAGACGAAAAAAGTATCAATGATCTCTGGATATTGAAAATTTAAACCCGATTAACAATGTTAAATTATCTAAGTACCTACCTAGCTACCGAGTCAAAAACATTGTTGTTATCAAGAGAGGCTACATAGATAGATACGCTATATTAAATTATTGGGTTTGATATATAGGTACCTACCTATCTACAGTGGTTTACATTGTTAACAGAGTTAAAACCTCTATGTTAAACCAGAAAAGCTCTTAGACTATAAGTAAATGAAAAGTTGCATATTTTAGAAATACTTATATTTTTATACATACCTACAGTGTCCTAGTAAGATTAACTTCAACAAATTAACAATACCGTTGATGATCTGATATGAATGGACCGGGATAAGAAAATGTACATCAATTTGGTCACTAAAATTATACATAAGACTGTAAAGAAAAATACTACAATTAAAATGTTATATCATTTTATATTATTTATATTATGTTATTATTTATTAAAAATAATTCCATGACAGAGTGGGTTATTGTTGACGTTCATTTTTCAGAAGGATTGATTTCACTTCGTTCACTCAACCCCTTGGTTACATGCAAGGACTTCTTTAGTATACAAGCTAAGTACAAAGTTTGATGCAAAACTCAATGATCCTATTTCATATCCATCTGTATTTATTAGTTTACGACTGTACTTTTATTGTTTACATTGTCCATTATTAATATAATATATTTATTTTAATACATGTTTATATAAAACTAACCAAATGAATAGTTTGAGGTACAACCTCGACTACACGTTATACAATGATCATCCCGTTGTTTCTCCATTAGGAAAACAGTGTCTCTAGATTGAAAGAGACCAAGAGGCTCCTCCTCATTAGACTAGAATGAAAAAGGAGTATCGGGAGACTTGGATTCTGTAGAAAAAGATATATGGTTTCTTCTACGCAAGTAATTATGGGGTAATGGAGACATTGCATAAAATATTTATTGTGATCATATGTATTATAAATCTTCAACCAAGGAACTATTTAAAAGAAATATGTAATTGTTTACATGACATTAAACTTTTATATTTATCGTTTTCTGGTGTTTAGCGTGTTAATATCGATATTATTTAAATTATCTCAGCAGTATGGTAAAGTTGAACGTTTCGAAACAAAAAGACACCAACTCTCGCTGGTAAGTACTTAGTATTTTATTGTTCTGCCATTTTCCGATTGTGTGACCAATTTAAATGTATAATAATAACTACACATTAATGTAATTATTTATAAAAATGTGACCGTAGCACTATTTTGATACACTCCGACTAGTAATTTGTACGATATATTTTTCAATAAGATTTTCGCAATGCAAAACGATATCGACGAGATTTTAATAGAATTCAGTGTTCTTTGTAATAGCGTATATTGTGACCTAACTTTAGAAATAATAATTGAATTTTGATAATTTTAATGAGTTACCTTTTAATGGTGGTGAAAGGTATTTTAAATAGCGCGATAAGAACAAAATTCATACACTTTTTATAGCATATATTGTTAATTTAGAATTGTTTAAACGACAAAATTACGACAGTATTTTTATAAACAAACCATAAATTAAATAACATATTTTATGATTCAATTAAAATATTTAAATTAAAATTTATATTAATAAACTCAGACTAGAAAAAAATTCTCGGTGTGGGAAAATATGGAAAATATTTATTTGATTATTAAATTGTATTAAAGTTTATTTCCTCTACTCTACACCGATGTATCTAGGTACCAAAACAATATCATATATTTAAAAAAAAACTGTACCTACTAACTCAATATTATATAATTATATTCAGTACCATTTTCAAATTTGTATGTATTGATTGATACTTCGTAGTTTAGTACCCAAGTACCTACTAATGATTTCATCAGTCAAGCTTTCACTGTCATGTACCTATATCAATTTCACTATTTATGGAGAGCTTTTTTCGTTTATGATAAAAAAATGTCACAAATCATCTGTCTATTCCTATTGCATACATTATTAACGTGTTATTTGTAAGAGATAGTGCAGGTATAGCACAAAAATTTCACAGGTAACTAAAAATAAGCAAAACAAAATGATTACCCATTTCAGCGCATTTATTGTAACAATTACAATAAGTTAGCCGTCTAAACTAAACAGTCAAAACTGTCTATCTCGCTCTAAAATTTAGCATAGCCAACAGAGATGCTGTTAAAACATAGCACTTATTGTTACAATTACTAACAATACTAATGCTTATATTCATACCTACCCTAGATAGCTGCCATAGCGGCCGAAAGCAGTCTTATATATAAAATAGATACGCAGGTAAGTAAATTGTAATATGATTTCATTGATTAAAAGTCGTAAGAACCTACAACTTTAACTGATTTAAAGTTAATAAATGGTATGGTGTATGTAAAACTTACCTAACTATTATATACCTGGCGTAATTGTTGTCATATGTTTATTTGGAATCTTATTAGGTATTTAAGCTTTTCTGCCATATGTAAATCACTTTGATGGTTTCAGTCAATTTACAATTACATTTAACCAAATGAATGTTCAAAATACTCGGAAAAATGTTGTCATGTTAAAAGTTGTAGGTCTCCTACCTACACTATCATTCGTACTCGCAAATAAATTACCTTGTATTGTTTTCGTTGTGTTTTTTGTATTGAATTTTCTATGGAGTCTCCTAAATCGAAATCAATCAAAGCTCTATCGATTATAATGAGAAAACAGACTGATGATGGGAACTGGAAATAATTGTACAGTGCAGAAGTTGACAACCGTTTGGCAACGTGACTATTAATGAAATTTAAATAGTCAACAGGCTGCGAGGTATATTTAATATTTTTAATTTATAAGTATACAATATTATTATGTAGGGGAGGAGGTATGATATTCACTGCTCGCCAATACGATACGGCTGTATTAATGTCAATTCAATATCTACATAATAATAAAGTTATTAACATACTATGTACCTATTCTATTTTCATTATGAAGTACATACCTAGTTTATTTGCCGTGAATTTTTGTACTTTTAGATTGGTTGTTCGGGTTATTTCCATAATAAGTAGTTACCCACTTTCAAATCAGTTATCAAAGTTATATAATTGTTGGATTTAGTTTCTGTTATATTTTGATCCATTTGATTACAACTTATTAACTAAAATAAGGCCAAGCTATTTACTTCACCAAATAAATTGTATTTTATGTAAGAACATTAAATATTATTAAGTATGATATTTTTAAAAAAAATAGTGCCTTCAGGTTACATAGAACAGCGAAGCTAATTTATACACAAGGCGGCTATCAACGGTAGTTTATCATATTTAGCTACGTATGCATTGAGGCGATTAATTGTAACAGTAAGTTAACCGTCTAAACTGTCAAAAAGTGCTATGTTAACTTTTATAGCGAGATAGATAGTTTTGAGAGTTTAGACAGTTAACTTATTGTAACATTAACCGCCTCAACACATACATATGATAAAGTGATAATAATTATAACCTTAGCCGTCGAAAGCCACCTTGTGTATAGAATAGACCCACTGAGGTAATTAAAAACGAGATATTTATATAATAAAATGTAAATTTCAATGTTAGAAAATATCCATATCCATTTGTATACATTTAATTAAACTAATATAGGTACCTACATACAAACTTAGTGAAAATATATTTCCATGGACAGAAATCATAAGTTTAATAAGTATACCATGCGGTAAAAAACCACGTACGGTTTCAGTCCATAGATGGCCTCCAAGTATACCTAAGTGTTGCACGTTTGGGTAGATACGTGATAAGTCTTTTTTAAGAAAAAATCAGTTGAAGACATGACAGTATGTATTTATCTATGTATTTAATTGTCAATGACGTAGTTTTATTATTGATGGTATCTCAAAAACCGGCAGTAAAAAACCTCTGGTATTGAACTAAAAATCCATGGTTCACATAGCCGGACAGGAAGTAACCTGTTACACCCACTACAAAATCCATTCTCATGGTTTTTTTTCTTTTTGTTCCGTTGTCATTTCATCATTATTATTGTCGAGTACGTTAATTACGCTAAACCTTATTTCCAGCGGAGTCCTTCAGCACTTCTCAATTGAAATAAATACCATTATGAGTATATTTATATAATTCAAAATAAGTTTCCCGTTTCAATCAAATCTGTTGATACGTAAAATATTCGCCAAAAGTAGGTACAAGCAGCAAACAAAAAACAACCATTGTCTTATAAAACTCAACGATAGTAGTTTCTTAGCGATAAACAAGTTTAAAATCTAATATGTTTAACCTTAATACGGCAGAATGTCATATTAGGAATTTATAGGTCACGGGTTCATATAACTAGATACACATATTTAAAATCTCGCATCTGGTACCTAAAATTATATGATGGCTTTCTAATGCTTGTTTCTATCTAAATCTCGAAGTTAACAGCGAGATCAAATGGCTAACATCCATTTCTCGTGAACAATCCACTGATAAATCTTTTAGAAAAGTGGATAAAAATCACACCGCATTGTATAGAAAATAATGAAGGCAAATCACTATTAATTAAGCTTCTATATGGAGCATACCTTATTCTCGATTTATGAGGGATGATGAATAGAAGACAATTAAAAGCATATTATGTTCACTGTATCTAGACAAAAGTGGTTTTATTTAACGCAGGTGATGTAATCAATTCGTTAGAAAGTTGACAAGAGGCGTCGAAACAGTTCAAATACGTCATAGGTACAATTAAGTAAGTATTAAATTACACTTATCAAAATATTAAAAAGATACGTAGGTATTTCTCACATATTGTGTATAAAGCATATTATAACATAACCATTCAAACAGATATGTACGATCCTATCCAGATATTATTATACAAAAAAATGCTTATAAAAGTAAGCATTATGACGTGTCATCACTGTCAATACTCAATAATAAGTATTTTTAGTTACAGGATGTGAATCTATGAAATTGGTGGCCTCAAAGTCAATCAGTGACTTGGGCCTAAATGTCTCCTATCCCGTCATTGTATTTAAATATAAATAATTAGTTTATTTTAAGAAAAAAATACAGATTTCATACAGGTAGGTAGAATTAAAAATAGATCCTTTAAATAATAAAAAATAGAATCTTTACATGATTCATGTGTTAGGTTACCTATATAATCCCACCGTACGATAGATGGCAATTTAATTAACAAGAACATAATATAATAGTATCCAAGTAAAAAAGGATAGACTTTTACAAGGAATGGTCCATTTTTCTGAATCTAAGATACATAAGAAAAACGTATTAT
This sequence comes from Rhyacophila brunnea, assembly GCF_057557595.1. Lineage (NCBI taxonomy): Eukaryota > Metazoa > Arthropoda > Insecta > Trichoptera > Rhyacophilidae > Rhyacophila > Rhyacophila brunnea. The sequence continues at coordinate 46,079,801 of NW_028233361.1, read as the reverse complement.
ATTATGTTGTCAATCACGGGATCTAACTGTGTTTGCCTGCGCTGGTGCAGTACAAACTACGTCACTGTAGGTACCAATTTAATTAAGTACCTAAGTTGCAATTATTTAAATTTGGGCTGAATACCGAAACAATGACCAAAACAGTAATCAACCTAAATATTACGTAAACATTGGGCATACAAAATGCTCAAAGCATTTAGTTTAATTAAATACCTGGTAGGTACCTACACTATAATAATTAATTATTGGTGAGCACAGATTGAGCGACACAGATGCAGCTCATTGACTAAGTCCATTATGTTGTTTAATTTTGTTTTGTCATATGGATTTTAATCAACCATTCAGCTGGAGTACTGCACCTGATTTCATTTTGTGGGAAAAACAAATGAGATGAATAGTTACTGCCTGCCAACAGGTCATTTTATTATTAAACGGCAATTTTATTACGTCACCGATGACAAAAACCAAATCATATTATAAATAATTAAGATTTAGGTATAGAAAAATGAGAAGCATGTTTTCTTGTGCATTAATTTATATCAATAAAGGTTCGTGTTATGAATTCACGCACAATTAAAATAATTCGTAGATACCTATAAGTAATAGACATAAGTATGCAATTATAAAAACATCATCAAGTGTGAGCATCAAAATAATTTTACATAAGTATACCTAAGAATGCATGGGCACCCTTTAAGTACACATTCGTTTTATTTCTTTGAATATGCTGTCAGTGCCAGGGTACACAAAATTAATGGGTTAATTAATTAATGAGTTAATTAATTAATTAAATTAATCAAAATTAATACCTACTGGGTGTGGCTTAATAGATTACGGATCTCGAATGTGAAAAAATATGGGATAAACTTAAACACGTGTTAACGAATATGTTATTTTCAATATGTACGTCTGTATCATAATGTTTATAACGTAAATGTAACGTTTATTCAATATTTGAAGGCAGTCGGCGCTCTATGTTTTACTTGGGTTTTGGACAATCTTGTAGAAGTTGTGCAAGTTTCGTCAATATTTGTGCAGTAGTTTCACAGTAGAAAGGCGGACAGCAATCAAAATTGCTTACGCACTACCCAAGTATATTTTGTGCTTAGGAATAAAAATAGTCTTCTTCTTCTTATTGTGCCATCCCCTAGCGGAGGTCGGCCTCCATCAAGGCGATCTTATATTTGTCGTCTGCTACCCGGAACAGTTCGGTGGAGCTGCACTCGTACCAATCACGGAGGTTCTTAAGCCACGAAATGCGGCGCCGTCCTCTGCTACGCTTCCCATTGATCTTTCCTTGAATGACAAGTTGGGGAATGCTGTATTTTTGTCCTCTCATAATGTGGCCGAGGTATTGTAATTTCCTGGTTTTGATATTACGTAGAACTTCTCGGTCCTTCCTCATTCGATTGAGAACTTCAACATTTGTCACCAGGTCAGTCCAAGGAATTTTGAGGATGCGTCTATACAGCCACATCTCGAAAGCTTCAAGGCTCCGTGACATCTCTTGGTTTAGCGTCCATACTTCCATACCATAGAAAAGAATTGAGAGCACATAACAACGTACCATACGCAGTCTCAGACCAAGGTTAAGATTTCGATTGCTAAGGAGGCGTCTCATTTTGAGAAAGGCACTCCTTGCGATCTCAATTCTAGTTTTTATTTCCTGAGACTGGTCCTATTTCTCATTGACCCATGTACCTAAATATTTATAATGGGTCACACGTTCGATTGGTTTGCTGTTAATGACATAATTTGGGTTGGTGTCTGGTGTCGCTGTTTTTGATACTAGTAATAGTTTTGTTTTCTTGAGGTTCATTTTTAAACCATAAGAATTACTGACCTCATTAAACTTTTCTACCAGTTGATGTAAACTCTTTAAACTATCAGCAATCAGCACAGTATCATCGGCATATCGTATATTTTTAATATTTTTGCCATTAACCATAATACCCACCGATTCACCTTGTAAGGCTTCCTGGAAAATAGCTTCCGAGTACATATTAAATAGCAAAGGTGACAATATACAACCCTGTCTTACACCGCGACGAATTTTTAAAAATAGTCTTAACGCTGATCAAAAAGTGAATATTTGTAAAATCACAGAGAATCACTTCAACTGTAATGTTGGTATACTACTTAGATAGAAAAAGATACATTGCCTACCTTTTTTTGAATATTTATAATATTAAATTAAAATTTCATAACTTGCCCACCTACTTGCGATCATTATCTGCCTAATGCCAAACTGTTATCCAACGTAAATTTAGATTCAATCACGTACTATGGTTACTCGATTCAACGTGCCAAGTCCATTATAATGAAACTTTGCCAAGTCCATTAAAATGAGACGACTGAATAAGTCGTAAAACAAAATAGCAAGCCTTACGCGTTTGGGTGGCGCCTGATCAATTACACTTTGGAAATCACCATTAGTATAATTATGAAATTTATTATTTGTGAATTTATTATCAATCCATATTTTTATTGGTAGATAATAATAATAAATTTATTCCTCTGAAATAATATTATGACTGAGTAAAATAAGATTAATTTGTTACGTAATCAGTAGAAGGTTAGTACTTACGTAAGTGTTGTAAGTACAGTAATGATTTTCAAAATATTCTCTGGTTTCTAAATTAAAAGTTTTGTTTTTATTTTATTCCTCTACCAAAGTACCTACCAACACAATTATTAAGTCGGTACCTGTAGAAGTATCGAAATAAAATAAAATTTAGGCTAGGATTTTTGGCAAGCCCCCTCGACCCATCTTTAAAGATAAAGGCAGTGTGTTGCTCTACAGTAGCGTTTTCCAAATGGTGTATGCGGTAAAATTAATGTGAATATTTAGTATTTTTTGTATATTTTAATATTACATCCATTTGAATTATGGAGTTGTCGAGTATCGATACACATTAAAAAAAATGCATTGTATAACCACATAATTTAAAGTAATAACATTATTGAAAAAAACGCCGCCTGCGACTTTTTGTGATGCGTGTGATGCGAGAATGTGTGATGTGTGTTTACATCACTTATCTGGTTGACTCATCACGCCGGGCCTTTCCTGAGCCCGGGCTCCCAGGCTAGAGCCCTGTCAGCCCCCCTTTGTGAGGGCCATGGTCTTCTAGTACCTAATTGCGAATTTATATGCATAACCAAAGTATTCTATTGTTGACTTTTTAATATTTAAAATATTTCTATCAAACAGGATGTCGGTAGTCTTTGGGAAAATACAAAACTGATATTTACCATAATTTGTAAATTAGTAGAAAGAATAAAAAGATAATCATCAAATAGGTAAATCAGTACCTACTATTGTTATTTTCATATTTTAAATTTACTTTGTAAAGAAAGGAGCTCACATAACGATAACACATAATTTCTCCAAATAATCAATTTCAACTTTACCTACCGTAAATTTATCTGTGACCTTACGTAAGTATTATATTACAATATTTTGGTAGGTTAGCAGGTACCTAGTGGGGTTTGGTAGCAGTCTTGCTTCATGAAAAGAATCCTCCCAGAAAATAGTTGATTTTTGGACCTTTCAATTTTGAATGTCAACGGCTGGTTAAGCGAGCAACCCGTGAATTTTCGTCAAGCACTTTCGAAAATAAAACCCGCCAATTCTAGTAGTTCTCAATAACGGAGTTGGTACATTCCATAATCAAATCATGTTTTCATCTGACGTTTTAATTTCATTGCTAGATGAAAGCAGGCATAAGCTTATTCTAATCATTTTGTTAATATTGCACGTTAATATTGCATTCATTAATATTGCATTCATTAATGTTGCATGAATCATTATGATGAATATTTGTTTTTGTGATTACTTGATAGTTTACAAAGTAAATACAGTGCTCGAAATAGAAAATCTTACGAACCGGAACGCTGAATAATCATTCAAATATATCAAATTATGTTAAATATTTTTCGGATATCATAAGGGCGATATGCCTAATAATCCGGGTTTCATTTATACTTGAAGGGGTTCTGCGCTAATACACATTACCCCCCCCCCCCCCTATACAACATTAAAATGTAGTTTTTTTTTTAAATGGGTACACTACTCATTTTTGCAAAATCACTTATTTTTCGTCAATTTTCTTAGAATTGGGCTCTTATCTTCATAATTCTAGAAGCTCGTACATTTGTGTATTCCTTCGCTGCAAGGTTCTTTTGTGATTTCAAATTATTTTTCAGGTTCCGGAGACCTACTAATTTAAGGTCCTGGACCTGTAGCCCTTTAACCCTTTTTTAAACTTATCTGAAGTCCGCACAGCCTATATTATATTATAGACCTTGTAGGAATAATCATTAATAAATAACATACATACTTTTATCCCCACGAATCAGTTCTTACAACTTTAAAAACTACATACCTACATGCAATATTATCTCAATAACATGAAACGGAACGCAATTTTCAAAGAATCCACGAGCCGGAACGGTATCTTTTAGAATGTCACAAACAGGAACGGCGCTCCGGTGCGTTCCGGTCTATTTCGAGCCCTGAGTAAATACCTAGCGGTAATAATGATCGAATTGCTATATAGCAACTTATGGTAATAAAACATTCTTGATATCTACCTAAGTATCCTTAGGTAAATATTAAGTTAGTTGTATTATAAATTTCTAATAAGTATCTTTTACTTTTACAAACAATGGTAAACATTTATGGAAGTGTTTTTTCCAGCCAAAATAAACTACTTAGGTAGGTACCTATCCCATATTATCTTATTTATCCCGTTTAGTAAATACAATGTATTTATATACCTACGTATTACCATTTTCTTCACTCAACAGTAAAATAGTTAATACATACTTACACTAGTCGAAAGTGTAGGAAATAAGCACACCTGGCTGGTGAATAGTTATGTTACAAAAAAGCCACTCCTTGATAATATGTCAACTATTTTTTTATTCGTTGAGTATAAAAGATGATCACATTACAAGAGACAATTAATTCTTTCAAATGATCGAACACCCGATAACAGGGATAGCAGTGGCGTAGTCTTTATAGTTTATATTATATTCAGTGGGTTGTTTATTTTGCATTTATTTAAACAAATATTTTCATTACAAAAATAAATGACATTATTTATTGAAATAAAAACTTTATTTAAATTTAAAGCGGTCCTACATATGTGAATTAACATATACTTTTAAATTCAGTTAAAAAATGAAAATACAGGCAGTCAATAGGTATTAAAATACACTACATTTTGAAGTAGGGTTTTGAATGTGTGGGTGTTCTAGGAAAATGAAACACATTGTAGACGTGAAATAGTGTGTGTTACAACCTTAAAATATATCAATATCGCATGAGTGTCAGTACATAAACCGAGAGCAGTTGTTAGAAAAAAAGACAAGCTTGGAATGACGTATTCTTGACACGTGTTTAAGTTTATCCCACATTCTTCCACACTCGAGATCGGTTGCCTGTTACTCCACGCGCGTTAGGTATTTCAGTTCCCATTAATTCTGTACTCCCTGATAATAATAAAAAGTCATGTTATGAAATGTCCGTTGGTAACACGGATCCATATATAAGTTCCCACCTACGTCAATGCGTAAATGTATGTATGTGACTTAGGTTTTTTATTGAATTCTCTGATTGTTTAGTTTTTTTTATATAGGTATTTAGTTAATACTTACCTCAGTCTATAATAGGTCTAGAGATACATAAGTATTCAAAATAATAAATTATGTGAGTATATATCTGCATACTTATGTGGGTAAAGTTATATTATTATTATGATTAGGTATCTCCTATTTGGTATTATAATTTTACTAGAACATTAAGTATGGAGTTATTTCAATGTATTTTATTGACAATCATTGATAATAAACAAGTAGTTTATAATTTAATAGAAGTAAATTAATTCATTGGCCAGAGCTATTTTGTTATTTTAGTGATAATAAAGACTTGTAGGTAGGTAGTTAGGTGCCTACATTATATTGAAATATCTATATTTTTACCGGCGAAGTATTTATGTGACACAATTTTGTCCTCCGAGCTTATCTTTTATCAAATATTTACGTACAAAGCGTCCGCGTGAATTGGTTCTCGAAGTTCGTTCAGTTAATTATTTTGTATGTAGTTTAATTTGTTACACATTTAAAATCATTTACGTGCGTAAGTAGATACATAGGTAATAGGTGTAAACTTTTATTCATTTATGACTATGAGTATTATAATATTATTTGCTAGGAGAATTATTAAGTAGGTAAAACGAAGATTAATTGAAATGATAAAGAATTTTAACATAAACAACGTTGGACGAATGGCAGAATGTTTGTTTCTGAAGCCATATGTAGGTGTCAGGTTCGATGACTACCGCGTCAAGAAAATTCAGTTGTTATTTTTATCAAGAGTATGTATAAAGAGACAACTATTTATCGTTATTAAGAAATATTTTAAATTTAAATTAAATCTACCGATAACTAAATTTGACACCTATCCTCTGTTAACTGTTCGTTGTTCAAGTCCTCCTTGCTAATAAGTAAGTAGTGCTAATATCTCAGACATCTACAAAGTTGCAGCTCTACTATGTGTTGGTAAAATTTGGGGCATTATACCATTATGTGTATGTAGGTACAATGTCATCCTGAAAATCACTTTCACTTTGATCTTTATAGGCACCTAGTGATTGCTTAAATTTGTTGAAATTCTTATGTCAAGTACCTACAATAACGCCAATAAAATGAGAGATCTAAACATGTTGTTTGATGTACCCTACCTTCAAGAATTTGGTGATTTATATAAAATGTATACTTATTATTTTACATGATTCTTAAAATAAAGAAAAATTATATGTTATACCTAACAATTTCTAATAATAAAAAGACACATCATTTTTATTGTGGGTAGATACGTAGGTACTAAAAATTATTAATGAATTTATTGATAATATAAATGATTGCTAAAAAATAACGCACTTTTGATTGAATGGACTATAAAAATTCAATGAGCACAGTCCAGCGTATTGGTAACAAGAAGAAACCCAAAGTAACTTTTGACCAATCACGAGATGAAGATAAAACAATAAATTTAAAACTCTAAACTTAATTTAAAGCCGCGTTATAAGATTTTAACGTTTCAAATAAACAACGCGCCATATTAAATTCTAATTAAATTGTAAGCACAGATATTATCAAAAAGCTATGTTTTTATTTGGTTTTTGACACTCAATGAAATCGGATATTCTCCTTCGCACGGAGTAGACACGATGTTATAAATTTAATAAATAATATTGTTAACTATTTTATTCATTGATTCATATTTATGATATTAAAAGAATTCGTATATTATGTGAGGTGTAATAATTCACGTATGCGTAGGAAGATATGTGACAATAATTTCTAAGATAATATCAATTTCTTACTTTTGGAATGTGGAGAAAATAAGATTTATTAAAAAATAAATGTTACAGGGGATCAGTAAATTATAAACGGATAATCTCATAGATTTTATACCAAACTATTTATAGAAACTTAAAGTGGGTGGTTTATAAGGAAAAAACTCATTTTACGATGGTATCGTATACCTATGTATCGACAACATGGCACCACAAGGGGAAACTGACAGGGCTTTAGCCTGGCGGCCTGGCGTGGTGGATCGACCAGTCAAGTGAGATAAACACACATCACAAAATTGCACCAATAGTAAAAAAAATGTAGCCTGCGGTGCTATTACACCTCGACAATACTAAAATTTTAAAATTTTTGGTTTTACGACTGTAAATCATTAAATAGCTTTTAACGTTAGCGATAGGTAATGGGGCCCGCCAAAGATAGTAGCCACGCCAAAGATAAATCTATTTGTCCAGTTATAGCTACCCAAGAGGTAGAAAACGTCAGAAATGTAGACCTAAGAATCCACTGGGTCAACAAAATATTTATGTTCTCATAGAGTCAACATAGAGAAACCTTTATCGAGAAATGAATTAATTCAGACTGATGATTATGACGATAGATATTATTTGTAAGCAGATATTTGCGAAGAATTCGCCAAAAAAATGTAATGACAATCGGCTTGCATATTACTCGATGATGAATCGCTGGAAAAATAGGTAAAGTCAGTTATTGGTAGAAGAGAGAATGTCATAATTTTGATCTTTAAATACCATATAGGTACCTAAGTCTAAATCATCATTCATTTGTCAATAGTGGAACAGAGATTAAAACGATCAATACATGATCTGATAGTCGAGGCTTTGAATACAGCGGTTGAAATAAAATTACATAATACTGTTTCGATTAATAAATACGTGTTTGTTCTGTGTATATTATATAATAATATAATATCGTAGAATGGTCCTAATGGGGTTACGAATAACTCAGGTCTATAAATGCTCTGCCCGATGTGGAAATTATATGTAGTTCTAGTAGAGACAATAGATACGATAGGTAAAAATGTAAGTAGGTATAGTTAGATTGTATAGTTATTTTATATTATGTTTATCTGACAATGAAAACAATCAATCTCTATTCATTAATTGTTTCCCTCAATCTGTATATGAAACTGCATTTTTTATTTCCTGAAAATTCAAACATGCGCAGAAGTCGTATTCTCGCATACTGCGCAAGAGCCCGCGCATAGCCGCGTCAATTGACCGTGAGAAAACCTCGATGGAAATAATTGGCGGGAATATTGTTATTATTGGTAAGTACTACTTACTCGTAGTTAACTTCACAGCGTTCGTTAGGTAGATACTTCATCTCGCGTTGGTATTGGTTCATTATAATATACTTTTACACAGTTGTATTGTTCGATGTGTTGGTGATGATAATGGCCGATGTATGGGTACGTGTGAATGTACTTTTATATTGATTGTTAACCCTTTCAAAGGTCGGTTAGGTATTATACTTGGTCGATAAAAGTATCGTATGAGCGGATAGCTTGTATGTATGATTCATAATTCTGTAATGTAGACGTTTTTAAATAGACACGATGGTCTGACCAAGTAAAAAAGGCTACGGGCATCTTAAAATGCATCAATCACTGGAGATACATAACCGAGAGTCACTGTCTTTAGCGGTGAAGTATACAAAAACAAATACTATTTCAAAAAAAATAGTAGTATAACATAATATATTTCTTTTAGGTATTATTGTTAGATGTTTGGAGTCGAAAACTTCAGCATAGATAAAAAAAAATGAAAAATTAATAAGCCTACAATATCAAATAGGTAGGTACTTTATAAATCGATGTATAAGATGTCTTGGATAAAGTATCATTTAATAAAACATTACATAAGGTATCTCTTATGGTATCACATACCAGGAAATTATTATTCGATAAATGCTATAACATAATGAAATACCTATTCTATTACTTCTTTTTGAATGCACAATCAAAGAAAAGCCTATATATAAAATTATTTGTAGACAAAAAAATAGATGAAATATAACTGTATGTATTAGGACTCTTGTAAACAAACCTCCTCATAGACATCTGGGTCTGTTCATACAACTTTATTTTTAGTTGAAAAAAAATATCAGTCTTCATGTCTTTACATTAGTATTTTTCTCTTCTTATATTTAGGCTTATATTTAAATACTCCCAGATGTATAAAAAATACATGGTATATTGTATGCCGTTTAAAAATGAATATAAAAATAATTCGTGTTTATATCATTGGCCTTTTCTGCTAACGTGTCCACTTTATAACTGTGATTACCTCCTTGCTATTTTAATACATAGATACTTATATAATATAACGTCAAACTAATAAACGATTTATTGTTGGGAAACAAAAAAAATAAACAAACCGAGCTGAATTCTGATGTATTTTGTTTAAAATATATTATTTTCATTCCAAATAGGTTTCAAAAATTTTAAGTCAGATTTATAACGCATGTTTATTCATCCGTGACATCACATCAGCGTACGTGTGTTGGTGTTTGATTTGGACTCATTTTCATTTGCTATGCAGAAATGTTTTATGGTGCCTACTTGTAAGTATGCAAAAACACCGTCACGTTTTGCGGTATGTTCCGAAGAGGTAATACGTACACGGCACGTTAAATGTAAATATATAGAAATCAACTTATACGATACCTATATTTAAGCTTTAATCGTATGAATTTAGATAATCAGGTAAATTAATACGTTCTATAGTATTATGTTGCTAATGCAAAAAATTTGAATGTCGCCATTAAAGGGTTATTCTGAAATATTTAAAAACGTTCCAAATTTAAAAAATCTGTTATTATGACAAAGCTTGTGTAAAAAAATAATTAACAAAATCAATTATTTTGTCTGCTTCTAATAATGTCTAGACAAAAATCATTTTATAAAACTTGTTTGGTAAATAGGTAGATATATCTATAGATATTTATTTACCTAATATAATATGGATATGTAGGAATTCCTAGCTATGTCACTTCGAATAATGCTTCAGTTACAGCACACACCTAATCACTATGTTTTTCATTCTCCAATCCTCCGTCACCAAAGGAAGAAAAAGAAGAACTTTGGAATTGATTTTGTACAAAATTTTTCATGGAAAATTATTTAATATTTTGGGGTGGTAGGAACAATATTTCTAAGATAAATTTGCAACAAAAAATAAGATACTATTTGTATCATTATGTCAGGCTGATATTATTAATACCTTAGTCATAGGTTACCTAGTTATGTTCATATTTAGCAAATATATAATTTAAATCTACGACGATAACATAATAGGTAGGCATGTGAACTGTATAGTGTGTATTGTATAGTATGTACCTGATTGGACTGATTTAATGGATAAACATTCATATTATACTTATGACTTCAAGTTTTTATTTTCTGTCTTTTGTTTCTTTATCTTGTTTCTTCATCTGTTGATTTTTTTATCAAAATATACACAGATGAATAAAAGTAAATCACACTTTTGTAAAAACAAATCAGTTATTTATTTATCTACTATCTAGGATAACTAGTTAACTGTAATTAATACGTTTATGACATGTGATAAACTCGAGAATCTCTAATAGGCATAATGACTTCATCAATGCGTGTGTAGGTACAGTATAAGAAAATAAGACGCATTCTAGAATATAAAAATAATATATATACCTATATGTATCCGTAACCGGAGTCTCAATAAAACATACCAACGAGGGCATATGCCAGACGATTATGCAGATAAGCCTGCGAGTCTATTACATAAACGCACAATGTTATGAGGTCTGTAAAACTTACAAAAATTATAATATGTTTTAGTTTTAAATATTTTTTTCATCCGCGTCGATCTTGGATCGCCTCCTGAAAAGGTGTCTAGACAGTTTTGTTGCAAAAGAAACGTTCTGTGCCTACGCATTAGGTAGGTAAGTACATTTTTAATCCAATGAAATCCATGAAAAAATAACACGAAGAATTTCCAGGTCAAGGAATTCAACCAGCCAACCCCGGCTTCAGAAATGTATATTTGGTCAGTTCGTGGATGATTTCAAAATTAACGAGTTTTGTGATATTTTATTTTATGATAACAGATAATCTTACTTAGATAGGTAGGTACATACATATAAATATATATTTATTAGTCGTTGCTATTATTCTAAAAATAATTAATAATTCAGCGGTTTACTGGTGACTTTTGTGAGTAGGTATATATTTAAATAGGTACCTATTTATAAAGGTCATTATTGGAAAGACAATAGAATTTGCGTGTTATAAGAGCTTGTTGTAGACACTATATACATACCAGTGGCGAAGGGTGGAGGTAGGCTGTTAAGATCCGCCATAAACAGTGCACAATAAACTTTTTCAGACATACATATTTGTTTTCATTGAAATAAGACTACAATTTACAGATAGTGTTGGTCAGTTTTTAAAATTCAATTAAACCCTGAGAAACCAAGCCATAATAGATAATAGTCAAAAAATACATGTCTATCCATAAAATATATAAAAATATGCAATTAAATCATACATAACTTTGAATATTTTATAAATAGAATAATATTTTTTATTTATTATAGTTTGGTTTAGCCAGGTCTTAATGAATTAAAAAAAATTAACCAACAATATGTGTAATATGTATTTTTAATCCAACGAAAACAAAAAATTATGAATGAAATTTTGTCGTATTGCCCAAATTAGACCTAAACTATTATGGTTTCGTTTAGGCAAGGTTTAATTGATTTTTAAAAACTAACTAACACCATCTGTAAATTGTAGTCTTAGTTCAATAAAAACAAATACATATGACTAAAAAAGTTTAGTGTGCACTATTTATAGCGAATCTTAACAGCCTACCTCCACCCTTCGCCACTGATACATACTCGTACCTATATGCCACAAATAACAATTAGAGACACGTGACGCTGTTATTTGACAGATAAAAAATATGAAATGCTATAAGTACATATAATAAACATTAAGGTAAGTACATAAATAATTGGTATTCGTAAGAACAGTTTTCTGCAAAAATGACAAATGATTTTTTTAATGAAATTACATATTTAACTCATAATAATATGTACTTGCTAAGAAATGATTTTATAAGCCAGTAACATAAATTTCAAGTACCTACCTAGGTATATACTTACTATGAAAGTGGATCCACATTCCACCTAGAAGTTTTATTTTAGGTAATAAAATTGTTAAATTGCAAGACAGAATATACACTCGTAACTACCTTTTTATTTATTTTAGTAAGTATATTTCCCAGTTGTCATGAGTCACACATTAACTTCTTGCTTATTTTATTCAAGTAGTCACAATACAATGTGATTACTCTACGCGATTGTATATATACCTATGTCCTTTATATATATATAATTATATTATATGAATCCACTTCTAATGTTTTGTTTGCATTACACAGTTTACACAAGTTCAACAGAATTCTTTCACACGCTCTAACGCCTGTCCGTAAATGCAATATTAATTTATGTAAAACATTGACTGCTCTTAGTACTCGACATACACAGGTGGAATTTTATTGATAGTTGAGTCTTTTCAATGAATGTATAAAGTTGATACAATCTTTAGATAATAATTTGGGCCGATTTATACATTAGCTCATTCATGTACCTAACATTAAAAACTAATAACCAGCGCTGCATTAAAGCTTTACAGGACCCTGTGGTACAATTACAAAATTAAAATAAATTCGTTTAATAAACCTAACAATTAAAATACAAACAATTAATTTATGTACCTACTACCTATATCAAAATACTTAGGTATATCTATCTCCAAAAACAATCAGTACAAATTCTCGAGAATATCCTTTCCAATTGCCTACGAGAGCAAATATTTGTAATGGTTCTTTTGTAATGGTATTTTTTTATTCTAATCTATGTTTCATTTTGAATTAATATCTAAATAACTTCAATGTCCAAGTTATTATTCATTTTTTTATTACAATACCTAATACCTGCCTATTATGAAATAAGGGATGATAAAATATTGGTACAAAGGGGTTGTATCTCATGAGCCGAATAATTTTATCAATCATTCTCATTGACAGTGATGTACTTATATGGTATGTATTTTCCTAAAATCAGAAAGTTTTCCGAGGGAGGTAAGAATTACAGATTATACATACATACAATAATGATAGAAATCTTTTAATCACAAACTTAAGCAACAAAATTGAGGGTATGTTTTATCACCAATCAAGAGACAATATTTTATATCCAATTCACTAGTTTAGGTACCTATATTTCACGAGTATAATTGTCTTACTACAATTAGTGTATTACCCAGCAAAATTAATGCTGAAACAAGAACATTTTTTTTACATTATCTCTTTGACATATCATAGGCAACTTAATTAAAACATGAACTCGTCGATTGTAAGTGCAACACGCTCTAATAAAGATATCGTTACACAATAATTGGAAGGTAAACAGTAAATTTTAATAGAAGACGCTTAACGGCCCACATGCTCAGCGTAGGTCAAAATGGAGCTTTTATGCTATTTTCAAAGCATGATCCTGGACATTCATCAAACGTTGTCGTTCTGTATCGTTTTTAATATCATATCACGTCCCCCTTAACTACAATTTTTCAACAAATCTTGAGATGGCTTCGTTTGTAAACCCCAAATAATATTCACATGTGTATGTCTTTTTACACGGACATTATATTAAGGTAAAAAAAGTTCTATGATAATTAAAGTACTCACCTGTAATTACCTATGTCAGTACAAATGAGCGGAAGGTGTAATTAAACGTTTAAACATTGTGAGTCATGTTTACGCCGTGGAGTTTTATTGTTTTATTATGTTATTAAAAACAAATAAAATATGGGAAATTATTTAACCTTTTGCGGGATGTTTCCAATTAAGTTATTTGGTTAATTACAAGTATTATAATGGGAGAGACTGCAACTTAGATAACTCAATATAATAATAATATATAATATAAAATTTATCAGTGCATGAATAAGTATATTATGTTTTGATGTATTTTGCAATCGTAGTTTTTTACGTTTTACTCTGGACATCATATTATAATTAGACAACTATCTAAAATCACAATCCGTATAAGTCTAAGTGATTATTTAACGTTTACGTTGATTCGTATTACTAATTAAACTGCGAGAAATTTATACATAAGAGCCAGTAGTAATATGAGGCTATCTATAATATATTATATTATTGAGATGCAGAACCATACTTATTTATGCACATATGTCCAAAAGATACGTTCCAAGCCAAGTAAGACAAGCTTAATTAGCAACTCTGGATGGTGTTTATTACCAAGTTAATCCAGATGGTTCTGCATCGTAGTCTGAAGCTAGGTAGGTAGTTAACTTGAACCATAAACAGAACTCATAAGTTTAGCATGGACACACGGTGCAAAACCAAGTGTGGTTTCATTCTTTAATAATGAGGTCTAGTCGTCAGTTATCTCAAATATCGCAAATTTATTTATTTTCCCATTATCAGTGAGAGTGTTATGATTTATGAATATTGGTACACTGGAAAAATAAGAAAGACTCAGTTTCCATATAAAAATAATGTTTAAAAGAAACTGCACAATATTCAGCCGAAATTCATAGAAAACAATTAATTGACGTGAGATTAATATTTTATGTTACCTGACCGCGAGTTAGTTGGCGTTAGGTAGGTACCTACCGTAATAAGTCCTTAGTTTTAATTGGGTATTTTTACTCTTCTTGTTTGTTATAATCGACTACTTCTATTAGGTAACTACTCTATGACAACATCTTCTTGGCTACGTGTTAAAAATGTGAACTAACACGCTCCTCTCATTTTTAACCACACTTCCATTATAAACTAACAAGCTCCTCCCATTTAGTTGACAACAGCGCCCTCCTTCACGTAGCCAAGAAGATGTTGTCGTACAATACCTAATATATTATTACCGATCAATCTTGTAGCGAATGTATTGTTTTATAAATAGTGATAAAAAATATATCGGTTGTGAACCCTAATATCTACTATATTTTGAAATACATGTATAACTAAGCCAATTTATCTAATAAGTAGGTATAATCTATTACGTTACATTATATGCCTAAACCAATCCATTCTTTAGTTAAGTAGATGTATTATTTACGTATGTTTCATAAAAATATGCTGTTGTTTACTATTCAATAAAATTGTGTTATTGGTCATGTCATTTTCCAACTAAGCATATTACAATACTTATTTACTAATTACATTGAAACATTCACTCTACTGGCTAGTGGCTGCTTACCTAATATGTGCCTATAGATACAGCATTCGAAACAATACACCTAATATCGATTATTTTTTTCTAATAACACTAATTGCATTGCATGATACACGCTATGCCAAGGCACTTATTATGTATTATAAAAAACGATTTTAAAGACAATGTGCTTTAATTAACATAATTAAATGATCACACATAAAATAAAATAATAAAATATAGGTACGTAGATTAAATTTATATGTTACGCATCCCACAAGAATTTAATAGAATTATGCTGTCATAGTTGATTTCCTATTATACCTATATGGAACAATAATTAATTATATTTATATTTTTAAGTGTTTAAATGGCATGGCGTGATTCGTGGCTATTATATTGATCGCTAAGGGGACAACACGGTATTGTTACTGGGAAAATAATATTTAGTTATACACACTTACTTTTAACATTTTTTTTGTTATATAATCAAACTATAACATTAATTTTCTTTTTGTGAGATATGTGTAGCGGACGTATGGTTTTAACAATTAATAACACAAAGATGATAAACGTGATTTCATTTGTAAAACAGTTCCGACTACGTCTGACAAAAACTTATAAACGTAATTTAAAATTCAGTAAATTTCATAATTATTGGATGCACTTAAATTTTACCAAAATAAAGACTAAAACTTGATTTTTTTAAGTATAAATGGCCTGTAGGTATCTATAGTTTTTTTATTTACTAATTACATAATAACTGCAACGACCAATCGCAAAACGAAGCATTTTCGAATTAATTTTCATGGAACGAAAAATATCACTTTAAGTATAATACAAAAATATGAAATCTGAATTGACAGATTATACATAATTATGATGCCAACTACCTATACTGTTAAATTACGATATTTGGATTAATCGAAAAAAGTGCATGCTATTCAGTATTCGCACAACCCTTAAAAAATGTCAAATGCGACAATTTCTCAAAAATTATTCTTTCAATTATTGAATATTTATCAGACATTTTATCTTTTATTAACCTATTTCAAAATGTTCAATTTTGAAAATAGAAAATTTGGGTGTTTTTATATCGGCAGAGGGTTGAGAGAAGTATGAGAAATTAGCAGACATCTTCATCTAATACAGGATGATGGTGAAGGTAACTACCTAATAATACGTAGTATCTATAGTCTAAGGCAGATGATATTTTTTTTAAGTAAATAGATGTTAATTTAAATGTAAAATTTTTGATACTGAGTAAAGTGCAATATTAGCTAAATAAAAAAAAAATATTTATCCTTAGAAGTTTATACAATCTCATTGTAATAATAATACAACGAGTAATACGCAATCGAATTGAGTGCTGAATTAATCAAAATTAATTGTCAGGCTAGTGTACCTACCTACCTATGGAATTATGATTAATGATTTCTTGAAATTAATTAGATAAACGTTGCTGATGATGATGATGATGACGAAAGATTGAAATAAAAATGACAGATACTAATGGTGAGTGTAGATTAATCCAGAGCTTCTAAAACTTTCACATATATTTTTTTAATTTAAAATTGAATAGTCAGTTAACATGCAAAGCTGATGCGATGACGGAACGACATTCCTAACCCTACTGCAGTATTGGTGAAAATAAAACGCATAACGGGAGACAATGTTAAAACACCATCTTGTAGCCATTTATATATTCTATAATTGTGTCTAACTTTATTTATTAAATAGTTCTTCCAAAAATGTCGAAATATGAAATACGATCCAACTACCTACTATTTCATGAAAAAATATTGGCAGGGTGTGATGGAAAGGTGGCTTTGAAGAATTTGTTATTCTGACTGATAGTAGGAAACAATTTTTTGGTAATTTCTGAATAAACCATTGCTATGTTCATAGTGAATCACACAATTACGTACCTAAGTTTAAGCATAGTAATTATAAACTCTATGCTATCCTTCCCTACATTTCACTGCCATATTTGACTTTTTATATATTTAAGTTCATTACATATAATAAAATTTAACTAACGTTTGTAAAATAACGATGGTATTATTTATATAATTTGAAAAATGTCTTGACCAAGAATTTATATTTATTAACCATTAAAGTGATAATATTCTATTTGGTATCCTTGAAAATATTTAAATGATTGTTATTTTAACAACTCTGAGAATTTGAGTTTTATATTTGGTATTTCTACAAAATACTGATTTTTTATATAAATTGCCTTACTACTCAGCAACAAAGTAAGTATTATGTAGATATTACCTACCAAGTAGGAAAGTTCCTATCCAGTTTGATAGACCTACAATATAATGATCAATTCCATTAAAATCTTTTTATAAATAAAGTTTTGCAAAAAATTTTAACTAAAATATTTGAAAAATAGTTTTCAGTGATAATAATCATTTTTCACTGTGTTCTTAAATTAATATAATATATAAGGAACTATATATAATATGTGAAATATTAATTTATGAAACGGAGAATTTATATTTACCTATAAGTACATGTTATGTTATAAAAAAAATTGAAAACTGTTAGTTTCAACTTGAAAACTGTTTGAGATGCAAAGGAATTAATGCAAAAGCATGCTTTGACGTTTTACTGAAATGCAACTATAAATTGAACCCCAGGGCGATTTGCAAAATGCAGAATGTAAAAGAAATCTAGTTAGGTATATAAGTAGGAATATGCCAACATTCACATAGATCAGGCGTGACCAATCAATGGCTAATTTTGTTTTACAGATCCGTTTAAATATGTAAATTCAACACGTCATATATTATTTATTATCTTTGTTATTTCAATCTATTTTATCGTCAATCATTGAATTATTATTGTTATACTTACATTATAACGTAAGGAAATTGATTAAATTTCTATAAGATTTTACACACAATAGTGCATAATACTTATTTACACATTTGTCTTAATGATTGTTGATGAATCGATGAATGTCGATTTAGTAAGTAACATCATATTATGTTACTTGACTTGATTAAACAGTTCAAAATAAAACAGACCTAAAATAGCAAATTTAAAAAAAAAAACGTTTTTTTTCACATTTGTCAACAAAAGCACAACAGGCATATAAGTTATGTGGTTTGCCGATAATAATATAAGTACATGAGTATTGATTTTGTACCCTTTTGCCGTTCAGAACCAATTCACGTTTTAGAGACTATTCATACCAGAAGCCTGAAAATACTAAAACTATTAAGTCCGTATACAATAAACGCCTAAAAAATCTTTAATTACGTTTTCAAGTGTTATCTTTCGATTAAATATGAAATAAACACCTACATATAATGATTAAGCATGAAAAAAAAATAAAAACATGTTAATAGACTTAATTTTGTTGAATTTATAAACAAAATGTCAACTGAAACATTAAATAATTGGCTATCTCAGATTTTGTAGGTAATGAGGCAACCTATCAAATTGATTGAAGTTGCCTGTAGTACCTAGTCAATATGTGTAATAAGGAAATGAAATTGTTGTAAACTCGAAATTAGTAGGTATTATTAGTTTCACATACTTAAGCCATACTTGATCCATATTATATATACAGCATTATATTATGTATATATTTAGTTGAACTATAATACCTATGACAACGTAGCGCTTTATGTAAATAGGAATCGACGTTAATAAGAAAATTTTCTGCATTACAGTAGGTATTTATCTAATATATGTACCTACTTATCAAATTTTATTTTATAGCTGTAATTCCTTCGATTGCAATATATAGTTGATAAGCCTTAATCCTAGTAAGTACCTAACTGAAAATTTGAGTGATTTTTAGCAATATAAAACTAGATGGGTAGGTACCTATTTAGGTTTTCCATAATAAATAATAAAAACATGTAAAAAAAATATTTTCATTGATGCAAGCAAGTGTGTTGTGCAAACTCACACATTGTTGGATGTATAATTTGTTAAAAAATAATTACGTTAAATGGTATAAAACCACAAGACAATTGGAACCAAAAAGGATGTGAGACAAATATAATTATGAACGGAGAGACGAGAAGAAAAAAATTGGTCTCAAGAAGATGGGATATAATTGTTAACACAATGACTGTACGTTTTTTGATTGTCTATTTTCAAAACCACTGATCTGAAAGAATTCGAAAATTGGAACAATAAAAGTGTAAATATTATAATTTTAGATGGTTGTTTAAAAATATGAAAATTTACACAATATTTTTTTTTTGTTGGGTGTTGGGTTTATACATTTTTGTAAAGCTAAATATGAGAAATTAGGTACAATAAAACTTGAATAAAGTCGGAATAAAACTAATGACCTACTGATTATTAAGACACTTACAGTTTCCTTTGAAAATATTGCTATTCCTTAGGGTTTGTAGTATTATCCTTAGGTATCCATAAAAATGCACCAATTATTTACCTGTAAAAAAAGAAGAAACCAAATTAAATTATGTGTCAGTTATTTATATAGCAACTTGGAAATCTAAGAGGTTATTTGTATCAATATGTATAAAACATATTAAAAGGTATTAATTAGTGTTTAGTGATCACGCTGGAGTTTGAGCTCAGCACTCCAGCCCTATTCAGAGCAGCGACGGACAGGGGCCAAATGGCCAAATTCATCGCCGACGTCTGATAACGGATATGGCACACAAAGAAGAGAGATCACGCTGGTGTAGTTCATATATCGCTCGTGACGTAAACCGTGAGATGCGTGATCGATTCCGCGGCTGGCAAAAAATATAAATGTTATTTTTCAATGTGTGTTTAAAACAGTATAAAGACATTCCCGATGACTTAGTAAGACGGATAAAATTCGTCGTTAAAAAATAATAATCAATCCTTCACTACGATTAAGAGGAAAACTATAATTACTAACGCATTTTGTTATTGTTTATATATAAGCCTAGGACGCGTAAATTAGTTCTTAAGGCCATAATATCTGCATATTAGTAAATCAGAAAAAAGGTTTTCTGACTAGTTGCGTAATCTTGTTCAAATGACCCTTTCATTAATTTTTACTTAATTATACTACTACTACTTTACCATGTTCAATTCTGAGAGGACGATATGGGCCTCCACAGAGTGGAGGTTGTATTAACAGGTTTTTATTTTAACGAGAAATGGATGTTAGTCACTTGCTCAACCTATTAGGTCCATACTCTGACTCCAAACACAATATCTGTCTGCATTAGTAAATTAGAAGAAAGTTTTCTGACTATTTGGACAATCTAGTTCAAATGACCCTTTCATCAAATTTTACATAATAATTATACTACTACTGCCATGTTAGATTCTGAGAGGATCATATTAATGGGCATCCATAGAGTGGAGAGTTTTTTTTAATGAGAAATAGGTGTCTGCCACTTGTTGAACCTATTAGGTCTATACTCTGACTCCAAACACAATACCTATAGGTATTTACCAGACCCAGGATTCGAATCTGAGTCTCACGACATTGTAAACCGACACTTAAGCCACTCGGCCGTCATAATTATATAATTATAAATATGTATAACATGGTAGATATGGAAAGCACTTATCTATATGAGAGTCAAAATTATTTATAATGTTTTTTAAGAAAACAGTAACAATTATAATAAAAATACTATGTAATCTTTTGTACTTGTAATAAAATTATTTTTTGTCTGTTATTGTAAGAAGTTAAAACCTGCCCAGTTAGAACGATCCCTTTTACCTATAAGAATTGCCAATTTGAGCTTTTATTGAGGTTGTGGGTTATGAAAACAGACAAAAATCCCTATGGCGCCAAGGTATTGACGGTGCACAAGGGACGGTCATTATTAAATAGTGATAATTTCGTTTTTTTTTATTTCCTATTGACCAATTTCGTAATTAAAGAAAGTGATGATAATTTTAAATGAGTTTACATTTTATTGGATTTAATGATTTTGTTGCGGGATCGTAATTATTAAGTTTTTTTTTATTATTATTATGGTTTCAGTTTCATAGTCGAGGCCGCCATTGAAAATAAAATAAATACTATGAAACGTTCGAAAGAATATTAATACTAAAAAAGTGTACGTTTAACATTGAAATTTGTATTTTGTACCAATATTGTACAACAGTAAATTTTTGTAAAGTGCCTACTTAATGAAATCTGCAAAGAGACTAAATCGTCGAGGAAGAGAGAGGAAGAATCATGGGCCCCACAAGGAGGGGACTGACAGGGCTCTAGCCTGGGGGTCCGGGCTTAGGGAGGGCCCGGCGCAGCGGGACAACCAGTAAAGTAAGAATAACACACACCACAAATTTGCTCTATTGGTAAAACAGTTGCCTGCGGCGCTATTTTTCTTAAACATTAACATTAAAAAAATATGTGGCTGCGCAATGCAATTTGATGCGATATGATGATTGATATAATTAATTACAAATAATAATTCACGTGTAGAATTGTATTCTATAATAATTATTTCAATTGTGTTTCCTGAATTACAAAATGGCTATTTATCTAATATGGCGCAGGGTTGCATGATATGATACTTGGCTACCACAAAAGGATGTCGCGTTCAGTGGCTTCATAGTAATATGACGAAGAGTGCCGATAACTCAATAAATCAACTGGATTTATTTAAACGGAATAACCTTAACTCTGGGGGTTCCGCGGAAACCATTTGACGAACACTACTCTCGAAAATCACAAAGCCCTTATCTTAGCCCGCTTCAGGATGTGGGGGCCATGGGAAAAATACACGGTGAGAGGCTAAAAGCCAAATACGATAATTGGGGACCTACATTGTTTAGTTGCATTATATAAAACTACAAAAGTAGTTAATTAAACATTGTTATCTGTAATCCATAGAAATACTTTTAATATTAAGTATAACAATGTTCAAATTTATTAACATGAAAAGCGTGATATAGTCTGTCACGAACGGTAACAGATAACAACTGTTCAAAATGCTGTATATAATTAAAAGTAAATATTAATAATAGTAAAACAAAAAAAAAAAAATATACAAACCACCTCAAAACATCGATGGAATAATATTATAATGTATATATAAAAAAATGTTGGCGTGTTTAAGGACACGATATTCACGCCGGGCCGGTTCGTGGAAGGAAAATTAAAATCGTTAATTGCGATCAGAGCGTAATTATTTCATGTTTAATGGTACATAATAAGATTCGGCTTATAAATACATGCCTACTTACTAAAAGACTTTAAAAAATAAATGCTTATTACATAGTGTGTTGGTAGTGGTAGTAATGTCTACAGAGTGTGCCATAAAAAGTATCATGAAAAATTTTAAGACGTTTTTAAATAGAGCGTTGGAGCGAAGCTCGAAGCAGGAGCACGGAGCAGTGGAGCAATGGAATTTTACCCGGAGCACCCGAAATTTGTAGCGCTACATTGCTCCGGATGTTTTTTTTTATGATTATTAAATTTTCGTCATAAAATTAATTCTAAGTGACAAGAGATAGATAATAAAAGACGATTTTTTGTCGGAATTTTGTTAAACAGCATTAATATTGAAAATGACGAATAATAAACATTATTTTAAAACTACTTATTTTTTTTTTAATTTTTACGATTATCTACATAATAATAATACGTATTAAAACCTTTTACCCGTTTCGTAGCGGAGTAGACCCTGGAGGGGAGCTGGAGCAATTATTAGGTCCAGGAGTGGAGCTGGAGCGGAGTAACTAAAAAAGGGTCCGCTCCAACCCTCTGTTTTTAAATACTTACTTCTTATTGTTTTTATTTACTTAATTTCAAAAACGACTAAAAATGATTAGTCAATTGTGATTAGATATTATATTGTCTATGTTTTAATCAAATGCTGTTAAGCTTAGGTTGACGTTGTTTTATAACTTTTAGAGAGAGCCTATCAGTTTACTTGGTGTGCTTATATGTACTTTTATTTTTATTTCAATATTGTTAACACATATTTTTTATGTCATGTCGTGAACGCTTTGAATTTATAATTATTTTGTCATGTCCATTATATGTAAAATAAATAAATAAATATAATTTAGGCATATGGGCCCACACGTTGTGGCCCGAGGCAATGACAAGTTTGAGGGCCCCCTTGCAACAATGTTACTTATACAGTAAATCACGATTGATTATTTAATACAGAAGTTGTGCTGCCAAGATTGTATAATATAGTTTTATTGTTTTTAAAGTTATATATAGGTAATGTAAATAATATCTAATATTTGAATGATATGTTGGTACCTACGGTTTTACAAACAATTGTTGGTCATTCGTCCAAGTTATTGGGTTCATGGTCTGGATAAGATATATGCAAAAAAACCACCAAAGACTAGTTTATTTGATGTACTTGTAATATTGTAGCCATGCGTACAGTGATTAGGAAATTATAGAATCATTGTTCTTAATAAGGGATGACAGACTGAATTTAAAGTTTAAAAAATACTTTGTTATTAAAAGCATTAGAAGAAATCTACCTCACACCTACTTACTAATTCAATAAAATATTAACATTATTTCGTATTGATGGCAATTAAATTAAATGTATTAGATAAATTAGGAATTTATTTTTGGCCAATCTGTACAATAGTAAACATATACCTACACACATACCAACACACAAACACTGTCCCAGGATTAAAGGATCAAATATAGGAACAATTTAAAGACCTTTTTACAAAATCAAAAATGTTAGAAGACCTAATTTTGTTCTAAGAAGTGTAATTCGTAACTATTAAAATAATTTTGTACGAGATAATAAGGGCTGGAAAATTAATCTCGGCTCTTTTGGAAGTTTTTTTTCATTCCGCTGTTAGTTTGTAACATTCGAATCGTAAATTACTACCCGGGCGGTGATTACAATGTGTCGATTTCGTTGACCGCATGTTAGTCCGCGTTTTAAATGCGGCTTTTCTGACGGTGTGAGGGTTTAATAATGATGGAAAGACGTCAATTTTCAATAAAATTATGCTTTATTAAGAATCTTTGTGTGCGTGTATTTTTATGTGTGTGTATTGGACATAACTACACAATATACTAAATTCTATTTCGAATGTTTCGGATTCAAAAATTTTATGTTCGATATTTGAACGAATGTAAAATAGTTTGCATTGTTGGTACCTAACTTAAAAAAATGTTATTTTATAATACCTACCAATGTAGTAGCTCCATCTAACAATTTGATTTTTGGTATAAGTATGAGTTAATTATAAGTATTTATTATTTGCATTTTTTAAATGTAAACACATGCTGTGCCGTTTTCAGTGGCCCAAGGAATAGCAGATATATTTTTAATATTAATACTATCGACCGAAGGTACTTGATGGAATTTGATTTAAATTCTAATGGGTTTAAATTGTGTACTATTGGAATAGTACAAAACATAAATCCATTAGATATATTTTTATTTTTCCACTAGATAGTGACAGTGTTTTATTTTATACTTACACAAATAATTCCATAGAAATGACAGCAAATAGGTTAACCCCGCGATAGATAGCATCATTGTCAAGCATTACATTCATCTTGCGATGGGGTTGATATTTGCTCGTAGGTGGAGTAGGTACCTATACGTTTTTATAACTTTACACTTTTTACTTGAATTATACCTACGCCTCTTTGCCTGATTACTTACCTCGTATAAAATTAGATCAAATGATATTCACTTGTTTTAAATATATGTAGTAATAAATAAATAAATAGATAATATATGGCAAAAAATATTTTTAGAATATATTACATCATTTTCATGCTAGAGCCGGAGTGCAAAGTTATGATTATTACTCTACAGAAGGATTGTAAATTAAACTAAATACTATAAAAATAATTATATTTAAAAACAAATCGCTCAACGCGTGGAATTAAATATTGCACCTAGCACACCCTAAAACAAAATGTATGAAATGAATCCGTTTGCTTTTAAATCTAAAATATATCTGTATATATCGTCTCTGTTCTGCCAGAACACACTAACTGGAGAATACTAGTTTTGAGTAATTTGACTTTGAAGTTGTTAAAATGTTTGAAATGGTCTATCAAAATGGTTTGAGTTTATTAAGTAATCATAAAAATGATGACTTTAAAATAAAGACTGTTTATTTATTAAGAAGGTTTCCAGACGGTACAGTTTGAAATAAGGAACATTTTGGTATAACTAACTCAATATGTAATTTTTTCGAATTAGTAACTTCTGCCAGAACAGTGACTATATCTAAGTAGACATAATTAGTAGAGAAACGTGGAGAGAGTTGTATGAAGATAGCATGCCTCTCTCCGGATTATCGGGTTTCTGATGATGTTTAGTTAGCCCTATCCTGACTGTTAAAATTTAAATGTGAGTGTTTAATCGTTAGTTGATAATTTTTGCAAGACAATGAATGTTACAGATTATAGACCGGTATTTATTATTCGTTGATCGAAAAAATATTCACAATAAGGACTCCCTTCGACACTCGAGGGGATAAGCGGTTCACTCCGGTAATCACAAAGGATAAAAATCGTGGATAATTTTTTCAGTATTTTTTTTATTATTTTTCAAAAAATGATGTTAAACCGAAAATAATAATGAATGCGTTGTTTATCCGTCCCAATAAAGTATGGAGGAGAACAAAAATTAAAAGTGCCGCGGGCCTGTAATTAAAATGTGGCATATAAAGGGAGGCTCCTGAAAGTGTGGGACGCGGTGGAACTCCGTGCAGTAGGTATCTTTACGAATAAACTAAATATTTGTTTACCAAATTAATTGTAATCTTACACTGTAAAGCAAAAAAGTTAAATAATATGGTCGTTTTAAAATTGTATTATTATTATTATAATAGTAAGTATAACATTTTTAAAAAGCTCTCAGGAGGTCAGATTAGTACTTTTTTGCAGTACATAATAGGTAGGATATATTGAAAAGTAGAAACATACTACATCATATCTACTGGTTCTGATTCATCTGTCTACGTCTTGTGGTAATAATATCGTCGGTGTTTTGTAAAAAGGGCGAATTAACCAAAATGCTACTTTACAGGAGGAGGATTTTAAACTTTTGACATTTATTTGTTTTTTACCTGTAGATGATTATAAATATCTAACAAGTTTATAATAAAGCTTAGAAAAAATACTGTCATTATAATAGGTATTATTATATAATATTTTAAAAGGCCTAATATGTCACATTTGCTTTTTATTTCGTAATTTTAATTAATTTAATTTTAGTCGATTATCATTTTTAAGTACTTTTCTGTGGAGATAAAAATTCGCCGTTTTTACACAACAAAGCTAGTGAGGTACATATTGTATTTGCATTAAAATCTTGATTTCGCCAAAATGGTTGATTCGCCCTTTTTACAAAACACCGACGATATATTAAATTGGAGTTATCATATAATATTATTTTATGTAACTCAATTTTAATTTTTTTTGACATATACCTACGAATCCATTTTCTTTGACATGGTAGATTACAATTATATATCATCGTTGTATATGTGTATTATTCATCACTCACCGCATCGGTGTCGTCGTGATATTTTCAATTCATTGTTTATTTATTGAATTATATCTATATAATATGTTCCAGGAATCACAAATATAATGGAAAATACATCCAAAGTTTAATTGTCGAGTATGGAGAAATATGCTATAAATAATCTTAGATACTATATATAAATAATATGTTACCTTCAATAATTGTTACGTAAACGAAACGCGTATTCAATATTGGTGATATTTGATGACACTTTGTATTGTATCATAAAGTAATAAATCGTGTCTGGAAGACTTGTTCTGTGGCGACAGGCTTTCATATTTCTATTACTTCTTCATTGGTAGAGACTTAAATTATATTATACATTTTAATGTAAGTTTACTACAAACACAAACATATAACGGAAACTGAAAAAAATTATAATACGCAGGTAGATACCTAGTTATTAATAAAAATTATAAAAATCCAATAAAATTTAAATAACATATACCTAGGTATATTTATATTAAATTATGGTTTTTGGTGGTGCTTGAAGAAAAAAGTTCAAGAATCGCCCGAGGTATTTAATAAACGAGGCAGTTGATCCGAGATGGACGTTCGATCAATATGGCTCAGCTGTGTTTTGTTCTGACTCTTACCTGATTTATGTAATTACTTTGATTGGGATAGGTATGCCTTGATCGGTCAGGTGAGGCGGATTTTACAATAAAACAACACCTAACATGGATAGCGGAGTGATACGCTAACACGCACTCATCATGGAAACAATAGGCCGTAATCAAAAACTGACACGCACATTCCCATTCTGATTAATCAGGGTCGCTTTTTTTGATAAGGTCATTTAATGACGATACTTTAAAAATTAACATAAATCGATTAAAAAGTAGGTAGGATATCTGATATTGTAGTATTGTAAACAAGTTTTCTTAACCTTTATTGGCAATTAAAATATATTTGAGTAGGTAAAAGTCACAAGTTTTTTTTATTAAGAAATTGTTATATGTGAATCATTTACGGTTGAAAATAATTACCATCAAAATTAATATGCAAATTAACAAAAATCCATAATCGGTTTTTAACAATTAAAAGAGAAGACAGTTTTTATTTTACCATGACTGTATAGGTACCTCTCTATAGTTGATATAATTTCCTCAGACCCGTTCAAAAAAATACACTATTAGGTTCATTATGATAGCATTATTACTGGCTACTTATTCCTTCTATAGCTTCCTTTTTGGATAGGTCAGTACCTACCATTCACATTTTTCAGGTGAAAGAGTTTTTTTTTAACAATTGTATAACATTAGTTTTTTTTTCGTTGGAAATATATCCGATTGATATCTAATGTCGATGAAACATAAATAATGTTCTAATTTCAAAACAATAATAGCTTCTTGAAAGTCCGGGCAAAAGTTCACCTAGGATTGCTAAGTTCAAACAATCCGGACTTAGCCTTGACGTGTAGAAAACCTGTACTTATAGGTACAATATAAACGTGTTAAAATAAAAATGAAATAAGACGTAATGAAATGTACCACCTATTAACTTCATTGACTACATTAATATCATACTAGTTGAAAGAGATTATAAAACATGGGTGAATTGGTAACGATATACAAAAATACTATAGGTATATTAATTATTATTTAATAATAATAGTATTTTCATTCAATAAATTAATAACCTCTGCGATGGCAGCATTAAATGAAATGCGTGTTAATAAAAAAAAAGAAAATGTTTGCATACTCTTGAGAAATTTCTTGGGTTATTTAAGTTGACAATAATTATCTATGTGAGATGGAAATTAATGTTTAAAATAGTTGGCGTTAATTCTAAAGATTGACTGTAATATCTTTGGCATGATTGTTATTCTAAAAACACTTCGTATGCGTTACTCATTAAAAAACGCTGACATTTCAACATATTTCTGTTATTTATTGAATCAATTAAAGCGTGCACGCTAATGGCGGCCATAGAAGAAGTGTGAAAATAGCTCTGGTAACGATGTCCACATTAATTAAATTTACGATAATTATCTTATTTTTTTGCGAAAACTTTTGGCCCGCGAATAATAATTATTGTTTGGAATTATCACTTGTTACGATATTATTTTTAAATGTCGTTTTTTTGGATTTTAAATTATCGTATGTTAAATAACAAGTTGGTTAGCAAATAATTAATTTATTTGGAAACTAAGTAGGTATGTACTTACCTACATACTAGTTCGCCAGAGAAAAAAATCTATAAAACACATAAACACTATAATGGTACATCACTTTAATCCTACTAAGTTAATGTAGACATTTTATAAAAACTCTGTTGGTCTAAAATTAGCAAATGCCAACAATACCTATAATATCATGAAATGGTAAGACTTTGTACCAAAAAAGTCACTGGCTTAATTTTTCATTCACTTTATACAATTCAATATTATATAAAAACTATGTTTTTGCCAACATAATATTTTTATTAAATGATAAAAATATAGTTTTTTCATAATGCACGCTATGACTAGTGGGCTCATTCTATACACAAGGCGGCTATCGACGGTAGTTATAATTAATTATTACAATAAGTTAACTGCCTAAACTGTCAAAAGTAGTATGTTTCAACAGTCCCTCTCTTGGTTGTGTTAACTTTTAAAGCGAGATAGACAGTTTTGAAAGTTAAGAGTAGACGGCTAACTTATTGTAACAATTTTAATACCTATATACCTACATAAATATGATAAACTACCGTCGATAGCCGCCTTGTGTATAGAATGGACTCACAGGACCCTGTTTCTTTCATTTTTGGGTCAATCCCGAACGTTATCAAATTGTGCTTATTAAAAACTATGGCTATGATTCTTCCATGCTTGGTTTAATGAAGTTAAATATAATATAAATAAGTACCTACCTATATTTTTTACATGTATTATATTAAATGTTTGTATTTGTTTTGTAAAACAAATGTAAATTATCTAATAAGTTTTATAAGGAATCATTCCCTAAATAGATTTTTTCATTCATCTTAATTAATACGTGACAAATCGCTCTTTCTCCTTTATTTTTTATATTGTATAATATTATGTTCAGCATTTTATAAACCAGTTTTAATCTTACTAAAACAATATTGTGCAAATAATTTGACCGTTAGTAGTTGTCTTGATTCAACAGTCGTTATTTTATACGAGTTAAATGAAATCATATTAACTAAATCAAAATAAATTAGTGACATTGTGAGGAAAAATAAATTGTCAAATTTATTTGCAAATGTCGACGATAAATTGGACATTCTGCTGATATCCGCTCAGACGGCTAATAGCCGTCAGCGATCGAGTGTGCAATAATTAACCGTCTAGCCACATCACGTCCGAATCGGCCAATCAAATCGCCGTATTACATTTCCTATTCCATAATCGGTGCGGTTTAACGATCGTGACCCGCGAAATGTCCGCATCATATCCGCGCGGTCTTCATCGAAATTATTTATGGGGTAAAATTAACATCGGGCAATTTTATATTTATAGTGGGAACACACGCACACTCACAAGACACCTGTGCATGTGTAGACGGGCACTTCTTGGTGTTGGAGTCGTGATATCGTTTCTTTGTAGGCAGGTGTGGTAAAATCGTGGACCATGATAATCTTTGTCTCATAAAATATAAATGTGTAATTTTTCACACAAAACCTAGGACCGACAGTAAAAACTACAAGAAAAACAGCTTTAAAAATAAATGTATTTAAACATAGTTTGAAATGAATTGTAGGTACATACAGAGCTTCATAATTTGATACAATAAAATAACTACAGGATATGTAGAAATATTGATTAAAAAACAACTGTAATTTTAATTAGCCCAACGACATTAAAACCAATAGACTAAAACGAGAAAATATGTCACTATTTCCGCACATTCGCAGTGAACCTTTTTATGAAGAATAGTTCTTAGACATTTTCCTATGGTGTGGACAAACACATATTGAAAAAACAACACGATCCGTAGAACTGAAGACCAAGAGCTCTTTCACGCAAGTACGAGTGACCTGACCCCCGGATCCGTCTAGGCACCACAAAGGCCTTTCGCAGAGAAAATTTATGTTGGTCATTTTAATAGTGTCAGCCATGGCCCCCACATATTGAAACGGGCCAACAGGCTAGAATCTTTGGTGGCCCCCCTACCTATCGCTAAGGTCAAATGCAATGTTATATTATAGGTACAAGCATTTTCCAAATGGTGTTCGATGTAAAATTAATTAGCGATTTTTGTATTTTTGAAAACATCTATCTACTTGAATTATGGGGTTGTCGAGTATTGAAACACGATAATCAAAAGTTTTATTGCATAACCATATATTTTAAAATTTTAATATTATCTTTGAAGTAAGTAGCAGGTGACTCTTTTACTATTAGAGCACATTTTTAATGTGCGTTTATCTCACTTATCTGGTCGACCCATCACGCCGGGCCCCCCAGGCCAGAGCCCTATCAGCCCCCCCCCCCCTTGTAGGGGCCATGGTGTCAGCAGATAGATATACCTACATCACTTTTAGATACAATACAAGATAGGTACTTATCTAAAAGCAGTTAGGTGCACTATTGTGCTACACCTGGCTATTAATATGATTTTTATAAAGAGTAAGAATGTTTATTGGTATATGTTTTGGCGTGAGTTTGATCAGCGGAGGCGAGAGAGCATATTCGTGATACAAAAATGATTCCCGATAAGAAATACTTCCAGAAAGATAGATTACTTCACTATAGAAGACGTATTTTTGAGTAAGTATTTTATTGTTTGAGTAAAATGATTTTGTATTGATAACGTAGGTAGGTACTCAATAAATCGCTTGAAATGTGTTCATAGTATGCTCCATCTGAGCATAAATCGATGCAAATAAACAATAATGAGTGACATCATGAAACAAAAACATAGGAAAAGTGCGTTACCTTCTGGGTGAGGCTGTAAAAAGGCACAATTCTCGAGTGTGGAGATACATGGCGTAAATGTACTTAAAGACGTGTTAAAAATGTGTTATTTCCAATAATCTGTATCATAATCTGAATGAAATTTTGTCATACCTATCTAAAATTTCAGAACACTTAGCCGGCTTTGTGTTTCTTGTGTTTTATGACCCGATCGTTGTTAAGTATTTAACTAACACTGACTTCAAAGCAAAGCCTTAGTATGTATCGACTGGCTTTCGCATGCGTATCTTATTAATCTGCTCTATGGGTGATACATTTGGTAAATGCTCGATGGTCAGTTTTTATGAGAAGAAGATATTAGGTAGGTCCTTGTCAGTACTTATAGACATTCTAAGTCTCTTTTATTTCTCACTTATTAGGTATATATTAATAATTTTATAATATGTAAATAATACATTGTTTGTGTGTCGAGTTATTTTTCGCACCAACTACACACCATCGAAAGAACAAATCTATATTCATTATTAATAGGTGTGGCAATTACAATATTAAGTAGATTGGCACATATGTATAGGTATGTTTTACAAAATCTCAATTTTACAAGTTAATAAAAATAATATTAAATAATCTTTAGTACAAAATCGTCTTTATTATACAAGGTAATATAGAAAAAATAATAAAATACGTTATTTATTTCATTATAATATAGTTACATAGGCACTATTTAACAGTTTTTAAAAAGTCGTCGGTCTATTTTGGTGGGTTAAATTATATTCTTCGGTATTTGTTTGATGTACTGCATTATTCAATTGAGATATATAGCGAGAAATTAAACTTGTAAATAGTTTCGGAACAGCCTAAACACGAGCCTCTCTTAATGTAGGTATTTTAATTATTACGTTATCCACGAATGTTAGAGAGTTGAAATAATTGTAGTGATACAATATAAAAATGAGCTTTTTTACTGCGCGAATTTATTTAACGATTACAAGTATTTTATTGACTGATTTGAGTTTTTGGATTTTGCTGATAGTCGTTTTATAAAAAGTGGATTCTAATTTTGTTGCAATCTATTTTTTATAAATTTACAGAGTCTAATAATTAGTAGTAGATAATTATAGATTAATTTATGTACGTATGTAAAAATTAATATGTACCCACTTACATGACTAGTATTTTAATCAGCGTTAAGCAATTATATGCAAGGTGACATGAAATCAATATAACTATTTAATATACCACATAAGTATTTACTTACTATTCAGGTATGTACCTAACCGTTCAATGCATGTCATTGTTAATTATTGACGACTACCAAAATGTGATTAAATGAATAATAATTCCTTCCACACAGCATATAAGTAATTTAGTCTAGTATATTGCGAATAAATAGGTAGGTACTACATTTATTGCTGAAGTAGTAATTTACTGTCAATTAATTATATAATGTTCAGCGAAAAAATATAATACTTCGATACTAACAGTTTTTGTGTGGTTGAAATCTATTAGCGAATTTACGTGATTATTCATCTGAATAACGATAACGCATTATAGGTAGGTATATAAAACGATCTTCTTTTAGATTTGTAGCATTGATGAAGAGTATTTTTTTTTATCTCGGTGCGGCACTGTAAAATAAATTTTAGAGTAGGTCTCAAATGCGCAATACAATGTAATACGGTTTTGAACATATTTTGATTCTGTCACACTAAGCCTAGCAGATAGATACCTAATTATACTATTTTTTTCATTGTCAAATGTTAATTTGGAAATTGTATTAAATTGTTTGAGCAGAATATAAATTGAAATAAACACCCAGTCTGTGAATGTAACTAAGTTAATATTGGTGTCGAGTTTACTCTTCTTTTTTTTGGTGTAACAGAAGCAAAAATCAAAACACTGATGGACTACCCACTGTCAATTAAATTTAATAAAATTAATATGCTAAGCTATTCCCCAAAAAAGGTTTCAATTATTAAAACTGGACG